>NC_056738.1:15018301-15253301 GCF_019279795.1 Protopterus annectens | reverse complement strand
GTTTTAGGGAGCCATGTTGTTAAAAAGAAGTAATATTGTTACCTTCAATATTTTCTGGCAGTCCAAAAATCCTAATGTTATTGCGCCTAGATCTATTTTCCAGGTCATCCAGCTTTGTTTGTAAATGTGTATTTTGTTTCAGCAGAAACTCAATGTTGATTTCCTGTTCTTGTATTTTATTTTCCATGTCATTCACAGCTTCTTCTATGCCTGTCATCTGGATCTTCTGTTGTTGCAGGTCCATATGTAACAAGTCTATTTGTTTTGTAGTTTTTTCTATGAAAGTGTCTATTTTAGTATCCATTTTATCCATCTTAGCAGTAAGTTGCTGGACTATAATTATCAGAGACTGAAGTTCTTTCTTGATGCTGGAGTCTTGAGAATTTGTCTTACTGGAACTCATTTCAGACTGATAAGCTGACAGGAAAATTTCCAAAGTAATTTCTGACAGGAATATTATTAAGATTTCCTTTCTTTTTTAGATATAGTTCAAGAACTATATAAAACAAACATATTTAGAAAGAAAATTACTTCAAGAATTAATTTTTTAAGTAATTAATTCCTGTCAATGTAATGAAATTGGTGGAGCTGAAGAAATCTGCTGCTATCCTGTGTTCATCCTTGGCCACGCCCCCCTCATTTGCATATTCTAAGTGCTCACAGGGCTGAATCTGTACCATATCAAGGTAATCATGTAGGTAAGGATATTGTATAGTGAAAGGCGAGACTGTTTACCCAGAGCGCTGAATGCTGCTAATTGCTTGCAAAACATGTTTCTAGTGTCACAACTAACTTTATGCAACTGTAGGTTGCTGTACATAGGTTCATAGCTATGTACTAGGCCAGTTACACTTGCAGGTGATTTTAAGCCTAGCCAGTTTCCTTTTTTGTGCTCAAAATAGAAAATAGACTATCTAATTTGGTTAAAGGTTGGCCTTACTTATCCCATGGTTGATAATGATATATTACCCCATATGAGAATAACTGGGATCACACCATAGATAATTTGAGGGGACCCATGCATGGGATGAAACATTTATGAGTTGCATCTGCCCATTAGTTGCACAGGGGCAAGTCCTGGGGTAAATTTTCTGTTTCCCATCCATAGATCTAAGTTGTACTAGAATATGAATGGGGTGAACTTATTTTATATGTATGGGGAGTCTGTTCCACAGAAGTGGTATCCTCTATGAGCTATACCTGTCTCTCCAAACTGTTCTGTCTATGTTGCAGGAGAGGTTTAGATTCATAGACTGGGTATTACTGATGTACTTTGACTTGCTGATGTGCAATAAATACTTCAGTAATGGGTTGCTGGATGTCTATTATGCCAGAAACATGTCACCTCTTAGCAGTCTGTAGGAGTTCATGTATAATGACAGGACTTTAAGACCGTCCATGTAGAGCATATTATTTAGGCCTTATATCTTTTCAGTAAGGTATCTCTCTGGGCATTCCAGTTGTTGCATGTGTCTGGGAATATAAATGTCCAAGGGACATTATATTCAATGGCTGGCATAATGAGGGCTGAGTAAAGGGAGGAGCACAATGACATCCCTAGGTCTAGACACAATCCATTTGTTTATATACTGTGCAATATAGAAGGTCTTTCTTAAAAGAATAGACACATATTGGTCAAAAGTTAGGTCACTGTTGACATAAGTTCCCAAATCCCAAACAACTGGGTGCAATCTTATGGATGTATTGTCAATGTATTAGTTTTTTGGAGTAGATAACTTCCCAGAGGATACAATAATGTATTTTTTTGGTGAGTCTATATCATTTTGTCGAAGCTACTACCCGTTGAACACCTATTTGTTGAACTTAATCCATTGAATGCTAATTTCATTGAACATTCATTTAAGCAAATTTCTTCCCAAGGGAAAACAAAAGCTAGTGATCATCACAAAACCACATTATTTAAACCCCCCTCCTTACTAAATATACCAACTCCAAGATCGCACTACAGTGGGGAAAGGGACAAATTCCCATTGATGGCCAACAAGCTTTTTCAGAAGAAATTCGCTTAAATGAACATTCGACAGAATTAGCATTCAGTGGATTAAGTTTGATAAATTAAGTTTCACGAATAGGTGTTCAATGGGTAGTCACTTTGACGAAATGATATAGACCCTTTTTTGGCATTTAGTCTCAGTCCATGGTTTTAGTGCCAGTTATTTATTTGGGACAAACCTTCCTACAGAATGGCCAAGTCATTTGGGTATCCAATGACCACTCCTAGTTTTCAGTCATCTGTAAGCTTAGTCACCAAGAGCCCTTTGATATTGGCTTTTACTTCAGAAACTTAGATGTCAAACTGGAGAGATCCCAGCCTAAAACCTTGGAGGACTGTTGACTAGACTCTTTGTGTAGGTAACTTCCCCTATTTTGTTTATCTGCATCCTATATGTGAGCCAGTTGGCAATCCAGTGGTTGACACAGGGATTTATTCATAGTTTATTTAGCTGTTCTACTATGCCTGAATGGGAAGTTTGGCCAGGTCAAGGTATGCTGTGTATACCATTTTGCTTTCATTCATTGCTTTGGTACCCTTTTCAAAAAATCTACCACGTCGAATAAGCATGACCTACCCTTGATGAATCCAGACTGAGATGGGTTCAGTGTTTGGAGGTTCCCTATGTCCTGACTGAATAACTCCATGATAAGTATTTCCTTGACTTTACATATGAGGCTGGTCAGATGTATGAGCTTGTAATTGCCTAGGTCTGTTGAAAGCCCTCCCTTATGCAGATTAATGATTGTATCTGTTCCCTATTAGCTTAGTATAAAACCTGTATGGAGGTTGTGTTTGAATAGTGTTGTTAGGGGGTGTGGCTACTTCATGCTTCATGCTATTTAAGATGCATCCAGGGATATTGTCAGGACCCATCAATGCAATATTATTAGGTTTTCATAGCACTTTTAGGACTTTGTCCTGTGTGATAGCTGGTGGTGAGCTAGTTTCAGGTATATCTTGAGGAACAGATGGAGGGAAGAGAAGGATAAAATTTAAAGAAGGACCTAAATCCTCCCATCATCAGACAGATGTGTACTTAAAAAGTTGTTATGATATGGTTCATTATAAAACACACTATACTAGCACAAGATATTGTAAAGTTTACAAATAAAACAACCAAACAAAAACAAACTGCATCTTAAAAAACTTTTTAAAAAAACTGTGAATACCATGCACATACTAACATCAAGAAACTAATAATAAGAATAATAAAAATAATAATAGCAATAAGCCAGAGGAAACAAAAATAAAAATATATAATATATAAAAATGCATATACAATTTAGGAGAACCCAGGACCCCCCACATGTAAACCAAGTCAACCAATTACCACACTATACTTCTGAACCTGCCTTCAGGTTTAAAATACTACTAATTGAACAGTGATTATTAAGCCGTGGGTATACGGTGGCATTCACCCTGAGTTGCCAAAGCAACTCTCTGAATTCTAACATGTCATTGAATTAACTACCTCTCAAATGGTCTATATCAGTTCAATGAAACAGCACATCATCGAATACAACAACCTTGAACCTCTAACCATGAAATCTAAAAACATCAAAAGCTCAGAACAGCAAATTTTTTTGCAAATTTTTTCTCTGGGAAAAATTCACTGTTCCGAGAAACACACACACAACACAAGCACACCAAAAACTGGCAATCCACACACATACACTTCAAATCCTACATCTAACCCTACACTAAACTGTACATACAGTACTATCTATCCACTATCCTTAACCCAAACCCTAACCCTAAGATGCGTCACTATTGTGCACTCACCTCACCCGTGCCCTAACCCTAACTCACATACCCTGCCCTAACCCTAAAATCTATCACTATCGCACACTCACCTTACCCCCATCCTAACCCTAACTCACATACCCTGCCCTAACCCTAATGTCTACCACTATTGCACACTCACCTCACCTGCACCCTAACCCTAACTCACATACCCCACCCTAAACCTAACATCCACACAATCGCACACTTACCTGAATGCAACCCGTAACTTTCCACCACAGTGCTGAAAATAGCGAAGCCACAGAAATGGACAACCGAATTCTTTCCCTAGGAAGAAATTTGGTTATCTGCAGCTTCGCTATTTTCAGTGTTTGCTGTTTTCGGGTCGATATTAGACCATTCGAAGTATTAACACTTCAATGATCTAATATAGACCCCCCCCTCAAATCCTGCAAAACCTGATCAATAATAACAAACTTAAATGCATGTTTTTCATCGTAATTTTTTGGAAGGATACTGTTGACAGATTGGAGGCATTTTACAGTTTTCTCCATCAGACCACACATTTTCTCAAATTTACTATGACAAAGTCTACTGATAGTATTAATTACTTGGATATTACTATCAGCAAGAACAGGGATATGGCTAGATTTGAATCCAACATTTTTAGAAAGCCAACATACTTTAATTCCTTTCTACACTTTTCCAGCTGCCACCCTAACCATCAAAACAAGGTATTGGTTAAAAGACAAGTCGTGAGATTAGCAAGGATGGTCTCTGAGGATAGTTATTTTTTAGAACAAAGTAATATACTAAGAGATATGTTTCTGAAAAGAGTGTATCCTGACTTGTTTCTAGATGGAAATTTTCAAAAAGTTATGATTAAGAGAGACAATGGTCACTTTACACCACTGTTGGATAAAAAAGATGGGATAGTGTGTACAACAGTAGGCCTCAAGTCAGAAATGTGAATGAATACAAACGAGTGTTAATTCTGACATTTAACAATTATTTCTATAGTATTAAACACATTATTGAAAATTTTTAGTGTGTGTTCCAAGTTAACAAAGAATGGGAGAAGATTGTGGCTGAGATACCTAAAATAGTATATAATGTGATGTATGTATCAAAAACATGGTTGAGAGTACAAAAGTGGGGGTGGTAGGTGAAAAAATGTCTAAATGTGGTTATTGCAACCAATGTAGACATATACTTGAGGTGGGTGTAGTTAAATTGGTGACTTTTGTGTATATTGTTTTGAAGAAGAAATACAATTGTGGTTCTAAATGTGTGATATATGTGGCCCTTTGTCAAGATTGTCATGGATTTTACATAGGTAAAAACCAAAGGGTGTCTTAGGAGTAGAATTTACCAGCATATGTACAGTATTAAAAACATGACACCAAGAATGCCTTGTTTAAGCACTTAACAAAAAATGAAAAACATGTATTTAAGTTTATTATTGATCAGGTTTTGCAGGATTTGAGAGGTGGCTCATTCAACGATATGTTAGAATTCAAAGATTTGCTTTGGCAACTCAGGGTGAATGCCACCGTATACCTGGGGGTAAATGATCACTGTTCAGTTAGTAGTATTTTAAACCTGAAGGTAGTTTCAGAAGTATAGTGTGGTAATTAGTTGCTTGGTTTTCATGTGGGGGGTCCTGGGTTCTCCTACATTGTATATGCATTTTTATATATTATATATTTTTCTTTTTGTTTCCTCTGGCTTATTATTATTATTATTATTTTTATTATCCTTATTATTAGTTTCTTGATGTTAGTATGTGCATGGTTTTCGCAGTTTTTTAAAAAAAGTTTTTTAAGATGTAGTTTGTTTTTGTTTGGTTGTTTTATTTGTAAACATTACAATATCTTGTGCTAGTATAGTGTGTTTTATAATTAACCATATTATAACAACTTTTTAATTATACACCTGTCTGATGATGATGGGGGGGGGGGTTAGGTCCTTTAAAGTATGCAAGAAATTTTATGTTATCTTAGTGGTTCTGTATTTTATATGTTTTTTTATATGTGGGGACATGTTCATTTGAAGTACTGGATTGATACATTTTTCGTTGTTTTGTTTAATATTTATTTAGTATGTTGAAAATGAGGGTTGGTGTGTAACCAGAGTTTAGGCTGGGTTATTTAAAGTGTTCACACAGTATCTTAAGTGTTCTGATGAAGTCCTTTTATATGTAGATGAAAGTGCTCAACAAATAAACTGTATCCTAGTGGTTGATTCTTCGACTTTGGCTCCTGTGCTTTTATTATTTTTGTTTTGGATTTGATTAGTCTTCCTACTTTTGGACAAAATTGTTTTCCTTTTATTATAAAGCTTGTTGATATTATGGAGTTTGCCCTACACTTATTCCTTATGGGTACAGCTGCATCTGTGCAGGTGTTTACATTCTGGTAAAGTATGGTGATGTACATTCTACATATTCAGTGGAGTTAACTGAGTTTGGTGGGATTTGAAGCTTGCTAATGTATCATTTAAGAATATGTAGTTTGTCTTAAAGGCATTTCTAAAGGCACCTTGGGTGGAAGAAATCTCGGGTTTCAGTTTTATTTCTAAGGAGGCTGCTTTATGGTCATACCTGACAAGTGATGAGGGTACACAAAGGATGGGGCAAGATGCTTCTATATAAGTACAGATAAGATTCATGATGTTATTTCCAACTAGTGGGTACCCTGACTAATTGTTCCAGGGCATTTGTATTGATAAAGTCCAGGAATCTCTGTGCTTATGCACTAATGTTGGTGTAGGTTTCCCACTCTATAGCTGGATAGTTTAGATCACTTAGGAAACTGGGATTGAGTTTAATACTGAGTGATCCTAGTTCCTGGGCATTGTATCTTTCTTTTGTCATAGATGGAGGTCTAAAGTTAGTTAATGTATGGTACTAGACCTTTCTGATGGTAATTTGGACATGAAAAAGCTCTAGTGCATCATGTTGCTTTACCAGCCATGATGTGAGTCTCTTTTGGATGTAGATTGAGATACCTCCATCTTTTGTCCCATCCTGCACAGTAGCTAGTTTAAATGTGTGGAATGCATTACAGCCCTTTACAGCCAGAGTGCCCACTAATATTTTAAACCATGCCAGAGTCACTGCACAGATGTCAATGTTCCCCAGTGTGTGAAAGGCTTGCACGGATTGAAGTTTTTTGTTTAGGCTGTTTGCATTGATCAATAACACCTTCATAATTTCCTTTGCTTGTTTCATTATGTTGGTAGATTTATTGGGGTGACATTGCTTAAAAAAGGCACTATGGGGGTGGACAATGTCTTTGCCAATAATAGAAACCCTAGAGGAGACAAATGCAGGTCATCCCTGGTGAAGGAGTGCAGTCTGTCGATCATAAACTTCCTGGCTGACAAATACTGGACCCCCTTTGAATGATGTCAAAAACTAAGCCAGTTATTGAAATCAATTATTTTTTGCTCATATTGTGACATCATCCTTGTAGAAAGTAGAATTCTGCTCAATGCTAGGCTCATACCTGCCTTAGACACATAATCTGATAGTTCCATCATGTCTCTCTTCATATAGTCAAGTCATTGGCAACGGCATGAACTATGACAGAGTCATACTGGTACTTGTTGTTCACTATCACTCTTCAAGAGGAACCCTGATGAGTGGATGGGTAACAGAAAGTTCACACTGGGGATCACACCAACAGCACTACTAGATAGGGGCCAAGGGTACTAGCTGCTAGTACAAGGGTCTAGGGAACTGCTAAAGGGGCGGTGAATACCGCACAACGTGGCTGGGCTAATATATGCCTTCGGGCAGATAGCCCAGTACCAACCTATGAACCTATGAACCTAAGAACATGAATGCATGTGTGATCTGATGGATCTTGGCACAAGACAAGCAACTAACTGTCACTCTTTCCTTGCTCAGCCTGGTAAGAGGCACATCTATATGTCTTGCAATGGAGTCACATATAACAAGAATGTTTGGTCAGGTCGATGCCTGCCTTACTGGCTCAGCATCTGTGACTCTGGGACTCCTTGCACTATGTGAGGAAGTAGGTTTAATATGCTGTGAGTGTGTTTTGTGGCTGTGTTGTATTTTGGTGGTCTTTGAGGTTCAGGCAAGTTAATGCTTAGATCCTCAGCATATGATGGATTATGTGTATTGCGATGGACTTAGAGAGGTGTGATGTGTGGTGTACTGCTAACAATTCTGTTTTTAACAAATACTGTATTTCAACCTTACTAATGGATTGCATTTTACAATATGCCCAAAGTTTAGTGTATGCAGTTTGTCCCTTGCTGGTGACATATGCATATATATCAGTTATTTTGTACATTACAAATGTTTATAAAGAATGTAATATGACATTATGGAACACTCTCTATGCCCATCTGGCAAGTTATTTCAGAAGAGTGTATTATCATTTACTATCAAGGTCAGGGGTTTGACGATTGTAGCCCACAATGTGTTAAGTCTGTGATATATAACTGACTGCCATCTACACAAGTGGACAGCCATTAGCACTTTTAGCCATTTGTAATGGAAAAGTGTATATTGCTTTGGTTAATGCTGCAACATACTACTCAGTTACATAGCTGCTGTCCTTGTTGCATGACCTGTACACTTGCTTTTCATCTCCTTTACTTTTCTTGGGGGGGGTGCAGGGATGTATTTTCTTCTGTGTACTAATATGGAGCTTTAATTTTTATATTATCTTGTACATGATAGATACATACATTTATATATACCTACCTGTATTGTTAACAATCACTTGCGTTTTAATTGTGTAGTATACATTTCTTTTATTTGTCAACTTGTACAGGGCTATGTTGCCCAAGACATCTACACACTGTAAAATGCCATGCAGTGCCACAGAAAATGATGTTATCATCCAGGCAATAAGTCCACATGGCTCCTTCCTCATAGAAAGAGGCATGAGTTACAAGTACTTTTGTGACCATATCTGGGGGCAGATGTTTAACTATGTAAATGGTATTGGAGCCTTTGTCCATACATATCAGTAAACCTGACATAGGGCCACTGTCATAATAATGTATATGATATGCAGGGCATATGAAATTGGCTGAGAATATATGGCCAAAGGGGAGCTGATAACAAACCACCAGTGACCAGTGGCATCAGGAGACATCTGAATGGGTGGGGCAAATGGGAAGTGGTGTGGCCTGTCCTTTCGGCCACTCAGTCTCCATATTTCAGGACTTGATCTAGCAAGTCAGGAAATTTCAAATGGTAACCCACAAAGGTCTATGGAGCAGTGCTGTGTCTTAACAACCTCCACACTAACAAGGTAAATTACACAATAAAACAACTTGCTACAACTCTGAGCTATATAATATTGTAGCTAGTTCTACTTAAACTAGGGCATCAGGCACTGTTCAGAATATGGTCAATTATTTATGTTACAAAGGAGATGTGCTTTTATCTAATATCAGCAGAGATATCTACAATAAATTATACAACATTAGAAGCAGTAATACAGCAGCTGAATTCAAGAGGAAAAACAACAATTTTAATATACTGTGAAGGCTTGGCCAGGGTAGCAAAACAATACCCTGGCGAGCTACCATGAAAGTTTACATTAGTTAAAAATGTTCAGGCAAGTATGCCAAATGCTTTTCCTAATTATTTACATTTGTATTCAAAGAAATTGACAAGGTATATCCCTTTCCAGTCAGAATGATCTCCTAAGTATGAAATATTCATTTACTAGTCTTTCTCAAAAACATATGAAATGACTAATGTGCATAATGTTATCATCTTCTGTTAAATGTATGGATATGTATTATAGTTAAGTTGGTACGATGGTCCTAACATCACTAATTTCTGTTCCCTGATTAAAAAAATCTATAAGTATACATACACTTAATTTTCAACTACAATCTAAGAAAAAAATAGAATGGTCGAGGTTAAGCTGAAGTTCAAGTTCAAACATTTATTAAGATGGTTCATCATCAATTATTTCAATCTGTCTATATTTTCATTTAGGATACATTACAACTTGCTACACTCTGCCACTCAACACAGAATACTTTCAGAAAAAAAGAATAGGTAATATGGTCTTTTTCCCTTCATTTTACAATGTCCTCTTTAGTTATGCCATAATTATGAGGGTGTGGGTGAACCTATTCATACAGAGTTTCTTTAATTAAAACAAACTCTTAATTATGATCAGTAAGCAAAACTGATTCAAGTCAGGATATACTTTTTCTTTTAGCTTTACATAAATCAGGCAGTCTGCCATAGCATGTGTTAGCTGTTCAACCTTCTGCATTGAGCAAACAGACGACTCGCACTTAGCACTAGCCCCTACTCTAGCTAATCATCAGTTATCATGCTGTATTTCATATTTATAATGCATATTTGCACACTTCCTAAAAAAGCAGGGTGTATTAGCATAGTTATTTATTACTCCTTATCAATGGCTGAGTATAGCAAGTATAATTGTCCACATAAATCTGATGTTATTCAATGGCCAAAAGGATATTATTGCTTTTTTTCATACTGAGGTTGTAGCTGTGATTCAACATTCACCATAATATTGTTGCTAAGTACAACCTCAAATGAGCTCATCCATTGAATCATAATATATGTTCCACTCCCTCTGTGTTGTTGGGCTTCTTTTAACCACTTTCTTTCTGCTAGCTGTTTTTCTATTCTGATACATCTATATATCCAGCAAAAAAATATTTTGTACTTAGCTTTATCCATTTAGCTAAAATATGGGAACCAATGAGAGTGCCTGCTTGTATCACAGCCAACTCTTCCTTTAAGTACATTATAGGGAACAACTACTGTACACAGGACAGATGTCTCATCTTAAGGACATACAACTACTTGCATATGGGACTAAGTATTTAACTACTTTTTTTTTTTCAAACAGATTCCACACAATGTGGTTTCAGATGAGGGTGGAAGAGATTGCATATTTACTATAGTGTTTTCCTGTCTACTCAGTTTTGCTGTACATTTTTTTTGTGTCATGCAGTCCATACTAATTCAAACAAGGTATAAAAACCCTTGTTCTTTTTCATCTTGGCAGAGGTCTGGCAGCAGCAGCAGTAACTTTAATTAGTGCCTGTTGCACATACAGCTTTATAATGGCAGCAGCAATTGCTAACATTTTTTTCTAAGTGTAATTGTGGCTATGATTGAAAGTTTTTTGTATTACAGGGCAAATGGCTATACTGAGTGTACACGATTGCTTTATAGCTTCATGAAGAGTTTTGCCATACTAGATTGGTTAAGTAGCATCTAATTCAGCTACTTATGCTTTCATTAGCATATTCTGCCATTTATCTTTGTTTGTTGGCTCTACACTAAGTGTAGAGTCATTTAATGAATACAAAATAGTGTGCATGGCTTGCTGCGCCTCATACATAATAGCTGCACTTAATGTAGCTATTAATGAATCCGGGCCTGCTTCGCTGACCACAGGCACTTCTTGGCCTGTTTAAATAGCTCCTCCCATTAATCCTCTATCTGTCAGACTGCATGTGATGATGGCTCTTGGTTTAGGTCCCCCTATATATATATATATATATATATATATATATATATATATATATATATGTGTATATATATATATATATATATATATATATATATATATATCTATATATATATATATATATATATATATATATATACACACACACACACACACACACACACACACACACACACACACACACACACACACACACACACACACACACACACACACACACACACACACACACACATATATATATATATATATATATATATATATATATATATATATATATATATAAACCATATCCTTGTAGACAGGTGCAGTAGTTTTGCAGCCTTATGGGGTAAGATGTCTCTCATCCTTAAGGAAAAACAATAAACCACATGGAAAACTGGTAAGTCATGAGACTCAAAGTTTGCTGGCTGAGCCTCCTTAAAATAAGGAGAAAAGAATCATGAACTGTATCCAGTCTCACCTGAGACTTCAAAGTAACCAATCACTTATGATTTTATTTAGAAATCGATACTTCTTTATTGAAAAATAAAATATATTCAACCAATGAGTGCTTTTGCCCTTAAAAGAGCTTCATTAGATCTAACTGCAAGGGTGAAAGCACTCATCTATCTAGTAACTTTTTAAATTTCAATGAAGAAGTATGTGCTTCCCTGACATTTTCTATGTGAGTGCTTCTATGACTCACTTTATTAAGGAAGTGTTGGGAAGAGTATAACTGAAAAGACTTGATGACCCAAATCCACTTATGGTTCAATATGTATTTTTTTATTAATTTTGCATTATAGTCAGATACACTGATCATCTCTGATGATATCAGTGCTGGTATAGCTCTGTAATTTCTGTTACTTTTCTATATCCTACATATCCTGTCTGATTTACACATTTTCTAAGTTCAAGTACTTTAGGTTGATGTCTGCGTGTATGTCTCATACCTTCTTCTATGCTGTGTTTTGCATTCTGGATTTTGTTATCACTTCCTTATGCAGCTTTTTGTCCATTCCTGTTTATTTCTGTGACCCTACTGCCACCTGTCATTTCCACCCTTAGGCATACATTCCTTACCTTTTTCCAAAAGATATTTTTCTGTCCATCTGTAGCCCTGAGCTACATCAGTAGATCAGCATTTTAGTGCTATCATATGTGTGCACAGTTTTGCACTAACTACCCCTAGGTGGATCATGCTCAATCAATGTTTACAGCAGTTGCTTTTAAATAAATTTGCTGTGAGTGTGGACAACACTAACATGTCCCTACTACATCCACAATGAGCAGCTAATTGCTGCTCACACTGGCCTTGCCACATACCATGTTAATGAGCCCCGGAACTCATCACACATGCATTGTAAGCATTGTTGGCTTGTCTGTAATAATGGGTGCAACATTTCTGAATCTCCGACAGAGTCTTTTGATCTTATGTGCAAAATGTTTCCCTTTTTTCCTGCAATGACTATGAACAGAACATTATTTATTGAACAACTGGTCAGGTAAATGAATTACTCTGATGATGTTTTAGCCACAAAATGAAGTACACAATGTCAATATATAAAATGAAACTAAATAATAAGTTATAGGAGACACAAATGAAAATAGTTTGTGTTGTCTTATTTATTTCATAATTTCACTGCAATGCTATTTTTGGTATGCATAACAGATGGGAATCTTTAAATTAAATTTAAACAAAAGAAATTACTAAACTATAAAGAAAAAAGAGTGAAGAAATGGAGGTGACTATTAAAAACACTATTGACCAAAGAATCTCTGATTATAATTCGTCTTCTAGCAGTTCACCACATTTCAATGGTAAATGTAATTTTACAGTTTAAGATCATAAACAGTTAATGGAGTATTTCAGTTTTATGTGAGAAAACAAAATGTTCCCATTTTTCTGTAATAAATGTGAACAGAACATTATTTATTGATCAAATGGCCAGTCGTGTATGAGCAACTCTGAAGGCTGTTTAGCCACAAAATGAGATACACAATGTCAGTATATAAAATGTACTTAAATAATAAATCATGGGAGGCACAAATATAAATAACTTGTGTTACCTTATTTGTTTCATAATTGCACTGTTACTCTATTTATTGCTTGCATGACAGATGTAAATCTTAAAACTGATAAGATCAAGAAATTGGTAAACTATAAAGATAAAGAGTGAATAAATAAAGGTAGAATAAACTATGCAGACCACATTTACTTTTGTAATGGGTGCTGGTCCGATGGCAGAAGGCCACAGGAATAGTATAGAATGACTCCAGTGGTACTTTCTTTAGGTTCACCTGAGGACAGCCACAGGGACATTACTTTTGCCCTCCATAGGATAGTCCCTCAGGCATGTACTATGTCTGTGGCTTTGAGAAGTATTTTTAAATACATTTTCATGAATAGGCTTTCTCATGCACTGGATGTTTTCTGACTGATCTGAGTGACTGTGATTAGG
Source organism: Protopterus annectens (assembly GCF_019279795.1). Taxonomy (NCBI): domain Eukaryota; kingdom Metazoa; phylum Chordata; order Ceratodontiformes; family Protopteridae; genus Protopterus; species Protopterus annectens. Next base: position 15,239,580 of record NC_056738.1, on the reverse strand, counting down.
AGGGGAAGATTCTACAGTATCTGTTCTAAGGGGATCATTATGTGCTGTCTGTGTTAAGTAAAACTTGCAAATCTTGAACTTACAGTCTAAAAAAACTTCAAGAAATAAACTCCTTGCAGTTCATTATATGTACTCCTACCTTCATGCTTTATAATCTTCATGCTATTTATCTAAGATTCAAGAATGTTTTATAATAATATCCCTTCACTGTTGGCATCAGTTCTGGCTCCGTGAGGCCTGGACATTTATGAAGGTAGTCAACACTGTTCAAACTGGAGTACTAACACTAAGACAGGTCTTCAGCCATAGATGCACTTGACTATAACAGCAAAGCATAAAAACAAAACAAAACAAAACAAAAAAACAAATAGGTGGTGCACATATGAGCCAACCACAAGCATCCATGCAAAACAGAACAAAAAATATGTTCAAATATATTTGCAAACTTCCATTTATCAAGGCATCATGGAAGGTATTCATACCAAAGTTTGTTAATATTTTATATAGGCATTCCTGTTTTGCAAGGGTCAGTTTTACAGACTACTAGCTTCTGATGAAAAAAAAAGATCTTTATCTCAAACTTCCTGCACAACTTAATCTTATTACCTGCTAACAGAGAAAATACTCTTTACATCTTCCAAAATGTGGAAGTAATGAATGGTCCAGTAAACACAGGTCCAGAGAACAAGTTCATTGTGATGGACATAATAGTGATGCCTTATAGTTTGCAGTTTATTTAGTGAATTAGATATTGAATTACTAGCAGGTCAAGAAGCTGTCATTTATATACAAAAAAAAAATAAAATAATAACAGCTAGATTAATACCTGCTGTGCAACAACTGACAGATTCTGAGGTATTAGTGGAATAACACAGCAGAAGGCACAATTGTGTTTTTCTCTCACAAATGTAGCAACTATAGTAGGGTAGCACAACAACACAGAGTTGAATTGGTAGTTAGTAAGAGTTTAGTCCATTACATGAAGATAACCAGCATTCCAAAAGCCTGCTTAGTATATATATATATAAATATATATATATATATATATATATATATATATATATATATATATATATATGAGACTCTACTTCATAATACCAAATTACCACTTCATCGAACCACAAATCATTGAGAATGAAGCATTGTAACTGCAAAACAACGAAAAGGCTAAACATAGAAGCCCAAAATATCTAAAAGTCAAAACATCGGAGCCCAAAACATTGAATTTTCCAATGCATACAGTACATACTACATCCTTCAAGTCAAACAGCACTAAAACTAAACACACACTTTCTTTACAGTTTTAACAAGATCATGATATATTTATATATATTCAAGGAAAAAATATATACATATATATATATATATATATATATCATTGTAACATTTAGATACATAGGTTAAAGGTTAATTAAAGAATAAGCAGCAGCTATTTAGTAGTTTAGATCTGTATCTCAATCAGTGGGAAGGGGTTACAACAGTATCTGACATTACATGGAGGATTGTGCAATTAATCCTTCACTACAAAGATAGGAACCATCATAAGAATTAATAAGATGTTCCTCTAATTTAAGTTACCTCAGTACAAGTCAGACAATACAAAAATGCAATATTGCCTTGTTCTCTTGAACATGCAAGCAAACGGTAGGAACCATCAGTCACTTCAAGGACATTAGGAGCAGAAATCATAATTAATCTAGCCATTTAATCATAAATATGCACACTCATATATATATATATATATATATATATATATATATATATATATATAGTTATATATATCTATATATATATATATATATATATATATATATATATATATATATATATATATATATATATATAGTTATAAATCAGCAAAGTAGTATGGACACCAAGATGAGAAACAGCAATTAAAATCAAGACACCTGCCCTCACTGGCAGTTTTTTTTTTGTAAGAACCATGATCACTGCAGGGATTGCTGTCAGTGGTTGCTCATTTCATTATCATGTAGTACCATATGAGGGGGCACAGATGGCATTAGTCATTACTGAATGCTAATGTGTTGGTTTACTCCTTACAGGCATATTATCACTTCAGTATTTAAAGTCACGATGGGCAAGAATAACTGCAGAGGCTGAAGAGTTTTTTGCAAGATGTAGAAGATGATGCAACTAACATCTCACTGGGATCCAAAATGGGATGGGCAGCAGCCAAGCTAGACTCACCTCAATCAATGGAAACACCAATCAAGAAAAGCAGGAGGAAATCACAGAAAGATTCAGATAGTTTAGTTAATCTGGACAACACAGCAGGCACTATTATTGTTGCAGCCACAGAGGAAGAAACAGGTAATGAAGCACTAAGAGGTGAGAAAGTCAGACCTTTGGGAATTTTTATTGAAATGGACACAAGAAGAGTAATTGCAAGAATTTTTAGAATCATCGCCTGACGCTAGCAGGAGCAGTTTATTTGATTTGGTTTTAGTGAAAAGATTTAGCACAACATTGCTACCTAGGGATGAGGGATCAAAAGTATCACACCAAGCTGCTTCCACATATGAGTCTGGTAATACAAGAAAGCACAGGACAATGTGGTTGTCTCCCAAGCCTACAATAGGTAGCCTTACTCCCTCCATGGTTCCAGATGGTATTGCTCCAAGGACACACGTAATTGCCCACATCCCCAGAGCTGCTAAAGAAAAAAATATCAAAGGAGAATGCATTGCCATATTTTAATTAATGGATGTGGAACGTGTACAAAGACTCCTGAAAGCTGAGAAATCTGATTCCAAAGAGTTAATGGCTACTCTGGCAGCTTTAGATAAGGTGGTAAGCAATAAATAGCCCACCCCCAAGACAGGAGACTCTTGGTTGGCAGGCTTATTATTATACTTCGCTGTTCTCATAGAAAAAGCCCCTGTTTTGGCTTTGCCTCTCATTGCTTACCTGTTGACAATCAGGGAAGCTCCACATGTTTCGGGTGGGGGGAAGAGTACCATGGGTAGCATATAACCAAAGTTCAGGAAATTAAAAGCTATCAGTAAAGACAACAGATGGAATCAAAGACACCCAGACACATGGTTAAAGACACCCAGACACATGGTTAAAGACACCCAGACACATGGTTAAAGACACCCAGATACATGGTTAAGTCCACTGTTAGAAAAGATCCAGTTTGAATCTTTCAAGCTCTGTTCAAAGATCACAAGATATCAAAACATGCTGGGCCTTCAATAGCAGCAGAGGTCTTTGACCTGCTATTCACTTTACTCATTTATGCCCACACTATGGAAAAACTCATCTAGCTTGCAATTAATGGCAAAAGTTGAGCCAATACAGGCCATCTACATCAGTACTCAGCAGTGACAATACTACAGGAAAACACGCATCCCCCTTTTGATGGAAGGGTCACTTTCAAGCATGCAGCTCCATCCATTTCATTTACCCATTAAAGCATGCACATTAGTTCAAGAATTAGAAGTTTACCCGCATTTTAAAGTAGCCTGTATGTTAGTTCAAAGGTTTGCCCATGGGTTTTCTCTGAAATCAAGTGCTCCATTTAATAATAAAATAGTCAAAAATTTGAAATCCATGGATGAGAGAGATAATATCATAGCAAACATTATCAAAGAAGGAATACTGTCAGCCAAAATACTAGGTCCATTTTGTATTCCCCCTTGGGAGCAGTTCATGACATTTCCAATAGGTTTAATCCCTAAGAAACAAATCAGGAAATTGTGGCTTCACTTTATGATTTTATTTTCAAGGAGGACACACATGTTAAATATACTATGTTACATGATGCTGCCAATCTCATTAGATCTTTCAGTGAACACCGGCTAAGCAAACTGGACATCAAGGCAGCTTTTCATCTATTACTCATTCAAAAACAAGAACAGCCGAGACTGGGATAATCTTTCAAAAATCAGCTATATTTCAACATAGCCATGCCTCTGAGTCTGAGGAAGTGGCATTGAGTTGTAATAAAGTTTCACAGTGTTTAACAGTGCTGGATTTCTTCTGGGCTGAAGTTTTTTGCCAAGTTTATTTTGGTTCATGATAAATGGTTGCAATAATGAACATTGACTTTCCTGGATTTTATTGTGGGAGCAGATAGTTCTGCTTTTGACAAATGTATATAAATATGGCTCCAGTTTTTAAAAGGCAAAAATATTAAAAATACCTTCAAATCATTTTCCCCTTGAAATATAGAAATGTGACATGCTGTACTTTTCAGGCTCAGGCTTTTCATCTATTTTGTTTGAAGAAAGGTATAAATCAGATTTTTGGACCACATCTTCTAGTTTTTTGCCATGCTGCCTTGCTGTGGAAGTAGTCTTGTATGTTAGAATTGGATCATCTTTCCATGAATGGATGATATACATTGAGATATTCTCATGAGTTATGAGAGTGATACAACAGAAATTTTATTTTGATAAAAGTGAATGAATATCAGTCTGTGAATTATATTTCTATACTACAGATTGCTCAATGACTTTGAAGAAGAATAAACACATTCATGTATGACACTATGAAACATTAACAATATTTATCAGAATACTCTCAAATGACACAGACACTAGAAGATATTTTACTAGTCACCATGAAATCTTTAGTATAACTACCAAGTATAGAGTAATTACTTTCTAACACCATACATTAGCCCACTTCAAGGTAGTAGTTTCCAAAACTTAGATCCTACCACAATAAACTGATGAGTATGATACAGGATTGCAAAAAAAAAAAGTTGTCATATAATTTTGAGCTGAAGTGTGATGATTAATGACATCCACAAAAGCAATTGTTCATATTTATTATAGAAATGGTTTTATTACTGTGAATAAATCCAAAGAGAGATTTTTACAAAGTAAGTTGAAGAGCAACAGAGCTGGCTAAGAAAGTTTATTAAACCAGGTGCTTTTTTATTTTTTTTTTAAAACAGAGTAATAACTTCCTTTTGATATATATATATATATATATATATATATATATATATATATATATATATATATATATATATATGTAATGCAATGGAATTAAGATGTCCTGAGTTTAGAGCTGGGTCTGTTGAGTTATTAACACAGCTAACAATTAGTCACCTACTAGAAAGAATTAAAGTAAGAATGATATCTTGTCTCAACCATGTATGTTAACCGCTATAAATGTATATGTTTCCCTTATCAGATGTAATCTCTATTTCCTATTTAGCTAATAATTTCCAACCATTTCCTGTGTGTATTTGAGAAAACCATGAACCTTTGTGTATAAATCATTAAACAAACGTCAATTTTGTGATAATTCACTGTAATGATTTCACTGTATTTATACTTGTCATGTATGTTTGGAGCTTTTCTCCCCGGGCATCTGCTGAAAATGGACCTGTATCCAGTTGGACTTTCCCGGTTAACAAATGTAAAATAAAGAAATAAAAATAAACTTCCTCTGCCTCATTGCTGTTGTAGCTATTTTCACAAGTTAATGTGAAGGTTTCTGTTATCTTAGAATGGTGTGATGTGTAATTCTCGTTATACGTAATAGATGGTATCCAATTACTAGGTTTAGTATTTTACCTTGCTTGCTATTCTCCCCTTTTATATTTCTTGTTTAGCCCATTTATTCCCCTTTAATATGCTGAACAGGGTGGTTGCTGAGTTGTACACACTTATAGTAGTCTTTCTGTTGACTGCTTGGCCCAGCTGTGCTGTCCTTCTTTTGTTGGCTGGGCACTAGCTACAGTTACATGTCATTATGATGTGAGTGTGAGGGCACAATGACTAGGCCACGTTAACTTGACTTAGCTCTGATGTCCATAAAGTCACCATGCATGATTCATTTTTTCTGTAGTCTTTTGCCCAGTATACAGTTACTATATACTGCATTGTGCATATCTGATTAACTCTGCGGTATGCTGAGCAGTGACCTCCTAGAATATCAGTACTCTACAAGCATGCAGCACTTGTCTATGGATTCCATCTCAGGGGTTATTGTACTAACTCAGGAAACAGAAGATTTTAATAGTAAAGTATTAAAGAATAATATGGAACTGGGATTTATGCCATGGGAAAGATGAACATTATTCACTATTAAGAAAGGGCTATAAGTATAACTGATAATTATTATAGTCAAGCAAACTCATGAAAGGCTGCTGTATTTGAAGATGGAATAGTAGAAGTGAAGTTCTGTCTTATTGTCTTAGTTAAAATGCATTGTCTGTTTTTAGTTCCCATCTTCATTTATTAATTTAGCAAGCAATTATTTAAATAAATACATGCATATATACATACATACATAAATAAAAACAGATAAACAAATACATAAATAATATAGCTGTTAGGACCATAGGGTACATAAATAGATACTAGAACAGGAGTAAACATTTCTGGAATATAAAGATTTATGTCAAAACCAACCTTCTGAATTTGACTTGGAAACATCAAAAACAGAATATAGTTTTTTTAACTATTAAAGCAGCACATTTAGAAGTTGATACCCCATTCTGATTTCATGAGCATACTGATCTATTTATTTATTTCTTGCAATTACCTAACTTTGAGCAAGATGTGCATCTTGGATGCAAACAACTATATCTGGGGATTAGTAGAATAATATCAAAAGCAGCCATCTGTTAATTAAGTTTAGTATACCATTTCAGTTCCACATGATAATCAGAAAGCTAAGCATCTGACAAATTTAAGAACAGACAACAATAAGGTGTAATAGTAATAATAATATTATTAATAATAATAATAATAATAATAATAATAATAATAATAATAATAAATAAAATATATGACTATATAGACTTGTGTGACACACAACATACTATGAATGCCTTAAAAGTACTACAGCAAACATAGCCCAGGCCTGATTCTGATTTCCAGCTCTGATTTAGTGGCTATTCTAGCTTGAATAATCATATACAGTAAAAAGGAGGCAAATAAAGTGAATGAAAAGTAGTAAATAAGAAAAGCATTTTGCATGAGTAATAACTAGATATGAATACTAGAATACATCTTAAAATATTACTGGGCTTTAAATCCTACAGAATGAAAGTAGAAATTCTATTAGATATGTTTTTAAAGTCAATCATCTTTCTGAGACTAATAAAATGAGCATAATGTAAATCTATTTCTACCACACGCACAATGTAATCTACAAATTAGCACAATTTCTACAAACACACTATATTTAAACTATAAAAGAGTAAAGCACTAAGAGATTAACTGTAAAATTGTGATCTTGCCCTGCTAGACATAAAATAAACAAAAGATCTAAAGTGTATGTTCAATATTTTATACAGAAGACGGGTTTAGCATAATTAGTTTGATAAACAATAATTGAAATCATGTAGTTTCCTCTAATGAATTGTTATGCTATGAATATATAGCACTGCATACTCATGGCTGATTCCGAAAGGGCTACATAACTCATGCATAATAAAAAGGAGACTATGGTGAAACTTATGCCAGTAATTTGTAATATTTCCTTCATATTCATGGTGCTTAGCAACAACAGTTACAGTAGTTTGACATTATTCCTTATTCAAATCTGTATATTACATTCAGGCTGATTACAAATGTTTTACACAAAGTAAAGTAAATAAAAGAATGTCATACTAGAAATTAGAGCACATCTGGTGTGAGAATCTGTTACCTTATTATTGGATAATCTAATAATTGTTCATATGTATTTAAGGCTCTGATCTGTTAGCAAGCTATGTCTTGGAGTCCAGGGTACAGAATTTAGGTTCATAGATTCATAGGTATATACTAGGCTAAAAACCAGCAGGGCCTTAATAAGCCTAGCCATACAGTCCAACCCAATTTTGTCTCTATGTATCATGGGTGTTTATTGAGGGGGAATGTAAGTTAAGATGTTTCTAAAGGTTATGTGTGTGTGCATGTGTGTGTGTGTGTGTGTGTGTGTGTGTAGGAGGGGGTATGTTAGTTTGGGCATTAGTATCTGCCTCTGTCTATCAGATACATGGAGGCCAGACCCAGGATAAATTTTTGATATCCTGTTCACTGGTCAAAGTTACGCTTAAATAGGGTTAGGGAAGGACGCTGCTTAACATGGATGGGGAGCCTGTTCCAGGGCATGGGGTTCCTCTGAGACACATGTCTGTCTCGGCAGTATGTCTTATTTATGTCACAAGCAAAATTAAATCCTTGGATCTAGTGGTTCTGAAGCTGTTCATTTTGTGGATGTGCAAACGTTTCATCAGAGCTGAAGTTGGATCTGAGGATGCCCTGTATGCCAGGTATAGATTGCCTCTCAGTAACTTGTAGGAGACAGAGTATAGAGACAGGACTTTAAGGTGATCCATATAGGACAATGCGTTTATACCCTGGATTGTCCTGGTAAGGAACCTTTGTGGGTATTCCAACTGTTGCATATGTCTGGTCAGGTATGTGCCAAAGGGGGCATTATACTCAATGATTGGTCTGATAAAGGTCAAATAAAGTGACACTCTGACTTTTTGGACCTGGATTTCATGCTCCTACCTATAAATTGGGTGACATAGAATGATTTTCTTACTATCCTGGCCAAATATTGGTTAAAGGCCAGATTACTGTCTACACATGTTCTCAGATCCCTGACTACCAGGTCAGCTCTTAGGGATGTATGGAGTAATTAGCCTGGGTGGCAGTTTTCCTAAAAAACATTATAATGCATTTCTTGGCATTAAGTTTTAGCCTGTGACTTTGGCACCATCATTTGTCTGTGTTAGACCCTCTTGTAAGATGTTTGCATCATTGAGGGAAACTATGATAGCTCGCAATTTGCAGTTATCTGAAAACTTGGTCAGGCAAAGGCCCTTAACATTAGCCTTTACCTTCAAGAAGTAGAGGCCACATAGGAGCAGTCTCAGCACAGAGCCCTGATGTACCCCACTGGTGATCATTTTTTTAGTGCAGGTAGTACCAGCGATTCTGGCTTCCTGGGTCCTCTCTGTGAGCCAGCTGTCAATCCAGTGAGTTATGTGAAAGTATATGCCCAGTGTGCTGATTTTGTCAACTGTATCTGAGTGGAGTATTGTATCAAAAGCCTTAGCCAGGTCAATGTAGGCATTATGCATCACTTCTTAAAGAAATTCACATGATTTAGTAGGCATTACCTTCCCTTGACAAGGCCAAATGAGTTGGGTCCAGTTACATATATCTTTGTGTTTTTATTATGTTTTTTTAAACAAAAAACACCTTTATTGAATTATCACTTACGATATAGGCAATAATACATTTATATAAATGGATACAAACCATATTTACATATTTTCAGTTGCAAGCATTATACATCACATATAATCTTCTGTATAGTCTTTATCAATTGAACATTACATAGCTCATTCAATTCCTGCCCTCCCTTAAACATCATTCCTCCTCCAAAACATTATTCTGTAGGTATTATTCCAACAATTCCCTTCTCTAAAGATCCCACTTCAACATTTTTTATATCTGTACTGTATTCACTACTTCTAATATGGTTGGTTTAGACTTTGATTTCCATTTTCTAGTAATTACTTTTTTGGCAGCCACCTGAATTAAACTCAGCAAGGCCTTAATATGTCTAGACAGTTCAGATCCTGTATCACAGCTCAAAAATAATTTCCTTAGTTACATCAATTTGCTCACCCAGTATTTCTAACAGAGTAGTCTGTAAGGAATTTTTAAAGTCTATCAATTCATTGCACTACCAAAAAGATGTTCCCAATTACCTCTTTCATCCTCATCACACCTAATCACACATTCAGCATTTGCAATCTACCTGAGAAAAAATTCTTTGGAGTCTGCTTGGGGTATAAAAATGCCTATGCTGTCACTTACAAGCAAAAATCCTAAATCTTGCGGACTTCATTGCATATTTGGGAGCCAAACATATATCCACCCGTTGTTTTTTTGTGAATTGTTTATTCAGTATCTCTTCCCAATTTATTTTAACCTTTTGTGATTGATTCCTATAGTTATCAAGCAATATTTTATATGCCCTACTAATTACCCCTTTTTAACAGTAGCTTCTTTTCTAGATTCAACCAAAAACCTTACCAATTTTCTCCTTTCATTTAGGATCTTCCTATTCCTTTCTCTTTGCATATGCTGTGATATCAGTCCTTGATAGGGAAGGCAATCTCTAGCATGCAGTCCAAATGTATTGGCATCTTCTCATTCTATTACCATTCCCACTCTAATTATTTACTCCAAATACTTGGTTCCTTTGCGAGTTTTTTCAGTAAATTCCATCCCCCTCTTACCTATTCTCTGTACTCATTATTGCAGTCATCGCTATCAGCAGAACCTCTTTTCTCCATTCCTATGTTGGCTTAATTCTTAGAATACTTTCTGCTACTTTATGAATATAATATTCTGTATGGCTAGTGTTATTCTCCTTAAGGATTTTCATCCAAAATCTCAGTCACTCATTATTACTTGAGCTTCCCCTCTGTTTCATCAGCATCATCCCTTTCCATTTTCAGTTATAGTTTTCTGCTTGTGTTATGTATATGAGCCTTAACTGTGTAACTCTGAAATATTCATTCAAATCAGGTATTTCTAAACCACCTTGTTCTATTGGAAGGATCAACTTATTCTACTTGACTCTTGCCCTCTTTCTCTCTCATATAAAATCCTTCAACTCTTTATTAATTGCTATCCATAACTTCTTCTCTGGTTGATAAAAATATGCCTGACTTGTGTATAAAACTAAAGGGACTAAAAACATTTTCACTGCTTGTATTTTGCTATATAAAACAGAGCTTTCAGTTTCTTAGTTTTTGTATTATCGTTTGATTAGTCTCTTCCCACATATCCTTGGCTGCCATAACAGAATCCTTTTTAATGCATACTCCTAAGTACTTCATTTTATCATGTCCTCATAAAAATGGGCATTAGTGAACCAATTCAAATGTGTATACATAGTTTACAACTATTACCTTTGTTTTATCTTTATTAATTTTGATTTCCCCCAAAAAAATTTATATTGTCTCAGAATGCTCCACAACAGTGAAATGTCCTTTTCTGGTTTTATCACGTACAAAATAATATCATCTGCAAATAAAGCCAATTTTTCTTGATTATCATAACAATTATATCCTTGAATTTCTGAGTCTCTTATTTTCTTTGCTAATGGTTCTAAATATAATGCAAATAATAAAGGGGAAAGTGGATAACCTTGGCTGGTTCTTCTGTTCGAACAGAACTTATCAGAGAGAGGAACTCCCCCACTTTAATTTTGCTTCCGATCCCTCATATATCCTCCTAATTAACCTTATTATTGTATCAGGGAATGCAAATGCTTCCACTGCCCTACTCATAAAATCCCAGCTTACTCTGTCAAATGCTATGTCTGCATCAAGGCCCACCAACAACAGTGATATTTTCTTACATTCTGCTTCCGCCTAGATTATCATTGTTCTATTAATGTTGTCAAATGTTTGCCTCCCACCACAAAACCACATTTATCCATATTTTATTTTGGAAACACCTTTGTCATTCTTTTAGCCATTATAAGTACATATTATAATCATGGTTTAGAATCGAAATGGGACTTGATCCAATGGATCTTTACCATCTTGAGGTATTACACCCACCAATGCTTTCTTACAGGATGTTGATGCTTCTCTTCCTTTTAGAACACTGTTAAACAAATCCTTCTGGATCTTTATCATGTTCTTCCTTCCTAGCTTCCAAGCTTCCACAGGAATACCATCTATTGCTGGAAACTTACCTGTAGATTGGTTATACATCACCATTTTTATCTCATCTCCTCCTACTATTAATAACTGAGTCTCATCTACCTCTAAGCATGGCACATTTAATTCTTTCATAAATATTTCTATTTTTTACTTTTTTTATTTCCACATTTCTCTGCTTTATAAGATTTTCATAAAATTTCCAAAATAGTTTTAATACCTCTACAGGATCTCTGGTTATTTTCCTTATTACATACTTGCCTAAGCTAGGCAACAATCATTTGTGCTTTCTGTTGCCTGAGCTGTTGTGGTAAAAGTTTTTGTGCTATGGAATTATTATAAAAAACAGTTGCTTAACACCAATCTTTCTAAACTCATGGATATTATCCAGGTAGTGCCTTATTTTCTCTTTAGCACTGAGTTGAGCCTATTTTTGTTCTGTGTGTACAATACTTTAACTTTTGTCAATCCCTCTAAATAATTATTGTTACTGCTAAACCATATCTCTTTTTCTTTTGTTTTTATTGTATTTTTAATCTCTACTTTCATTTTATTCCCACTCTTTAGTTATATTTTCTGAAGAAATTTCTATCTTCCCTAATAACTCCTAAAATGATTCGACTACCCATTCCTTAAATTCCTCTCTATTTAATGTATAGGTGGGGGAGCGCCATTGTCTCATTTTTATTTCATTAGTTTGCATTTTTATTTTAGTTATTATTAGTGCATGATCTGAAATAGTTATTGGACGCATATCAAAACTTTCAATTAAATGCACATGTTCTTGTAAAGTATAATTTTTGCCTAGCCTAGCCCGGTTTTTGAACCTTGGAGAATAATATGTAAAGTCTTTCCAAGCTCCTACTCTTATATTCACATTTTCAATAATAATATTTTCATTAATTTCTTCAGAAATCTATCCTCTTTTGTTATACTTTCCCTCCTAGGGCCAAGAGATACATCCTCACTGTTGCAAATCAAATTCCAGTCCCCAGCTGTAAGTAATATTCCTTACTGAATGCTGATTTTCTCTCCCAGAATTTTCTTAAGCTCCATTGTAGCAGTTTTAGGTAGAATATAAATATGTACTAGTGTAATCCTTCTTCCTTGCCAGTAGTCCCGTAATACTACAAATATACCTTTATTATATTTTTCCTCTTCTATCACTAACAAAGCTCCTCTAGCAGTTAATATAAGTACTACCCTTTTCCTTTGTCCCAGATATTCCATTGAGTAACTACCCTGAAATCTCTTCATCAAATCCACATGCTCAGTTCTTTCCAAATGTGTTTCCTGTAGCATAACTATTTGCAATCTGCATTTCTTAATATAGGTCACTACTCTTTCTTTTCTGTATATACCTGTGAGTCCATTCATGTTTGAAGATAATATGGAAAGTGTTGCCATTACAATAAGAAGTTACTATTCCCACCTGTTATATATAACAGTTTTTTAAAATATATAACAACTTTTTTAAATGTCTAGTTTCAGCTTTTGTATTACATTCATATACTGATGTCTGGCATGTTGATCTTTTATACACTTGTTTCTTGTCATATTCATTTGAATCTATGTCACATCTTAGAAGACTTTTTGTTTTAATGAAAATCCTCAAATAAAAAAAACACAAGCACACCTTGTGAACATGCCATAGACTATTATAATACAAACACACAAAACTATGTACATATTAAAATAATGAAGTTTAACTCTCGTAATAGCAACAATTGTCCCAGATTGATATCTACACTCACAGGCTTTAATTGACTTATAATTAAGGCTATCTATACTATTATACATGGAATAGCCTGTGCTTCTACTTAATCTAAAAGCTCTCTGATTTTGTCTTATCTTTATTCCTCTCCCAGATGTAGAAAACAACCTGAATGCTTTCAGAAAACATTATATTTTAGTCACTGGAAAAAATACCACGTTTTTATTGCCTTTTATCAGCCTGTCTCCACAAGAATGAGAGCCAGATACACAGTTACCTTCAGCTACAAGCTTCTCATCTTTAACTGTGAACATTTATTTGCTAAAGGAAAACTTTTGGAAAACTTTTCATTGCATGCAATGTTCTCTTATTGACTTGCTTCAACTTCAAAATTGTTAGATCAAGTCAAGGACCGTAATCCAGTAATTTTGCTATGGAAAAGTAAGAAAAAGCATATCGGTTTTACTTATATTGTGATCTGCATACTTTTACAGCTCATTCCTCACCTCAACAACCCAAGATTACAGCCTATTGTCTTAAACATGCTTTTCTCCATGCTTTCGTCTCTTTTTACATTTCAATTTTGGCATTTTTAAAAACTAAACAAGAAGAAAGAAAGAAAGAAAGAAAGAAAGAAAGAAAGAAAGAAAAAGAAAGTAAAGAAAAAGGAAAAAAATGTAATTTCTCTTTACTTTGGTATCACCATAACACACAAAAATAACTGAAAATGCTTTTCTATATAACATGCAGTATATGTCATGTTTTATAAAAATACTGTTAAGAACAAAAATTGTTTACTTATGGTTGCCTGTTTATTTCCTCTTTCCCTTCTTTTCCCCTTCCCCTTTCCTTAATGTTCTTCCAAACATTAATGATATCAAGTAGGGCATAAGCTATGGAGTCGCCTACAAGTTCAACAAAGTCAAAAAGTCCAGTAATGCCAGTTCTTCTTGTTCAGCTATATTTCACAAATGTGACTGATGTTTGTAATCCCAGAGTTATTCATTAATTTCAGAGTTGCTATTTTTCTTCCTGTTGATTTCCATCTCTCAACTCTGGTCTCAATGTACTCCTAGTTCTTCTAGTCAACTCCTGTGCTTTTTTCTGCATCTCTCAAGCATTTTCCTTTAGAACACTGGAAAATGTTTCACTGGCAAAGTCTCTCTATGAGCTTTATTACCAGAAGAATAAGAAACAGAGTCACCTTCTATTTGATAGCTAACTTTTTGTTGGACATTTTTGTATTTCCTCATTAGCATATTCTATATCAAAGAATGACTTTGATCCTCCAGGAAAAAATATTATAGAGATAGCTGGATACAGCAATTTTAATCCCACACCTGTCTCTCAACATTCCCTGATTGCTGGTATAAATGTCCTCCTCTTCTGCCTGGTGTATTGTGAGTAATCATTCTCTGCAAACACTCTACTATCCCCAACTTTTAGCATTTTATCCTTCTGCCACAGTTTTATCAGAATCAGCTCTTTCTTCTGGTAGGATTGCATCTTTACTATTAGAGGTCTTGGCTGCTTTCTCATGGATGGGTTTGGAGCATACACACACAATGTGTCCTTTCAATTAACAATTCCTGTTGTGGAATACCAGTCCTGTTGTATACTTGTGCTTTCATAAAATTATTACAGTCTGTTCCTTCCAGTTTTTCTGGCACTGCAGAAAATACCAGGTCCTCTAATGCAACAGTTTTGAAACCTCTTCATGAACAGTCTCATAATCAGCCAGCCTTTTCTTTATTTCAACCTCTGAGTTTATCTGTTTTATCAACTCATCTGAATATATGTTTAAAGCTTCATTTGAGCTGATATATTCATTCAGTGTTTCATTTATTTTAATAAACTCTGAGCATGTTTGACATATTTTTCCTCTAGAATACTGGTAGTCATGTCTTGCACCAAGGCTGGAGTTTGAATTGATTTTTGCTGAACAGCTGCATGATTCTTCCCAGCCAGTGTTTTCTCCTCACCTTTTGTGGTCAATTTTCTTTCAGTTTCTCTAAATTTCTTATTTACTGATATCCAGGCAGTGCACTTACTAGCCAGTAACTGAAATTTACCCCAAAAACAGATTCACTTGCTCTGTTTTTTGAGTTTCTGTTTTCACACTGGGAGAGCTGAAATTAAGCTGTTACTCAGCGTGCAGCCATCTTGGAAGTCGATATGTCTTTGTTGATCATTCATTGTATGGCTTTGTATATTAGACTAACACAGCTAATAATTTTGCAGTTTCTGAGGACAGTTGCTGGTCCAACCTTGTGAAGTGGGATAACAGTTGTAGTCTTCCATTTACATGGTAGAAAGCCTGTTTTAAGGCTATATTTTAAAAGTGACTCAGGTGGTCCTGATAATTCATGTTTCAAGCTATTTAGGAGACATCCTGAGATATTGTCAGGGCCCACTGAGGGTGTGTTTTTGGCCTTACTGGGTGTTGCCAGGACTTGCTCCTTGTTAATAGTTGGGGAGATTATATTAGGTGGTATTTCATGGAGGGAAGCAGAGGGGTGAGTGGGGTGGGGGTGAAGTTTGAGTTGAATTTGTCAGCCAGGAAATTTAAGTTGCATGAAGATTGCACCGTTGACTACCAGTTTGGCAAACTGATGTGTGCCCTCCTTTGAAGTTTTGGACAAAGCTGTCTTTAGCCTATGAGCAGTGGCATAGCTAGAGTTTGTGCCACCTGGGGTTGTGTTTGAGTTTGCTGCCTCTCCCCTCACAAAATCATGGTCAAATGGGGCCTTCCATACACATCTCTCCCCCCCCCTGCAGCCATTCCAGTCTCCCATTACCTGGCTATTTCTCCCCATTTACCATAAATACTGTAATGTGCATACTGCTTTATGCTTTACTTCTGCAATGATTATTTGGATTTAATTTAAAACTTTTATTTTACATTTTAGAGCACAAACACTGATAGACATCTGCTAAGCAAAGCAATATAGTCTCATAAAGAAAACAGACAACATTAAAACTTCTCTGCCCTTGAAACTCAGATTCATTCAAACATTCAGGGTAGCTCAGAAGCTAGTTTCAGGTGGGGGGGGGGGGGTTGTTGAGCCAACCCACATCCTAACTGTTAGTCATTGCCTGAGGTATATTTTCTCTGTTGTAATTCTAGTATAAACTGTATTTCTGTGAATTGTTGAAAAGCTGATAGATCTCCTGGCTGTGTGCAGAGTTGGAATCTATTTCAAACTGATAAGTACACTTTTTGCAACTTAATTTGCACTGTGCTCTATTTATACATTTGCTTATTATTTATACATTTGCTGTATTGTTTCTGTCCTTTGTTGTCTGCACTGTGTTTTTTCTCAGGGTAGCTCAGAAGCTAGTTTCAGGTGGGGGGGGTTGTTGAGCCAGCCCACATCCTAACTGTTAGTCATTGCCTGAGGTGTATTTTCTCTGTTGTAATTCCAGTACAGACTGCAGTTCTGTGAATTGGGGAAAAGCTGAGAGATCTTCTGACTGTGTGAAGAGTTGGAATCTATTCCAAACTGATAAGTACAGATGCACTGTACTCTATTTATACATTTGCTTATTATTTATACATTTGCTGTATTGTTTCCCTTACCACTCTCCCTGTTGGTATCTTGTTCTTATACTTGGTGACTTTGTAATTGCCTGGCCCTACTGTAAATTTCATCTGGAACATTCCCCCCAATCTAGTGTCATTAGCTCATTTTACCTATTACAGAAAGAACATTTGAGAAGGCCAACCCATTTAGTTTCTTAAGCTTGAATTATCTTCTGCTCCTCCTTTCTCCCTTTCCACTTTACTAAAAAAAAAAATAAATTCTTCTAAGCATGTTTTCTACCTTTCCTGTTACTAGTCCAGTCCAGATACAGATTTGCTGTATCCAGGACTGTATGTAAGCTTCTGAGCCCCCCCAAGCCTTTCTGTGTTGGAGGGAAGCCTTCTAGCTTATCAATGAGAGTAGTAAGCATTAGGTAGCCTTTTTACCATATGAGGAGTGGTTTCTGGTCCAGTAATTGTAGTTTATTTACCGTTTGGGGAGTTTTTCCATCTCTTTCAACTTTCTGGTTCAAAAGCCCACATTTGCACTTGCTTCCTGCTTTTCCTGTAACTACTCTAGTCCAGATACAGATTTGCTGTATCCAGGACTGTTTGTAAACTTCTGAGCAGTGCCAAAGTCTGCTCTTCAATTTTTTCTCTAAGATCTGCTAGTTCTCTCCTCTCCTGCACTTTTACTAGTTTTACCAGACTTCTTATAGCAATTATTGTAGCACACAAAAGTGCTACCAGCACTAAACGTTCTACAAGGAAACAGCTCCAGTACTTATTATTAATGCCCACCCCTCCAGGCATGTCTAAAGGTCAGTTCCCTTTGCTTTCTCCTATTAACCTGGTGAACTTGGGCATCCTGAGGCAATGTAGCAACTGCCTCATGTACACTGAAAACCCTCTCCTCTTACCTCCCAACACTCAGACTTGTGAGAGATGCACTTATATATCCAAATTGGAAGCCACACACTTTCCAGCCAAGACTGGAATAGCTGGTCTAGAGTAGAAGGTCAACTCTTGCACCACACCACATGGAGCACATAGCCTTCTAAAACACACACCAGCACTGCCTTCACATAAAAACACAAACCACACACCCACCTTCACCGAGGGTCTCAATAAAAATCTACCCAAACAGCAGAGACCTCCAAGGCGGAAATGTACTCGGCCACCACAGCACAACAATAATCATGAGACACATAACTCTCCTAAACAGTGTGCCACTCAACCAAAGCCCCTAAGGCAAAACAGCATGCCCAACACACTGGTCATAGGTGACTTGATAGTGAGGCACACTGATGTCCCACTCACTAGGTTGAATAAGGAGAAAGTAACAGTCAGCTGCCTGTCAGGTGCCAGGATCTGCCACATAATGCACACATTCAGGTCCCTCAACAACAGGTACAAATATGACTCTGTCATTGTACATGTAGGTGTGAATGACCTGAGACATACCTCCCTGGACTACATGAAAAGAGACATGGAGGAGCTCTCAGATTATGTAGCCCAGGCAGGTATGACCCTAGCCCTGAGCAACATCCTACCATCACCCAGAATGATACCACAGTACAAGCAGAAAATGATTGATTTCAACAATTGGTTAAGTTTCTGGTGTCATTCTAAGGGGATCTAGTATCTGTCTGCTTGGGATGAGATGATTTACAGACCTTGATGCTTTTCCAGAGATGGCCTGCATCTGTCAACCCTAGGCTTCCTGATACTATCCAACACTCTTGCCACCCCTATAGTGCCTTTTTAGGTGGTGTTCCAAAGACTAAATTACCACTGTAACAGTTACAAACAAATGCAATCTGAGGGTCATGCTGCTAAATGCTAGAAGTCTAAATCTCAAAATGCACTCACTCTAAGCACTCCTTAAAATGGAAAACATTGATATTTGTGCCATAACAGAGACCTGGTTCAAGGCAGCAGAAAGCAATCCTGCACTACCAAGCTATAACTCATTCCATACCTTTCGGCCCAAGAACTTGAACCGAAGCTCCAAAGGTGGTGGTGTTTCTATATTCATAAAGGATGCACACACCTCCAGATGGGTAGCCCAACATAACACATCTGAGATACTTCAGGTGCAGCTAATATTGGGTAAGACAGCGATTCAGGTCATAGCCTTCTGTAGGTCCCCAACCATGTCCCAAGACTCACAGTCCATGTTCCTAAGCACCCTGGAAAATATTAGGGTCCAACCTAACACTCTCATACTGGACAACTTCAACTACCCCTCCATTAACTGGGAAAACTACTCATGTACCAATACACTTGCCCAATGTTTCCTGGAATTCATTAATTCCAATGCTCTGGACCAGCTCATTTTTACCCCCACTAGAGGTAGCAACATCCTTGACCTGGTCATTACTAACATAAGTGACCATTGCTCTACACTAGTAGTCAACTCTTCCCTGGTTAGATCCGACCACAAACTAATCACCTTGGAACTCCACACCTCTCCCTCCCCCTACCCCCCCGCACAGGTAACCACCATGAAAAACTTCTCCAAAGCTAACTTTGGGCTCCTAAAAACAGAGGTGGCTAACTTCACGGCACCCATGCAAATGGAGAATAATTGCATGACCACTGACTCATACACCAATGCACTGTACGAACACATACACAAATGCATGGATCTCACCATACCCAATAGAGCCAAGATGTTCTCCTCCAAAAAAGGAAGCCAATATGTTGATCCCCTGCCATAAATAAATTCTACACAGAAGGAGGAAACTGATGCAGAATAAGGTGAAGTCCCAAGACTAGAAAAACTCCCTTATCAGCCTCAACAAATAGTTGAGATCCCTCATCAAATTCTCTAAAGCTAGCTGTAAAAACAGAATTGCAGCAGATAGTAAAGACAACCACAGGGACTTCTATAGTTATGTAAAGAATCTCCACGGAAATACCCAGATTTGCTCTGAGCTACTGCACAATGGTACCTCCTATACTAAGCCAACAGATATGGCCAATATACTGGCTGACAGATTCAGTGCCAACTTTACCCCTCCCCTCCAAAGGACCAGTCACAATACCAGTAGATTGCCAGGCACCCAGTATTACTGCTGCACAGGTTAAAACAGCACTGTCCAAGGCAAAGAATACAGCTTCTATGGGACATTAACTACAGAGTGAACTGGCTCCTCACCTGTGTGCCCTGTTCAATCACAGCCTCATCTCAGGCTTTGTCCCTACACAATGGCAGACTGCCACAGTCATCTGTCTCCACAAAGGAAGAGCGACTAAAGACCCTGGGAACTTTCACCCCATTAGCCTGATGAGTCTGATATGCAATGCTATGGAATGTATCATCATGGACCTAATAAACAAGGATATAGGGACTCTCTAAACTCTGGATCCTACACAGTTTGGTTTTGTGAAGGGTAGATCATGTCTTCTCAACATGGTAAACTTCTTTGAGTCAGTCACCAAAACTGTGGATGAAGGCAAGGTGGTTCATACAGCCTACCTTGATCTGGCTAAGGCCTTTGATACTATTCCCCACTCAGGAATCATAGACAAACTCACTAAGCTAGGCATCAACCCCTATCTCACTAGGTGGGTTGCAAACTGGCTCATGGGTAGAACCCACAGTGTAAAAGTAGTTGACTCCTAGTCAAACTGCTGACCAGTCATGAGTGGAGTCCCACAGGGTTCAATCCTTGGTCCTCTCCTGTTTGGTATCTACTTCTCTGAAGTCCAGGCTAACATGAAGGGACTCTGGCTGACAAGGTCTGCAGATGATTCCAAGTTGGGAGCTATTATTAACTTCCCAAGTGATGCTGACATCCTACAGAAAGGCCTCATTGAGACCAACGACTGGTGTCAGAACCATTGCCTTAATCTCAATGCCAAAAAATGCGTCGTCATCCCCTTTGGGAAAAACCCAGTTCCCATGAATTACACATTGATGGTAGTCCGCTGAACACAGAAGGTGTTATAAGAGACCTGGGAACACAGGTTGACAGCAACCTCTCTTTTGACCACCACACCGCCACTGTGGTCAGAAAGTCCTTCTATGTGGCACATCTCATTACTAAGGTTTTGCATCCAGGAAGAAAGAGGTCATTGTCTCCCTCTACTCTTCCCTCATTATGCCAGTCATTGAGTACAATGCCCCATTTGGCATGTACCTCACTAAACACCTGCAACAACTGGAGAGGACACAAAAGTGCCTCACAAAGAGGATCCTAGGCCTTAAGCATTTGCCCTATATGGACAGACCTAAAACATTCCAACTATTCTCTGTCTCATATCGCCTACTTTGAGGCAATCTCTGCTTGACTTACAAAGCCATGTCTGACCCAGCTCTGTTAGAAATGCTACGTCTAAACAAATCCCAATCCCGCCGCACCACACACTTCAGAGACCTCAACCTCATTACCACAATCAACAAACATACTGGAGTGTCATTCTCTTAACCCAGAGACTGCCCATGCTATGGAATAAACTTCCCATACATGTCAAGCAGAGCACCTCACTGGCCCTCTTCAAGAGAAATCTTGATGAGTGGATGGGAAATAGAAAATTCAGCCCAGGGATCACTGCAGTGGCTTTACTCGACAGAGGCACTGGGAACTAAGGTTGGGTGGCGTGATGCCAGGGTAATCCTATGGGCAAGGCTTCTAAAGGCTTCAGGGCCATTAGCCTAGTATAACCTATGAACCTATTCATTGAATAAGCATTGAAACCCACATTTAAAGAAATACATTTGGCCAGTGACAGATAAAGTTTACCTTTGGGCTGTTTTCAAATCATAGGCCCCTTGCACACAATTTTTGGACCATACAAACATGCATGTGTTTTTTGATTCACCTTCCTGATTGTTTTAACTATATTCCTTGTATAATACAGCACACTTGTTAGAGCGTGTTTTTAATTTATTGTTTTGAACATTTTTCCAGCAAGCAATGAAACAAAATGTATGAACCCATAGTAACAAAACTACCAAATTCAGAACATTTACATCATAAATGTCTACTCAAACTTTTCTCATTACAATCCACCAGTATCAGTAAATATGTACAATCTCTGCAGAAGTAAGAGTCATCTAAACAATTCCACATTAAAGAAATCTGTAACTAATAAAGAAGTTTCTGCTAGCAAACAACTTTTTATTTAATTGTTTAATCTACAAATAAAGTACCTGTTGCCCTTGAAGAATAAATTGCTTGTTACATTAAAAAAATGTTAGGCTAGTAATATTGCAATAGTGAATGGATGGCAAACTGATAACAGCTTCATAGTTACTAGGTATCTCCTGCAAAGGAGGACATTCTCTGGACTGTAGCATCCACCCCCCTTAAAGTATAACACAGTACAGTATCAGCAATTCATCTATATACTGTGGGAGTAGAACCCGCAGCCTTATGCATCAAAAGCAAGTATACTATCTGTTATTCTACTACCAATGCAAACAGATTTGGCATAAGCAGCACTAAACCTCTCTTCTCCTGAAGCTCTCAGCTCCTTGTAAAATCCACTTCACATTCAGCTATATCTCTCAACTTTGCAGCAGAAGAAATCTGGAAAAAGCCAAAATTTATTGGAGGGGACAAAGGCCAAAAACCAGGGAGACATTTTAAACATTGGTTTTATAATCTTAGAGAGTTGCTAGAATAAAATGTTTTATGTTAACAAGCATTTCCTGAAAGATTGGAAGATTGAAACGTAAATGGCTATCACTATTTAATGAATTCAGTTTCTCACTGATTTGCCAGAAAACCACAAATTTTAAGAGGAACAGACCAAAAATATGAGCCAAACATTCTAGGCATTCTGTGAAAATATGGACAGTTGAGAGCTATGGACTCAACTCTTTGAATCAGAAGTGGTGGTACGGGTAGAGAATCCAAGCTTTTGTTTCTTGTATCTAAGGTACAGGGTTTGAGCCTGAGTAACACTAACCACCAAGTATACCTAACTGGGGCATTTTACTTATACACACACACACACGCACACACACACACACACACACACACACACACACACACACACACACACACACACACACACACACACACACACACACACACACACCAAAATTCCTTTATTGATTACATGAATTGAACCACTGCCTTACTTGATGAAGCAGCAAAATTCCATAGTTCTCCTTAGTTGGTGAAGAAGCAAAAAATTTCAGCAAAACAATTGTGCGGGTGAACAGGACAGAATGTCTGTGCAACACATGCACAGACGTGATGCGACTGAACCAGCTTCGGGTCTGTCTTAAAGAAGAACACCCTTAAAAACATTTTTTTTTAATTAAACTAAATGTGACAGTCCCAACAGTGTCATCTGGGACGGTCTGCCATCCTAGCTATGCCACTGCCTATGAGGCTGTTTTGACCTCATAATTTGCCTTGTTGGACTTAATTAGTCCTCTTAGTTTCCTGTTTAGTTTAATTAGAGAGATTCTATCATTCTGGGAGCTGCTCTCCCTGATTTTAGCCATGACCTTTTTTCTTTGGTTTTATACCTTATTAAGGTTAGGATTACACCAGTATGATTTCCTTATAGAGTTTGTTTTTGGCTTACTTTTAGTAGGTACTTCAGCCTTTATACATCTGTTTACATGGTTATACAGGGTCTCTGTGAACAATTCCACAAAGGTTGCTGTGAGTTTGGGTTGGGAGGGGCACCAAAGTTTGACAAACTGTCACTTAATAGGATATAGTTCTTAACTGTTACAGGGTTTGCAGGGGCTACCAAGGTGATTTTTATTTTGTAGGGCTACCAAGTTGATTTTTATTTTGAAGAAGACAGTTTTGTAGACTGACCACACCATTGATGACATGACACTTGGGGAGGGTGCAGCACTCTCTCTTGTCAGTGAATACAAGGCCCAGTATGTTTGAACCTCTGATGAGTGTCTGCTCTATCTAGTCAATGGTATCTGTATTAATAAAGTTCAGGAATCGTTGTGCCTGTGAGTATAAGGCAGTGTATGTTTCTTAGTCTATAGAGGGGTAGTTAAAGTTTCTCATTAGTTGGGTATTTGGTTTAATGGTGAGTGTCTCTGGTAGGTCTAGGTATGAGCGATGGGATTCTATGGACACAGAGGGTGACCTATAGCTTTCTCAGATTTGGTATGAAACTGCCTGTGGTGATTTACACATAGATAAATTCCAGGGTATCATCCAGTTTAACCAGCATAGAGTTATGCTTGTTGATAATATAGCTTGAGACTGCTCCACCTTTTGTCTCTGTGCAGCTGATGGTCTAAACATGTAGAAAGCACTGAAGCCTTGCACTGTTGGAGTACTTTCTGCAGATTTAAAGCACATCTCTGTAATGGCACAGATGTCTATATTCTCCATAGTGAGGAGAGTTTGTAGGGTGTGGAGTTTCTTGTTTAGGCTCCTAGGATTGAGCAGTAACCCATTTAGGTTTCTTTAGGTTTTATTTGCTATGAATTTGATTACTTCTACCTCCATTTGTCTACTGTGTGAAGCTGAGCAAGTCACTTAAAAAGACAGTGTTCCTGGGTTGCTCCTGAAAAGGGATCCTTGTATCTAGTGGGCTTACCTGGTTAACAAATTAATAAAATAAAAAAATAAACAAATAACCTCATCTATGACTTGATTATTCACAAATGAAACCTTGCAGACTAGGAGGATATTAAGAGTCAATAACACGACAGGGAAACACTGATGCAGAACTAAAGTGTTTTTAAGGTGGGACCTATCAAAAATTACTTGGAATAATTTAGTTGTGATACGGCATGAATAATACAAACCACAACTGCCAACAGCCTATGCAAATATATCCCTAGAATATTAGAATCCAATAAGCTTGGAGGTCTAGATCTGGAGAGGTGAAGAACAGATATAATAACAATATAAATCTGCGGGTCTATGTTATAACATCAAAGTTTTAAAACTTCAAATGTTATAATATCGAACCCTTTAGAGTGAAAGCTGACAATAGCGAAGCAATGGAACATCGAAATTTTACCTAGGGTAAGATTTTGGTAGTCCGTTCCGTGGCTTCGCTATTTACAGCACTGTGGTGGAATGGTTACGGACCAGGTTTAAGGAAGTGAGCGAATGGAGGTTACGGATTGGGTTCAGGTAAGTGTGGTGCGATGGTTACGGACCGGGTTAAGGTAAGTGAGCAAACGGACTGGGGTAAGGTGAGTATGGGATAGTTAGGGGACTTTAGGGTTAGGGTGCGGGTGAGGTGAGTGTGCGGTAGTAACAGACTTTAGGGTTAGGGATGGGTTAAGTGAGTTAGGGTTAGGGCGCGGGTCAGGTAACTGTGCGATTGTGTGGACATGAGGGTTAAGGTGGGGTAGGTGAGTTAAGGTTAGGGAGCGGGTAAGGTGAGTGTGCGATAGTTAGGGACCTTAGGGTTAGGATTGGGTTAAGGTAAGTGGGTAGCTAGTGGTGTATGTCTGGTTTAGTGTAG
This sequence comes from Protopterus annectens, assembly GCF_019279795.1. Classification (NCBI taxonomy): domain Eukaryota; kingdom Metazoa; phylum Chordata; order Ceratodontiformes; family Protopteridae; genus Protopterus; species Protopterus annectens. The sequence goes on along the minus strand of NC_056738.1, from coordinate 15,214,251 downwards.
GGCTTTGTGAAGTGTATGTGCATGGATTATTTATTTTGGTGTGCTTGAGTTGTGTGTATGTTTGTCGGAACAGCAAATTTTTTCCCTGGGAAAAAATTCGCTATTCTGACTGTTCGGTTTTCTGGTGTTTCAGTTGAATGGGTTTGATATTATAACATTCGAAGTTTTTAGACTTCGATGTTATAATATAGACCCAAATCTGCACAGTGTGATAGCTTATAAATCAAACTATTAACAGCTCTCTTCCTCTTTGATTTCTATGATCTCTTTTAGATGATTTGAAAATTAACACAAAATTGTTGTACAAATTGTGACATCTCCCTGCACTTAACTTATGTAAGGAATTTAAAGTATTGTGCTAGCAAGACTCTGAGTCTCCTATTCCTACACATTGTTGTGTGCATTTGCAATACAGTTTTGGAGATAAAGGAGACTGACATAATCAGACCCAGAAAAATCCATTGATGTAATGATTTCTCATGATCCCCAGCAGTGTTTACTCTTGCAACAATTCAATACCTCAGGAAATCCATAAGTCAGAAGATGACCAGCACATTACCCAGTGGACATGCTTGCAACTGCTCACCGGCATGGTAAAATCGGCACTATGTATATTGTCCATAGTTATAGCTAATGACTTCAACCTTGGACTGTATCAGTTATATCAGAAATATAGCAATGCCATAGAATAATCTAATGCCTCACTGAAAATTAAATATTTCGTCATAAGCAAGACTGAGTTTAATGGCACCACACTTACCCTGTGCATATTTCACCTCATACTCTGCAGTGTGAATAATGATTGTAATATGTGCTAAAATATATAAGAGATGAACTTGGGGAATTTAAAGGAGACAGCAATTAGTTTCATTAAAATACATTATGAAAACATAATATAACTGCAAGCCATAAGTTGACCTGCTATAATTTCTTTATGGAAGCATACAGTCAACTACAAGAGACACAAATGCCTTTAGTCCATTCTATAGTTATCATATATGGCACACAAGATCTGTTTTATTTGTAATACTGATGAACTAGACTCTTGACCAGTAGCCTCAATTTGTATAGGATGGCTTTGGTAAATCAATTCAGAACATAATAGGTGGACCTCAGACTTCAAAAAGTTAACATATACCAGTAAGCAATATGAAATATATGATAGGCATACTTCAGGTCGGAGCACTGGTGAACTTAAAATAGCCTGGATGAATGTAGTACAAAATCAGTTGGGCAGACCCACTAAATAACTTCTAGCGATATATTAGAGGTCTATAGCTTTATGTGTTCATACTAGGCAATCACTCTTTGGGCCACTAAGTGTCTAGAACCCCCCCCCCCAAAAAAAAAAAAAAAGCATATTTGAAAGATACCATGTGCCTTGAAGAGGGCAACACAGGATAAACACAAATAAAATGTATAGCTACCCATTACTTTGAAAGTGAAAAGGACACTACATTGTTTAACATGCTTGGCACTAATAATCAGGCAGCCTACCATTCTACCAGGCCCTATGGGCATTGAGATCTGTGCTTTTATGTAAGCTGATTGGACTTGTTCCATAGCAATTTTTAGGGAGTAATTGGGATCAAGGAACATGGAGTGCAGTTATAACTGTCAGAAAGTAAAGTTTGCATGGAATGTGCCAGCTAAGATATGTCTTATTTCCTTTGAGTCTGAATTGGTAGTATTGTTGTGGACAATGTCATATCATAGCTGGGTGATTATTTTTAATTTTCTGACATAGCTAAAAGGATTTATAGTAACTTTTGGATGCTTTAAGTTTCATACTGTTGCTCTTAATCTCTTTGCTTACTTACTGTAGTGTTTTTCAAGTTAGGAAGAAGTTGACCTTTTATAAGCTTTAGATATTTTCTTTCTCTTGGTATATTAATTATTTATAAGTGAAATCTATCATATGGGTTTGTTTTTAAATTTACTAGTATATTTGGTGCTTTTGGGACAACATTATCAATGCAAATATTTAAGTGCCAGTAGAAATTAGAGGCATATGCAGCATAGCATTAGCAATGGGGGCTGTCAGAGGTGGATTACAGTGGAATTTCTTTAGGGGTTGAATAATTGTAGAAGGTTCACTTTTAAGAAGTCCATGAACACTGTGGTATTGATAGTGGCAGTAGCATAGGTTTTAAAGGAGAAGGCTACATATTTGTGGTGTGGAATCATGAAGGATACAGAAAGGTGTGCAAGAAGGAGCTATATAAGTTAAGGTGAGTTCTAGGATATTAGGATCTGCATGGGAAGGATGATTGTTTAAAGGAGTTATGTACTGTTTTTAAAGTCAGGAACGATCGGGCATGACCACCATTTGTGGTGTAATCCAGTTTATATATGATTTATATATGATTAATTGAGGATGCCTAGTCAACTGCTCATCCAAAGAATTTGACATGGTTTCTTACCAAAAACTGCTACTATGATATCACCAACTCACTCATCTATCTCCTGGATCCATTATCCAATAGACAACAAACCACAAAATGATGTTTCATCTAAGGCTTTAGGATAGCTATTCTAACTATTACAGTCATCAGATCTGTAACTAAATACTAGGTTGAATTTTACCTTGTTTAGGAAAATGTGGACTTCTAAGAGTTTAAATTTGCAATAAATTTGCAACCATAAGGAATCTGTCAAGAAATGATGGGGTCCTTGATAAAAATGTATTCTATCCCACAGTTTTTAGAAGACCTGAAGGCCTGAAGGGATGACAGTTTCTAAATCCATAAAATGGCAAAGAGCTTTCCTTACACTGAATCCACTCTCTAAAATTACCCATACAAGAATGTGCTTGAGTTGCAGGAGTGCTGTAAATTTGCACATTTTTTTCAAATAATGACTGAGTAGAACCACCTTAATGTGTTTTGAATTTAAATGTGCTAGACTGGATTGCCCGGGCAGCAAAGGCTATAATCAAAATGTGAAAGCCCTGAAATGCCTCAATATATCCTTGTTCTGACAGCCTCTGGTTATCTAAATGCAAAATATAAGGGCTAAAAACTACCATGGGGATGTAAGGCTTGGCTTTTTAAGATCCTCACAGCAGATCGAAAACCTAGTACGTACCTATGAACATATGAATAGGGAGGTACAGACTATCCTTGCCAAAGGAGGATGGCTTATCAGCTGTCCCATCTCATGTGGGCACATACTAGATTCACCTGAAATGACACAAAAAATCAATTACTAAAGCCAAGTATCTTGTCTTTGAATCTCAGTATCATTCTGAGTGATAGTAACATATCAATCAAGATCACTGTTTTTCCTACTTCAGACACATACATAGAAAGATCCATCTAATTATTCTGTATGTCCCTCTAGGTAGTTCACCTGAGTTTATTATTCAACTAGCAGGGTGTAACCACATTTTTCAGTATGGAGAGATTGGAGTGCTCACATGATTTCCAGATCCTGGCTCTGGAAAGACAACTGCCAGCCAATTCTTATCCAGTTTGGTGAGGTGTGGTATCAGTTTGTTTGAAAATAGAGGCACCTATTACCAAGACGTTACCAGACTTGGATGCAGACTCAGCAGGCCTTAAGTGCTTGCAGTCAGCACCCCTGTGACTTCCAGCAATATGTGCAGTTACTTCTGAACTGCATGATGAAGGTTGGGTATACTAGAATGTAACTAATGGCTGAGGTTTTTCAGCTTTATGTCTAGGAGGCATATACAATACTCTCTTTACAACCTCAGCATAAGCTGAGGTGCTCTGTGCTGCAGGTGAGTATTTGAGCTGTGTACTAAATGAGGTCTGAAGTAAGAGGTAGCCTCCAAGTTCAATAAATATTAGCATGTTACAGACTGAATCATTATGAGGGAATGATAAAGGGTTTTCAGTAAGAATGATGCATTTGCTACACTACCTTAAAATGCCAAGTGCTAACTGGCAACAGAATGGGCAAAAACTGAGATTCCACAACGAATCAGAAAGGTATAACTAATTAGGCTAATATAAGGGTAAGAATACTGGATGTGGCAGCAGCAGAGTCAGACCTAACAAGAGTAGTATTCTATAAGCTGAGATAGCAACAGCGATAAACTAACATGAGATCAGACTGTTAGTGAACAAGAGTCCTTAAGAAATCAGAAGCACTGTGACTGAAGACAGTAACCTCTATATTTGGTTAAGTTTTCGCCAATAACTACAAATTTAGTAATAATGTATCAGATAAAATAATGCTATTAACTTCAGGTGCAGCAGAAGAGTAATCGATTGCAAGAAGCAATGCTAGTTTAGTAACAGAAGAGTAACCAATAACAGGAGAATAGCACAATAATAGAAGAGTAATCAGTAATAAGCAGCAGTATATAACAGCAGTAATGTGAGATATTGCAATAACTTACTTCAAACATCAACATAACCAGTAGTGATGATGAGCAATGATGCAGTACTGTTTTAATATTAATCAGCAATTCGCAGCAGTATAGCTATCAGCAACAGTGTAAATAATAGTGTAGTAACTTAATTTGAATTTTGCCCTAACTAGTGTCAGCAATGGCAAATAGTGTAACATCAATAATAAGCAATGGTGCAATCTATCTTAACTGTTGCCACCAATGAGCAAGAATGTAAGAGTGAGGAGCAGTGGAAATAATATTGACTCTACTTTTGTCAAGAATGCTATTATGGATGCCACAGGTCCACAGTTATATAATTTCTAAGATAGGCTGGATGCTACTGATTTGGCTGTGCAATGAGTACAACATGCAACAACAGGGGCTTGACCAGATGTAGCCCAAGCATAACAAACTTACAACAATCAGAAGTGTAATGGAGCACAGTTGCATCACCTTCACTGATGGACTAGATGTCACTGAGCTGGTTGTATAATAAATCCTAATGTTGCAATAGAACAGCAAGAGTATGGCTATACTCCAAAAGTATAACAAAATTTAGCAGCAGTAATCAAACTTGCAATAGAACAGCAGTAGTATGACTAGATGTAACAAACATGCAATAATCTAACAGTACAACAATGCTGTGTAACCAGTAATAAGTGATGGAAAATACTTTAATAGGCAATAAACAAGAAGAGCAAGAGCAAGATATACTATAGTATAAACAGTTAGAAATAACCAGGAGTGGTACAGAACACACTAGTAAACCTGGATATAATTTGAAGTAATAGTGAATTTACTGACAATAGTCAATAAATGAGCAATTAGTCAATTCTCATTTGGTGAATAATTTCAGATAAACAGTAACCTGACAATATTCATCAAGCTTGATAATGCATAGTCTACATTATGCAATAAATAGGAGCAATACAACCTTAGCTTGGATATCACCAAGAGAAAGAAAAGATTATGTTGGTGTAAATTAAAATCTATGTAGAGGACAATGATAAGCATTGTGCAGAACTGAGCAGCTCAGCTGAAATGCATGTCATGCTGTGCATTTCATTAAAATTTATATGCAAATAGGACCAGTTACAATTAGATAGGATCCAATCAGGACAAGCAGCCCACTGTGAAAAAAAATGGATGGACAAACTGCTGGAGAAATGCAACAGTACTATTCAATGTCTTCAATGTAGATGGAGTTCTAGAAATGTTCAGAAGGAGTAGGTAATCTTCTCTAGTAGTTAAAATGTCTTGACATTAATTCATTTGCAGTAAGCAAAGGAGTCTTTTTACTTCATCTGAAAAAGTAACAAATAATGATTCCATCAAATGGTGGCCCTTTCAGCATAAGCTGTCAAGAGTAGAAGAGCTTACACAGATATATTGCTCAAAAATTATTTAAAATTTCTTAGAAATTGGTTTTGACATAGACATAAAGCTTTCTGTCAGGACTGTATTAAAATCATAATTGTTACTTATAAAATTTAGTGTGCTCAGGAACCACATGAGAACCATCTGTTATTTAACCTTAAGTATATGTACTTCTGAGACAGTCAATAAATTTTACTTCAGTCCAGGAACACTAAACAGATAGAATGGTAAAAGATGCTATGTACTACTTTCTTTGTCTCAGTATTTGCCTGTGGTTGTTTAGTAAGGGTGACAACAAATGCCTGTGAAGAAAATTAAAACACTGTCATCTGTGTTAGCATGCCTGGCAGGAGATTTGTGTATATTTTCAGATTAACTTGCATTGTATGCCAGCATCTCTAATTGCGAAATGTAAATACGTTTTTAAATGTTGAATAATTTCTCTGTATATACAGAATGTTTAGAGAATTTGTCAGTGTTTTGATACATTTCTAACTGTGCATATTTGAGAGGGACATTCTAAAGTACAAACTGTGGAGAATCAGGTGAACAGTGAGTGACATCATTAGAATGTTCCTGGTTGCTAAGTGATTTTTAAACAGCTGATTGACAGAAAAAGATCTTTTTCAAACAGCTGACTGTTATATGTTGAAATAAGACAGTTGAACTGGCAGTTTTGTGCAGTCAGTGGAGACCAGGAAAAAAGAACTCACCAAAAACTATAAGCTTGCCTTGGCTTTGCTGTTATATTTTAGATTAGCTCAGGGACAGTATTCTTTAGTTGGACTATGAAAGCTTAGTTATTAAAATAAAGTTTTTCTAAAATAATGGACTCCTATCCAGCAGTTTAATTTTACATTTCCTGTGATTGAGTTCTGGTGTTTATTGAAAGCTATTGATTTACATTATTATACTAATTTTTTTACTTATTATTACAGGTTTTTCATTACTTTACATTGTGGCTGTAAATCAGTGTTTTTTTTCCTTTAGAAATTAGAGAGTGTTTTTACCTGTTTGGTACTCCCCAGGTCCCCTGGAAGGCCTGGTTGCTTATGTTCATAACTATCATTTATTGTGAAATTTAATTTTCATAATTGGACACCACTTTAGAAGGGCATGAAGACACTCTGATTGGTGGTAGCATTACCATATTATTTAGGTAAGGGACACAGCTGGAAATCTGTGTCAGGCTTTCCCAGAAATGTTTGGATGTATGAGATTTAAATTTGTTTTGAGTGTGAGTGTATCAGAAATCTTAAACTGGGACACTGCTCTGAAGTGTGTAATAAGAAGATACATTTGGGGTGGACAGAGGTACATAGTCCAGTCCCAGGAAAATAGAGTGTGTTCCTCTTATGCTGTTTGGAAAAAAATGTGAAATATTACTTCTGTTTAAGTGACAGTCTCATATTGGAGTCAGTAGTGAAGACTGAAGCTCCTTAGTTGCTGACCTAGGATGGTAAGGGACATCATTTAATTGTTGGCAGTCCGGTGGGTATTAGCTGGGTGTCACAATGCCATCATGTTTTTATTTATGCAATCATTTTCCAAACCTCCACTTTACCTTTTTCCCATTCATTTGGGAACCAGATCCTCCTGAGTAACACTAGATGCAATGCATGGAATTAGTCTTAGATGGACATCCAACTATTGCAACTAATTAAACTGGGAAGAATAATTTTCTTTGAGCCTAAATGAAAGACAGAAGCCTTGATGTGTCTTTCAGCATCATAACTCAGAGCAAGTTTTGTCCAGTTTTTGAGTAAGGTATCTTGCAGGTTTATTCTTCTTGATAGGATGGATATCTCCTGGGAGGCCTTTAAGAATTATATTATTTTTATGGAATCTTCATTATTGGTTCATAATCTTGACTTGTAACTTATTTGCAATAGATGAAATCTCATGCACATCTTTACATCTAGATATCTGTTGGTCTTCTATGTCACTAGTAATTTTGTCTACTTCTTCCTCTCTTTACATAAATACATTAAGATGTGTTTTAATTTTTGGCAGCATCCAAAATAGAACTGCTTAATACAATATTAAAGGGCATGGAAGTCTTACTTAAGTCTGAAAGACTTTTGGCTTGTCCACTGAAAAAGAACAGTTCACAGTGCATCTTTGAACAGAAACATGTGAATCTTTCAGTGGTGGCTGGTGACTTCAAATAAGAGGGGGGCTGCAGGAGACAGCTGAATGGGTAGGGTCAATGGGAAGGGGTGCAGCCAACTAGAAAGTGGAGGAACTATGCTCAAAACCACAAAAACTGTAACTTTAATTAAATACGCTGCCTTGGGTGCCAAACTTTCATTATGAGAGTCCAATCAAGACAAAATGAAGTGTAGAAGAAAAAAATATTTCAGCGCATTGGCTGCATGACAGCTTACTTAATATCTAGATGGAAACAAAAAGGTCGTGAGGCATGAAAAAATAAATTACTTTTTAAATACATTAATGGAATGCCAGTCAAAATCAAGTATAAGAAAAACAATCAGCACTCAACTCAAACCACTTCTCCTTGCACAGCAGTTCTAATTATAATTGTTATTCAGCTGTATTAAAGTACCAAGTAACATGCTGAAAGTAGCAATCTCTGTGATACCCCCACTTGTAAAAATGTTTCTTATCCAAAAAATGCTGCCTGACAATAGCTATCTACTTGTTTCATGGGGAAAGCATAATCAAAATAAAAAATGAAAAGCAAACAAGAAACAAGTTCAAGATACATTGCTTAAAGGATTACTGCACAGGTTATGGACCACACATGATAGATTGGCATTCTGTTTAGTTTACAGGTAAAGCCTGCAAAGATGATTGCAAGTCTCCAACAAATGTAATTAACGAGCTTCTTAAAATAATGTAATCCTGTCCTTTATTACAAATACTGTCATATGTATTTTAATACCCAAGGCTTATACGTTATCTAGTTATGTAAGTATTCTCTGCATGGCAACAACAGAAAGGCTTTCAATGTTGGCAGTTCTTTAACAGTATGCTTATTAAAGCTTACTTGCATCTTACAATCTCAAATAATCTTACCTGATAGTCATTAAAGCATTGCTACTTAAACACAGAGCAACAGCACTTTCTGAATAATAATAAGCATGAATCAACAGTATAAAAATAGAACAGAAACCAGAACATTCTGCAAAATCAAGGACAGATGAAAAGCCACTGTAGTACTTGTGTCTACCTTGGATGGGGGGATACTCTGCACATTTACATTGCATAACTGCTCCTTGCTTTGCTTGGACACATCCAGAGTCACTACATGGGGGAGTGGGGTGCAGCAAGTATGTCACAATTTGAAATATCTATGGCTGACTGTGATGGCCCTGACACATTTGTCATACCTCTCAACCTCAGAGCAAGACATCTGAACAAAGCCATACATAGAAGTGGGACAAAGGCCCAAAAATAAGGACAATTTTTAAAAATTGCTCTTATAAACTTAGAAAGATAATAGAATAGCAGGTCTTGCATTAGTATGAATTTTCTGAAGGGTATGAAATCTGAAACTCAAACGTCTGTCATTATTGTCTAACTTCAGTCTAATGATTTGCCACTAATTTGCCAAAAAAACACAATTTCATGAGAAATGGATCAAAAATGTGATGCAAAAATATAAAATAGCCATACAATACAGCTGGGAACCTGTCAAAGAAGGGACACTTTTTATAATATCAGTATTGCTAACTTGAGCAGCTGACAAAATAAAAGAATCTACATGCATTTCTGAAATAAAAGTAATCTATAACTCTGATTATTACAGTTATTTATTAATTGTAAACACTCCACTTTTTCTTCCAAAATTGCCATTTTGCTGAGGGATTATTAGGGGAAGAGCAACATTTTGAGCCAAAATCAGGGACAGTTGAGAGGTTTGGATATGCCTAATTTATTTGCATGTACCTCTCAACCTGTTAATGCAGGAAATCTGGACAAGGCCAAATATATTGGGGGAACATATAAACAGTACTAAAGATTGCTCTTGTATAAACTGAGACAGTTCATAGAATATAACAGGTCTTGCATTGGCATGCATTTTTCTGAAGGTTATGAAGTCTGAAACTCAGTGTCTGTCATTACTTAGTGACTTAATTCCTAAATGATTTGCCATAAAACCAAAATTTTATAAGGAACCAAAAATAAGAAGCAAAAATCTATTCATTCTGTGAAAATCTGGACAGTTGAGAGGTATAGTTCAGCTGGGGCTGTGTTTGAGTTTGCTGTCCTTTCCCCTCACAAAATCATGGTCGAATGGAGCCTCCCCTCTACAGCCATTCCAATGAACCATTATTGGCTATTTCACCCCATTTACCATAAACACTAATGTGCATACTGCTTTACTTCTACAATGATTCGGACTTCATTTGAAAGCTTTATTTTGCATTTTACAGCACAAACAATAAGGCATCTGCTAAACAAAGCAATGCAGTCTCACAATGAAAACAGACTTAGCATTAAAACTTCTCTCCCCTTGAAACTGACATTCATTGAAACAACATTGAAACCCACATTCAAAGAAAATAATTTTGCCAGTGGCAGATAAAGATTAACTTTGGGCTGCTTTCAAACCATAGGTCCCTTGCACAAGAAACATACACTTGCTCTTTGATACACCTTCCTGATTGTATTAAATTATATTCCTTGTACAATACAGTACAGTTAATAGAGGGTGTTTTACATTTATTGTTTTGAACATTTTTCCAGTAAACAATGAAACAAAATGCATGCACCAATAATGACAAAACTGCCCAATTTAGAACATTTTTCCAGTAAACAATGAAACAAAATGCATGCACCAGTAATGACAAAACTGCCCAATTCAGAACATTTCCATCATAAAAGTCTACTCAAACGTCTATAGTCCGCCAGTATCAGTAAATATGCACAATCTAATTCCACATTAAAGAAATATGTAACTAATAAAGAGGTTGCTGCTAGCAAACAACTTTATATTTCATTGTTTCATCTACAAATAAAGTGCCTGTTGCCCATGAGGAATAAATTGCCTATGTTGCATTAAAAATGATAAGTTAGTAATATTGCAATAGGGAATGGATGGCAAACTGATAGCTTCATAGTTACTATGTATTTTTTCCAGAAACGACTGCAGCATCCACTCCCTTTACAACACAGTACAGTATCAGCAAAGCATATACCTACTGTGGGAGTAGAACCACAGCCTTCTGCATCAAAAGCAAGTATACTACCTGTTGTGCTATTAACAATACAAGCAATCTCAGTATAAGCAGCACTAAACTTTTGTTCTCCTGCAGCTCTCAGCTTCTTGTAAAATCTACTTGACACTCAGCTGTATCTCTGAACTTTGTAGCACAAGAAATCTGGAAAAAGCCAACATTTATTGGGGGGGCAAAAGCGCAAACACCAGGGACACGTTTTAGGCATTGCTTGTATAATTAGAAAAAAGTAGATGGTGCCAAAAGCAGCGCAACGACCATGAAACAAGAAGCTGCTAGCGTTGCCAATAACTAGTCCCCAAAAACACGATTAAGAGAGTATTTATTAAAAAATACACAGAAAATTCAATAAAGGATAAGCGCTTTCGTCACAATGACTTCATCAAAACAAATAACTGTTGTAAGGATTCTCATTTTATACAGTTGATTAATCATATGACCCAAGCAATTAAAATTTTAAAAGAACAGTCATAAACATTTCATGTGGAGATCTTTAGAATGTAAAAAGCTGTGAACATATAAACCTATATAATACACAAATACAAACTGATATTCTAACTACTTTAAAATTTATACAATGAAATAATGTAAAACTAAGAGAAAACTTTATAAATTTTATACAGTTGAATAATGTGAGACTAAGAGAAAACTGAGGGGTTTTAGTGTCATAATTTACAAGCCCTAAACCTTAATTCTGGTTTGATGCGGATAGCATCATTTAACCCTGGATATTCAGCAGCATTTAACCTTAGTTGCCATTTAGTTTCAGCCCTCAATAATTTATTTTTCCAATCCCCCCCCTCTAAAATCTACCTGTACAACTTCCAGTATACCAAACTTAAAACTATGAAGTGGGTTCTCTTGAATATGTTTAAATAGGGCGTTCTTTTTGTCCTTTCTATTAATACTGTAGCAATGTTCGTATATCCTACGATTTAATTTTTTTTCCGTCTTGCCAATGTAATAACAAGAACAGGAGTTACAACTAGCAAGATAGACAACACCTGAAGTGACACATGAACCAAATACAAAATTGACCTCAATGTCATAAGGGCCTAAACTAACCGTGGGATTTTCATTAATGTACACACAATAATCACAACAACCACATTTGTGGGTACCTTTCTTCCTGTTTTTCACATTAGGTTTGTTTTCCAAAATATTTTTCAAGTTACTACCAACCCTGTAAGTAAATAGGGGTTCTGGGCCTATTACTTTGAAAAGGTCTCTATTTCCCTTGAACATTGCCCAGTTATTTGGATAATCTTTTTTACCTCATTTGATGTTTCACCATATGTAATAACCACGGCTTGGGAAAAATCCTTTTTTGAATTTGGGATGAATTTGATTATAAAAATGGTTTGGCTTACCCTTTTCCCAAAGCTTATTTAGGGGTGAATTTGAACAAAGGTAATACAACAGCCTCATCACAACTTATTAATGAAAATATGAATTTTAATAGGTTTAATAGTGATGGGAATGAATATGACACTGAATTTCCACCACTAAGAAGATCCGAAAGGATTTTCAATAGAAACCAGGTTAGACAGGAACCTGATTTTTTTAGGATCTCGGGGGGAAGGGGGAACGAGATCCAAATACAGAAATCCTTCCTACAGGAGGAAGAACAGTTATCAGTAGTTTATGGCAATAATAATAAAAACAACCAAGATGTGAATAATGATGATGGAATCAGTGCATCTGATAATACTGTTTTTTTGTACAAAGGCTTTAAGATTTTTAACTATGCTGAATTTCCTATTTCTAAGGACCTTTTTCATTTACTAATGAAGGGAATGGAATTTGTGCCTTCTAACAGAGATGAAATTAGTTAATTTTTAACCGATTTTAAGATTTTTGCCAGGAAAATGAATTTAAAATGTTTAAATAGAGACAAAGCAAGTATTGACAATAGAAGGAATTCTGTTATATACAAAAAAAGTTGTTGGAATCCCCCCCTTATACCTCTATTGCATTCTTTTGAAAAAGTTACTGAGCAAGAGATTTTCAAAACCCTACGAACACATATTTATAGGAAACATAATTTGACCCTGGCAGAGAAAAAGTTACTGCTTGAGTTAAGGGACAACCAGAATGTTAGATTCATGAAACCGGACAAGGGTGGTGGTATGGCTATTGCAAATATGGTTGATTACAAAAATAAAATAACTAATATGTTGAATGACAATACAAAATATGAAATTGTCTCCAGGAATTAAATCCACATAAGCTATAGAAAGATAATTTTTTTTTTGGAGGACTCCCTAATGCAAGGTGTCATAAATGAAGAGGTTTTTAATTTTCTGCATGTGGAGCATCCTGTTATACCTATTTGTTTTGGTATTCCCAAAACTCATAAAAACTTAAAAGACCCACCATATAGGCTCATTATTTCAGGGCATAATAGCATTACTTATTCATTGGGGGTCTTTATTGATCAAATGGTTAAACATGCTTTGGCCCCATTAGAGTATATACTTGTTGATTCTTGGGATTTCCTAAGGAGAATTAAGAATGAATTTTTTAATGAGGACATTTATTTTTTTACTATTGACGTAGTTGATCTTTTCACCTCTATTCCCAATGAGGTAGGATTGCAATTTTTCAATGAAGTTTTAGTAAGCAAAACAAACTTGAGTGGTAGTTTAATCAACTTTATCACAGAATTAATGGAGCTAGTGTTGAAAAATAACTTTTTTACTTTTGATGGGGAATTTTACAAACAGGTTCAAGGAGTAGCCATGGGCAATAGTTGTGCTCCCATCTTTGCTAATTTAGTTTTATATGGGTGGGAGAATCAGTTTATTTTTACTTCTAGTTATAAAAATGAATGGCACCTTTATTTAAGGTTTTTAGATTATTTATTTATTTTGTGGAAGAGGGATACATTTTTTGAACCATTTCTCAACTATATGAACACCATATGCGACTACTTCAAATTCACTGGAAATGGTAATTGCAAAGAAATTAATTTTCTTGACATAAAAATATTTAAGGATGCTACCAACCACTTATTTCAATCTAAGGTTTATAGGAAATCCACCTTTTCCAATGATTATCTCGAATTTTCAAGCAACCACCCCCCTCATATTAAGAGAAATTTAGTTAAGGGGCAAATGGTTAGGGTTGTAAGGATGTGTTCCAACAGGACCCTGGCAGAGGTAGAAACTAAAATAGTTATGGACATGTTTTTGCATCAACGATATCCATTAGATTTTGTAGAGAATATTAGGGATTAAGTGATGAATGATTGGAATGGTAGATACAAACCATTGTTAGGGGCTGGGGTAGAAACAACAAATGTCAATCAAAGCGATCAAAAGGATTTTTCCCAAGCCATGGTTATTACATATGGTGAAACATCCAATGAGGTAAAAAAGATTATCCAAAATAACTGGGCAATGTTCAAGGGAAATAGAGACCTTTTCAAAGTAATAGGCCCAGAACCCCTATTTACTTACAGGCTTGGTAGTAACTTGAAAAATATTGTGGAAAACAAACCTAATGTGAAAAACAGGAAGAAAGGTACCCACAAATGTGGTTGTTGTGATTATTGTGTGTACATTAATGAAAATCCCACGGTTAGTTTAGGACCTTATGACATTGATGTCAATTTTGTATTCGGTTCATGTGTCACTTCAGGTGTTGTCTATCTTGCTAGTTGTAATTCCTGTTCTTGTTATTACATTGGCAAGACGGAAAGAAAATTAAATAGTAGGATATACAAACATTGCCACAGTATTAATAGGAAGGACGAAAAGAATGCCCTATTTAAACATATTCAAGAGAACCCACTTCATAGTTTTAAGTTTGGTATACTGGAAGTTGTACAGGTAGATTTTAGAGGGGGGATTGGAAAAATAAATGATTGAGGGCTGAAACTAAATGGCAACTAAGGTTAAATGCTGCTGAATATCCAGGGTTAAATGATGCTATCAGCATCAAACCAGAATTAAGGTTTAGGGCTTGTAAATTATGACACTAAAACCCCTCAGTTTTCTCTTAGTTTCACATTATTCAACTGTATAAAATTTATAAAGTTTTCTCTTAGTTTTACATTATTTAATTGTATAAATTTTAAAGTAGTTAGAATATCAATTTGTATTTGTGTATTATATAGTTTATATGTTCACAGCTTTTTACATTCTAAAGATCTCCACATGAAATGTTTATGACTGTTCTTTTAAAATTTAATTGCTTGGGTCATATGATTAATCAACTGTATAAAATGAGAATCCTTACAACAGTTATTTGTTCTGATGAAGTCATTGTGACGAAAGCGCTTATCCTTTATTGAATTTTCTGTGTGTTTTTTAATAAATGCTCTCTTAATCGTGTTTTTGGGGACTAGTTATTGGCAACGCTAGCAGCTGTTTGTTTCATTGCTTGTATAATGTTGGAAAGTTGCTAGAATAAAATGCTGTGTTACCACCATACATTTCACTGCCAAGTATTGAACCCAGGACCATGTGCAAAATAGTCGGAGCAACATACCACTATGCCAAGTCATCTGTTTTGTGAAAGAGAGGAATAATGAAACTTAAATGGCTACTATTTAGTGAATTCAGTTCTTACCATATCTGTCAACCTCTTAGCACAAAACACTTGAACAAAGCCAATAATGCGGGAATACAGCCCCCAAACATATTCAGTGAATTTAGTTCTCACCATAGCTCTCGACCTTAGCACAAAAAAACTGGACGAAGCCAATAATGGGGGAATACAGTCCCAAAAATAGGGATAAATTTCAAATACCCATGTTATAAACTTAGAAAATTGCTAGAATAAAAGGTTTTGTGTTACCATGTACTTTCTGAAGAATATGAAGTCTGAAATTCAAATGCCTGTTATTTTTATTTATTTAACATTTGTGAACCAGGAAAGTCTGACTTGGAACAAAAGCCAATTTTCATCAGAGGCCCAGGGAGAAACACTCCAGACATATGTCTTTATAAGATGGGAGAATATGCAGACTACACACAGAAGGCACCAGACCTCTCAACCAATCAGGGACAAATTTGAACAGAATCAGGGAAAAGTCAAGAAAAAATCAGGGACACTTTTAAAATATTAGTGCTATTAAGTTGAAACATTTAGAGAATCAGAGCATATGAATTAATACACCTTTTCTGAAGTAAAAGAAGTGTATAACTCTTAATTATTATCATTATTCATTGTGTAATTCACCACCTTTCTGCCCAAATTTACTAGTTTTAGGAGGGATTCAGAGGGACAGAGCTAAAATTTGAGTCAAAATCAGGGATGTCCCTGAAAATTAGGGACAGTTGAGAGGTATGGAAGGCACCACAGTCAAGAATCAAACCAGAGAACTTGTAGCTATTAAGCTACAATGCTACCAGTGCACCACTACACTACTGACTATGCAAGGTAACAAAAATACAGAAACCACAGATTTTATGAGGAACAGAACAGAACAAATATGAGGCAAAAATCTGAAATTTTTTTTAGAAATGGTGGTGGGTAGGGAATTCAGGCCCTTGCAACCAAGGTACAGGGTTCAAGCCTGAGGTATTCTCTACCTACCATGATGTGTTCCCAAGCCACCAGTATACAGCAATTGGAGCACTTTACACACACACATCCATTGCTTGCTTGTAATACTACACTTACATGTGTCCAGGGCCTTCAGTTGCTGTATAGCTCCATATATCCACTCACTAAGCTCCAAAAGACAAACTTGTGAAAACGAGTCAAACAAGAGAAAATCAAACAAGGCACAGAAGGTGACCAGCCAGGAAGTATCCAACCAAATAGACGAACGCAAGTTTATTATAAGTAAAAGCGCGTCTTCACTGCCAAAATGAACCGCAGCTTCATCAGAGTAAAAAACATGACATAGCGCCAAAAGTTTTAAATACACTAAGGAGGTGTGTCAATTGACATCACTTCCTGAAGAGCGCTCAACGAAATTCAGTCAAACAGTCAACAATATTGTTAAAGACAAGCTAAGTTGTAAAATAAAATGAATTAAAAGAAAAAACTCAAAATACCTAATAAATAAGTTGAGCGCTCTTCAGGAAGTGATGTCAATTGACACACCTCCTTAATGTATTTAAAACTTTTGGCGCTATGTCATGTTTTTTACTCTGATGATTATGACTTTTTTTGGCAGCTTAAGCTATAATTTTATAATATAATAAACTTCTCGCTTTCTTCTGTTGGGACTCACTGGCTGGTCACCTTCTGTGCCTTGTTTGATTTTCACTCACTAAGCTCCCAATCCTGTGGTGATGTCCTTCCTGTGAAAGCAGGCCAGCCTGCGGATGTTGCAGTCCAATTCCTTTCCAGTTTATGCAGTTGTAACTAACTGCATAGACTTATGGGATGCTCTCAACTGCTGTGTTTCTAATCCAGACTGCTGCTGAATCAGTTTGGTGCTCTGCGCATGCTCTGGACTGGTTCAGCAGCAGTCTGGATGTCAGAAATGCTGCGAGTGCGCATGCGCGAAGGTCTGCAATTTTTGTTCTTTTATTTCGTTTTTTTCTTCTTTCTTCTACAGCTGGGGTCTTTCTTCTTTCTTTTACAGCTGGGGGGGGGGGCTGCAGTCCTGCAGTCCAATAGCATGGGCCGCCACTGGAATCTTTCACCCTGTAAGTAAAAATCTGATTTTATGTTATCTACCATAATACCAGGTAGTTCAAGATGTGTGGAATTTAAGTATTAAGATTCTTGCGCTGGGACATTTCTTAAGTTCTTGTTTTACCTGATTTTTTTCAAAAAAATATATAGAGGAGACCTGTCCCTTGTCCTCTCTTAACTTAACTTACTAATGTTTTTGAAGTTTAACTCAATTTTGGATTTCTGCATAGGAAAATGCAAACCCCCAGATTCAGCAAGCCCTGCATGGTATGCAGGACTAGTGCAGAAGCTGCAGCAGGCAATATGTCTGCCATGCAATCCAGGAATAACCTGTAGGGACGTACACAAGCGCTCCTGCACTAGTCCTGCATGAACTCAGCCCCTGTATGCAAATTACCCCATTTGCATGAGAAATCCATGCAAATGAGGTGAATTTGAGATCCAGGAAGCTGGAAACCAGCTGTGCAGGACTAGTGTAATCAGCAGAAATGTACTCCACCAGTAATGAAGTACATTTCTGCAAACTACAAAATGCAGCCATGACAGCTCCAAATAAAGGGTGGATATTATGTAGAAAGCATGCAAATGGCCAACTATAAGGCCATTGGCATGGAAAACAGTTGCAAAAATAAAAATATCCACTTTTATTTTTTTTTAGCCGATCTCGGATGTTTAAGTGTAGGGCAGCGGCCTGCAAACGGGATTGGGCGGAAAATAAGAAAAAACCCTAAAATAAGCATTCTAACCAAAATCCCTCTTTTGCCATTATACTCAATGGCAGGCAGAAGACAACATGGCCAGTGAATAGTGGTTGCTAAGGGGGGGGGGTGGCTCAGTGTGGGACATGTAACTATGCATCAGCAGGCAATCCTATGCAAATGAGGGGAATGATACTGAATCCCAGATTTCCCCTGCATGCTAGTCAGCAGCCAACAGTGTAAGAGCAGGAATAGCTTGGTGCAAGCCTGGGAGTTAGCTGACATCATAGGGGGGTGTGTCAGGCATACTGTAAGCGGATTGGAGCCCTGTGGCTCGGGTTTGCCCTTAGCTTAGTAGAGCTAAGCAAAGGGGTGCGTCTGAGGCTGCCTAGCACTCTTTACATTGCTTAAGCAGGTATGTGCGCCGCACACCGTGTTTTAAAGGAAAAAAAAGTAAACCAGGAAATAGCAGCTCTGTGCACATCTGAGCACTGTGTTTGCACGGCGCACCCTTGGGCTTAAACAGGAAGGCAATGGGAAGGGAAAACTGCAGTAGGAAGGTAATCTAGGAGAGCTAGCATAGCTGGTAGGTGAAACGTATCAGAATCAGCCAATTACACAGGCAGCAGACCAGCACAGCCCAGAACACAACTATAAACTATGCAAACACCTTTCCCTCTGGTTATTCCCACATACTCTACACCACTGGTGTATACAAGCGGGGAAATCTTAACAATCAAAAACAACAGAAAGATCGGGGCTGCAGCAGCTATCAGACATCAACATGTAGAAGAGGCTGAGGGTGGTGAAGATGAGAATGCTGTCGACCAACCCACAGTGAGGAGATGGAGAAGGGTGTACACACCCAGGGTAACCTACCAGGGGATACATGAGTTGGAGATAGTGGAGCAATATAGGGTGGACAGGGACTTCCTAGAGCAAATTGTTGAGCTGTGCCGGCCAAGCCTGACACACAGAACTAACAGAGGGAAACCCATCCTAGTGGATACCAAGGTATGTGTAGACCTAAGAATACTAGCCACAGGTACCTCCCAAAGCCCAAATGGGGATTTCACAGGCATCAGCATCCAGAGTATTCCACCAGTTCCTGAATGCCATGTCAGCACATGCCGGTGAGGACGTATATTTCCTCAACACCCATGAGGTGTTGGCTAGCAATATGCATCTCTTCCACCAAATAGCAGAATACCCTGAGGTGGTGGGTGCTATAGACTGCACGCACATGTGCATCAAAGCACCACCCAGTGAGCGGGGTAGGGTCTATATCAACTGCAAGCACTACCCCTCCATCAACTGCCAGGCCATGTGTGATGCCTGGGGCATAATAATGACTGTGTGTGCTCGCTGCCCTGGAAGCTATCATGATTCCCACATCTGGCATCTGATGCAGCTATACCAGAAGTTTGCCATTGGGGGCATCCCTTACAGTTACCTAGTGGGGGATGCTGGTTATGCACTGGAGCTGTGGCTGATGACACCCATCAGAAATGCACACACACCCGAACAAGAACACCATAATGAGGCACACGCACAGACCAGAATCATAATAGAGCATGTGTTTGGGATGCTCAAGTCATGGTTCTGGTGCCTGGACACATCTGGTGGAGCCTTGCAGTACTCACCAGCTACATATACCCAAATTGTTATCATATGTGCCATGCTACACAATATGATCCCGTGGAAACAGCTGCAGCAGGAACAGCATGGGGCAGGGCCACACAGCCCCCCACCAATGCCAAGGCCTGCACAGACACAGAGTGACTCAGAGGAGGAACAACCTGAGCCTGCCCCAGTAGGCAGATGGAGGTATGCCCAGTATGCCATAGCCTTGGCAAAGAGGCAATGCATAGCACATACACTAACACAGTAGGGACCCAGGGAATGACACCTCTCTCTGACTTGCACATACAGTAAAAGGGATGCCAAACATGACACTACCTGTGCTCAACCATGTATAGGGAGTGTACTATGCGAATCCAGCATAGGCAGCTCCCAGCACCATCCTCAATACTGGCACACCCACAAGGTAAGTCACTCCCCTTACCGATTGCTGATTGGAATAGTATGTGTTGTTACTTGTATCTATGGTATAGATGTGAGCATGCAAGGGAATTGGGTGGCTGAATAGGATGCCAGCAGATAGTAGACACTTATAGTGGCAGCATGAGATCTGTAACAAATACAGGTGTCACCATAGTAGCCAGTACTACACATGGTGACAACACCCACTGCAGGAAATGTGCTGGGCCACATGTGTGTCCATATGACACACACATGCCAGTCAGGGAGGTTCACATACCCAACAACAGTCACAGCCAGCAGGACAGGTGTAGACAATCACAAACAAAGGCTGTGCTAAGGCCACTGAATGATGCCTATGGGTAACCCCCCCCCCAGGCCTACACAGACAGACTACATCAGGTCAGGCAGTGGGATGTTAGTTCTGAAGGGTAGGAAGTCAGAAACCAATATGTAGGTCAATCAAACATAAGACCTGTAGTACACTGACATGTCTAGTCAGTATGATAGGTTAGAAAACAGAATGAAATGGAGTACCTGACATACCTGTACAGTCATAGCAAATTGTACAAGTGTCAGGTGTGCCCCCCAATCCTGTGTAGCAATGTAGAAACAGTCAGGTGTGCCCCCCACAGCCTATATAGACATGTAGTAACAGTCAGGTGTCCCTCCCCCCAATCCTATGTAGACATGTAGTAACAGTCAGGTGTGCCCCCAATACTGAGTAGCAATGTAGAAACAGTCAGGTGTGCCCCCCATATCCTATTGTGCCCCCCAGTTCTATGTAGAAATATAGTAACAGTCAGGTGTGCCCCCCAAACCTATGTAGACATGTAGTAACAGTCAGGTGTGCCCCCCAACCCTACTTAGACATGTAGTAACAGTCAGGAGTGCCCTCAATCCTATTTAGAAATGTAGTAACAGTTAGGTGTGCCCCCCCCCCAATCCTATGTAGAAATGTAGTAACATGTATGTGTAGGTATAATACCAGTGGAGCACAGATGCCCAGAGGTGACAACGGTAGCAGGATAGATTGTAGCATTTGCACAATATGCGGGTATGTGTGTGTTAGGTTGGTGTGTGTTTCATACTGTGTGAGAGTGGTCAGTATGTATGCATGTTGAGGTATGACCTGGAGGCCATTCCCCACTACTGCTGATGACAGGGCCAAGTCCTCACAACTGCAGTGCCAAAGACAATTCCCAACACTATAACACATGCTAGCAGTAAGCCATTGTAAATGTATGGTGGTAATATGTGTCACCATCTGAAAGATTTACATGGCATGGATGTTGGGCTAGATATACAAGCAGTACACAGGGGAAAGTACCCCGACATACAGTATATAATGTGTAACTGTGAAATGGACACACCCTTGGAATTGTACATACAGGTATGCATCACATTATCTGGGCCTGTAGTAGGGGATACCGGTATCATCTGGCCAAACACTTGCGGACCAAAATGGTGGTAGGACTGATGTATTTGGAAACAACTGATGTACCTGCACATGCCAGCATAACTGGAATGCCCCATGCATATCTGTGCATCAGATGCAGGTAGTGTCGATAACACACATGCACCCAGCTCACCCAAACACCACTCACAGGTACCTCTCTGGTCGTATCCCTGCTGTTGGGAATGGGTACAATATGACCCCACATGTATATGGCAATAATGAAAGAATGCAGCATGCAGTGCAGGTGTCCCATGCAGGTGTGTTCCTAGCTGTAGGTAGCACCCTGCCAGCATCCACACTGCCTGATCAAGACTGATAAAAAGTATTGGCATGAACACCTAGCACACCTATCCTGTCACCCCAAGGGAATATACTGTATGGCGGTCTGAGACTGTAGGACTGACAAAATGCAGCGGCCTGCCACAGCTGGCCTACATCACCACCAAATGGCCTACAAGCCTCTCTCAAAGGTCTGTGTCTCACACATAGTGCCAACTCATGTTATGTCATGGACACCCAAATAACAACATAACACACTCCACATAAGCCATATGCAAGGCCATGTGGACAAACCACAGTAACATATCCACCATATCCCACTGCAGGAACTGTGGACAAACACCAAAATACAGCTGTGATGAGGTGATAATCTCAGGAAAAGTATCAGAGAATGTATGCATAATGTATGGAAGAGGACAGAATAATAGAGGGGGGGGGGGTGGGAGCATGGGCAGCTTCGAATGTGCAAGGTCCGATACACAGCTTTGTGCACACACTATCCCTGGCTGCAAACACATAAATGGGTGGTTAAGAACCTGCCCATACACCATAATAGGGTAATGTCCTGACTCATGGCCCATGCCTCTGGGTAACCTGTGTGAATCTGTATAGCTGTGAGGTATTGCCACAGCAAGATAAGGCAATACTGTCATGTCGATGGATGTACAAGTATGGGAACCTCTGCCAGCACTGTACCAAGGTGCTGAACTAGATACACAGACCCAACAGCAAGTGCCTGCAGCTCCCCATCCAGAATGACATAACTTACCATGAATATGTAGGCGTCTGCCCACAATACTGGACACCACTGCAGTCACCCTTGTCCCCCAGGACATCACTGTGAGCAAGAATGTCCACCAGACAGTACTCAAGGACATAAAACATCACAGTGTATAACACCACAAATGTCTGAATATCTATGCTAACACCAGTACCATGTATCAGAAGCAGCACAGACACAATCACCTACAGTACACACTATCACCTGCACAGTTTGTCCCCATATTGCCAAATGATCTACAGATACCCTGCAGAAACAGTTTGCTACCTGTAGGTATACAACACAAATGTCTGCACTGGAGTACAAACTACCTGGAATGGATCCATACAATCAATACAGAAGGGTATACTGGGCATGCTCACACACTTAAACAAATGAAGCCCATGTCTGCAAACAACAGTAGACCATACATATGTGACAGTTGCAGATGTTAGTGCATATACTCCTCAGTATGCACCAGTCATGCTTTGCACACACATTGGATAGGAATACAGACATATATCCAAGAACAATGCACTATAATAAGCCAAAAGTAGACATACATAGATGATTGGAAGAGAGTGACTGTGACAAAGAGCCATCCATCATGAGGCCTGTCCCACCCAGCACATAGCCAAATGGCTACAACCACATGATGTGTAAATGTCACTCACTGTACAAATTATCCACTGGTATCCATCAGCATTACAGACTATGTGGTGGAAGTGCTAGCTGTGCAACATGACTGTACAATGCAGTAGTCATCTAGCAGCTGTATACATGTACCTACGGAATATAACCCTGTGTATGCCTGCATGTGATGTGTCAACCTCTATCAACCTCTAGATGAATGGGTTATGGCCCATACACATATACTGCCCTCCCCATAGCCCTACTATGACAAGCCTGTTGATGTCATTCACTTTAAAATACACCTTTAGGAATGGAGTAGCCCAGTAATCTCTGTGGCTTGCCCCAAAACTGCATAATGATGTAGTGTGATAAACTAGTTTGGTGGGAGTTCTAATCCCAGACATGGCAACTGTGTGTGTGCGTGTTTGTGTGTGTCTCTGTCTGTGTAGGGAGCAATGCTTTTTTAGGCTAGTCAACCTCATTACAATTCAAATGCCCTACTTTGGCAAGGCTGCTGATGTCATTCACTGTGAAATACACCTTTGGGAAGGTGTAGCCCAGTAATCTCTGTGGCACGTCCTATAACTGCGTACTGCTGTAGTGTGATAAACTTGTTAGCTAGGAGTTCTAATCCCAAACATGGCAGCTGTGTGAGTTTGTGTATCTCTGTGTAGAGAGCAATGCTTTTTAGGCTAGTCACACTCAGTACAATTCAAACACCCTACTTTGGCAAGGCTGCTGATGTCATTCACTGTGAAATACACCTTTGGGAAAGGTGTAGCCCAGTAATCTCTGTGGGGCATCCTATAACTGTGTACTGCAGTAGTGTGATAAACTAATTAGGAAGGAGTTCTGATCCCAGACATGGCAACTGTGTGTGTGTGTGTGTGTGTGGGGGGGGGTGGTTGTGTGTGTGCATATCTGTCTGTGTAGGGAGCAATGCTTTTTAGGCTAGTCACACTCACTACAATTCAAATGTCCTAATTTATCAAGGCTGCTGATGTCATTCACTGTGAAATACACCTTTGGGAACAGTGTACCCAGTAATCTCTGTGGTGCATCCTATAAGTGCGTAATGCTGTAGTGTGATACTAGTTAGGTAGCAGTTCTAATCCCACACATAGCAACTATGTGTGTTTGTGTCTCTGTCTGTGTAGGGAGCAGGCTAGTCACACTCACTACAATTAAAATGCCCTACTTTGGTATGGCTGCTGATGTCATTCACTGTAAAATACACCTTTGGAAAAGGTGTAGCCTAGTAATCTCCGTGGCGCGTCCTATAACAGTGTGATGCTGTAGTATGATATAGTATTCTGGTAGGGGTTCTATTCCCACACATGGCAAGTGTGGATGTTTGTGTGTGTGTTCCTTTGTTTGTGTAGGGAGTAATGCATTTTAGGCTAGTCACACTCACTGCAGCTCAAATACCCTACTTTGGCAAGGTCGCTGATGTCATTCACTGTAAAATATACCTCTGGGGAAGGAGTACTCCAGTAATCTCAGTGGCATGTCCTATAACTGCGTAGTGCTGTAGTCTAATAAACTAGTTAGGTGGGAGTTATAATCCCAGAAATGGCAGGTGTGTGTCTGTGTTTGTCATTTGTATCCTGTGTGGAGGTGGCTGTGAGTTTGTAACAAATGGACTCATTGTGAAGCGGGTTTTGCAAATTTCTTATATGGTGGCCCTATTATATGTCACAATGTCCACCTTACAGGGATAACAGATGTGAAATAGCCGAGAGATTCTGGTGCCAATCCATACCCCTACATGTGAAATCAAGGCCTCGTGAACAAAGTTATCAACCCTTGTGTTACCCAGAGAACACTCTCAATCCATGGGGACACAAACACACTTGCCTAGGCAACAACTGCTATGTTGGTAGTACCCTGCATATTGCCCACAGATAATAACCATGGTGTGATTGCAGTGAACTACAGAGGGCATGGCACCCTATCCTTCAGTATAATAGGCACGTACATGCAGACAGTGCGCCTTCACTATGTTCCCCACTGGACACCTGCAACACCTGTGGTGCCATCAGATGTGACCCACAAAGGACATACCATACCTTAAACACATGCCCTGTATGGACAGACGCCACTGACACCAGGGAATACCTGTATCATGCTATCAATGTAGGTGCAGGGTCAACCTGCTGTCCATTACCAGTTCCCGCCACATGAGGCCAGGACTGGCACATCTGATGATAACAATCTGTTTACACAACATGGGCCAGACACCCCAGGTACAGTTCCACATGTCACTGTACATGCATGTGGGATGTGTGCACATCTCAGACACCGTCCATGTCATGGACTAAAGAACACATACATGGCAAGCAATGCACAGCAATGGCCACACACAATAGTTACCCAGGTGACTAGATGGTGAATACAATACCCACCTGTGTTGGCCAATCCAGACACTACACCCCTGAGCCACACTGCAGACCATTGTCATGTAGCCTGATGCCAAGATATACCCATCACCTAGCCTAGTCTAGCACAGTCAACCACTACACACCCATGAAGCAATGCACCCATGCATGTCAGTACTGGCACCCTGTGTCTGTGGGTGTGGTGTATGATGCTTTTGACCACCTTCACACTCACTACAACCCCCATTGGCATACTGAAGCATGCTGTCTGATGTCAGACACCTGCACATACCCTTTGCCCATATAACCTCTAGGTAACCCCTGCAGTGCATGTGATACCTGCACACTGTATTGTGGCAAACTAACTAGTGAGGAGGTGTATTCCTGACCCTGCCAAGTGTGTCAATGTGTGTGGGTCCTGGAGAGAGTGTGGCTTTGTTGAAGCTGACACCTGTTCACGCAGACAGGCACGTGTACTACACCTACCGTACAGCTACCATATCACTGTTGCAGATGTCACTCACCATCACATATATGTTTGGAGAGCTCCTCAACATGTAAGCTATGTAGCTCATCCAATAACTGCATGGACATGTGATAGCAATACATAGTCAGGGGTTTGATACCCTGTACTGGTAGGTATGTGTGACACAAACATGCTTAGGTTTTACTCTCTCACCCCTCCCTGACTTATCTTTGCCGCTGCCTCTCTCACTCCCTCTCTGGTGGATGTGGAGACTTACACCTACTTTGCTTAGGCAATAGCATGTATTTTGTAAGTGATGCTCATGATCAGCTGATGGCTTTTGCATGACTTGCAACCCTCCTCTAGCTGATTGCATGTGGAACAGCTGTGGTAACATTCCCATAGCCAATTGCATTGAAACACTCTCCAATATCTAGGAACATTATGTTGGTGTTAGGTCTTTTCATTCACTGTGAGCAGTACCTAGATCTGTTGTTTGACAAATAGCATCTCAGATGGATTGGGTATGTACCTCTAACAACATACACTGTGAAACCAGGCCAACACACAGGAGGGGTGTGCCTGACATGACTACAGAATATAAGTGTTGATATTCTGCATTTAGAGTAATGTTGGTTTAACAGGGTGTGTGTGGATATGGCTGGTCTACATGTTTTAATACCTGTCATGACAGTGCTATGTTTCTGAGGAAACCCCATCTGTAGGGTCATCTGCAGACTGGGCAGTGTGTGGTGCCTTTTGTTTCTTGTGTTACTCACAGAGCACCTATCTGTGAACTGCAGAAACATAGTGTAAGGATTTCAGTCAGTACATGGAGACAGACATGAGAGTTACTGACCTCATATCCCTCATAGGACATATGTCACAACAAACCCTGTTACAACAGTAAATGTATGAGGTTATCACAGCAACATGTCAATATTGGCCCTGTGTTTGTGCCTCCAGCCACAACTCTGTCAACTTGTGTACATATGTCATGCAGTAAGAGGTGCATATGTCCTGTACACCATAATTTATTGACATCATATCTGATAACAAGCTAGTGAAATATCAGAAAGCGACACGTTATGTATAGTAGGGGTTCTCTTTGAGGGCATAACCTAGGCATTCTGTGATTGTGTGTACAGTACTGAGGTCTGTGTACTTATGGTGATTGTCGACAGTGTGTATATTGTGAATATGTACCTTGGCCTGTGAACAGACTGAGGTAGATGTCATTGTTCTTGGTCCTGTTCTGTCTGATGTTGCATGCTGCTCCACTGTATTTTACCCTATCGGCTTACATGTTTGTAGGGCTAAACACACACATGTCCCATACCACAGACAGGCATCAAACCACACTGTGTAGTGGCTCAGTATATGTAGGGTTAGTGTGTGAGTGGCACATATAAGGATGTTGTTGATCAGATAGTCCATATACTGTAATATTACTTTAGCTACCATATGCGGCTGTGGCTGTGCTGACATTGGTTGTGATTATGCACTTTCACACAGGTGTCTGTTACTCTGTGCTGTGACATGCCTGTAGAGCCTGCTATATATGCAGGTACATGTGTATTCCCCCATAAGAAATGTAGGCCAGTATTGTGGCAGTCTGCCTGTAGCCTGCACAGTGCTTTGTTACATGCCTAGCAGCTTAGTGTACTTATCTCAGTGTGATGTTATGTTCAGATACTTGCCAGATGTACTGCTGCCAGGCCACCATAACAGTCATGTATGTCAGACAAAGCAGTGGGATGCTGTACAGATGTATGTCACTAACTAGTGGGTAGTATGTGGCCATGGCACCTCTGTACCAGCAGTTATTATGTGTCAGGACAGACAGGGGTGTGTGAATGCATAACCTATGGGGGCAAGTGTATACCAGTATTTACAAATTATACCCATCTACATGGCTGTTAACATCCACATTGTCAGGCTTGATCCACATGTCTTGCACTAAGGGGTTCTGTGTATACTTCTGGACTGACCAGAGTATGTCAGACTGTCCACATTTATTGGCAATATCTCTGCTGTAGGCCACAAGATCATTACTGTGCTAGCAGTGGTACTGTACCATGATGTCCTTAGGATATCTGTCAGTAATGAATGGTGCATATGTTAAAAGCAGATGTGACCTCCCACACACAACATGTCTGTGAAGACAACCCCTATCACAGTAGCAACAGTCTACATATATACCTGCACTACATACCTGACATCCCCTTGCACTAAAAGGATGGGACTATTGGGGCTGAGGTAGGGCTCCACTCCATGTTCAGGACATATGGTGGACATATATGTATATATAATTATCCATATATTTATATAGATATATACACATATACATATCAACATACATAGATGGATATGTATATGTACATGTACATACATATAAATACTCAGATATATACATATACACAGCAATATATGTCTACACATATACAGATAGAAATACATATGCACATATACTTATGGATATCTACATATATATTGACAGTAATAGGTATATCAGAATAGATATGTATGCACATATAGTTATAGATATCTACATATATATCTACATAAATAGGCATATCTGTACACATAGGATGTGCATACATATATATATATATATATATATATATATATATATATATATATATATATATATATATATATATATATATATATATATATATATATATATATATATATGTGTGTACATACTAAGAGATGTACACATGGCCATATATATGTTGCACTATACAGATGTGTATACAGACATATGTATGAATATACATGTATATGTACATGTAGACTTATAGCAACCTATTATATGTATATATCCATATTCCTGTCATGCATAAACCTCACGGTTGTGTATACTCTCCCAGATGTATCTCACCGTATGTATCTGCTATGTGTACATTATGTTAAAACAACATATGTGATGCAACAGTCATATTAATAACAAGTACTACACAATTGTGGAAGTAAAAGCAGTTGTTCAATACTAATCAATATGTGTATTGACAGATATCTTGGAAAAACAACAGCTGTCGTCTCAGTAGTCATGGTGTAGTGGTTAAGTGTTGTGACTTTAGTGTACAGGATCCTGGGTTCAAGCCCTTCAAGGGCTGTTCATTTTTTTGCTGGACAGAACAAGGGCTGTCAGATACAGAGTGGTTAAGGCAGTTTTGAGCAGCTTTAAGTGCGTTTGCGTGGGTTTGCATGAAGCTAAGCAGTGCTAAGCTATGGGTAAATGTACGGGCGCTTACACAGTGTCGGCTTCACTTACCAGTGCGCAAATAAGCTTAGCTGTTATACTGCAGCAATGTTGATACCTGCTAAGCATGGTTGAGCCTGGTAACCAGTTCACACCACCCAGTCTGATAACATAGCAGGGTAATGACATCTGTAATAAGTGTATGTAATGCCATGTACAATACATGTGCCTATGTGCTATCATTACAGTAGCTAGCACTGAAGAGTAAGAATGCTGACTTCCACGGATGCTAGAACATGCACACTATCCACAAATACAACCCCAGTTTCCTGGGATGAAATAACAAAGTAGAAGGACTTTCCAAACAACAATGTGGTCAAAAAATCTTCATTAATAGACCATACGTTGGAATAAAAAATCTTCATTTATTGTGCAATGTATTAAGCGCTTTCACTCACACAAACGTGAGCTTCATCAGAATGTTTTTCCAATCTCATAAGAGAAGTTTAAATACTCCGTTTGGCACCAAATCTATTTGAATTTAAAGTGACACAACTCATACAAAAACTCACAGCTGGTATGTCACCTAAAATAAATATTAGCAACCAAACATTCTACTTTCATTATTTATAACTTATGAAGAAATATACAACAATGTACCTACTGAATAAAAATATAACTAAATAACAATCAAACATATATACTGTTGTTATCTGAATAGTATTCATCCATGCCCCTTGTAAATATTTATTACTATAATTGAATTATTATTAATAAAGTAAGAATATTGATTTGTTAAATAAACTCGAAACACTACTTTATAAAATATTTTATAAAATAACACCTGTCCACAGATGAACAATGATTACTTACATTTTTTTTTTAAAAAACAATAATTTGTGAACTACTATGTGTGAATGATTCTTCCCATATCAGCCTGACACATTCCTTTCTCCAAAAATATTATTATTAAAACTACCTAATGGTTAATAAAGGTTTAATAATTGTGTGATCATTGTGTTCAGCCCCATATTTCTCTACATGCCTATAAAGGGCATATAGTATTAGATGTAAAGGATTTGATAATACTAAGAAGCATACTACCAAATGTGGTGCCTGTAGCCAATGTCAGGTTATAAATGAGGGTGAAGGAATAGATTTGGTCAATGTTAATAGAACCAGATTGAGATTCAAACAAGGCAATTGTAATTAAAAATGTATTTATTTGGCAAAATGTGGGGCATGCTCGGGATACTATATAGGGAAGACTGAAAGAAATTTTAAAAAACGTATTTATGCACACCTATATAGTATCAGGAGGAAAGATGTTATAGGCATGTAGAGAAATATGGGGCTGAACACACTTTCAAGTTTGCAATTTTGGAAAATGTTGCATTGGACCCCAGAGGAGGTGACATCAAAGCTATCTTGGCCTATAAGGAAGTATGGTAGCAGTTATATACTGATGCCTTGACACCGCCGGGGCTCAATGATCACACAGCTATTAAACCTTTATTAACCATTAGGTAGTTTTAATAATAATATTTTTGGAGAAAGGAATGTGTCAGGCTGATATGGGAAGATTCATTCACACATAGTAGTTCACAAATTATTGTTTTTAAAAAAAAATTTAAGTAATCATTGTTCATCTGTGGACAGGTGTTATTTTATAAAATATTTTATAAAGTAGTGTTTAGAGTTTATTTAACAAATCAATATTCTTACTTTATTAATTATTCAATTATAGTAATAAATATTTACAAGGGACATGCATGAATACTATTCAGATAACAACAGTATATATGTATTAGCATACAGCATTGATTGTTATTTAGTTATATTTTTATTCAGTAGGTACATTGTTGTATATTTCTTCATAAGTTATTAATAATGAAAGTAGAACGTTTGGTTGCTAAAATTTATTTTAGGTGAGATACCAGCTGTGAGTTTTTGCATGCATTTTGTCACTTTAAATTCAAATAGATTTGGCACCAAACGGAGTATTTAAACTTCTCTTATGAGATTGGAAAAACGTTCTGATGAAGCTCACATTGGAGTGAGTGAAAGCGCTTAACGTATTGCACAATGAATGAAGATTTTTTTATTCGAACGTATGGTCTATTAATGAAGATTTTTTGACTACATTATTGTTTGGAGAGTCCTTCTACTTTGTCATTTCATCCCAGGAGACTGGGGTTATATTTGTGGATAGTGAGCGTGTTCTGGCATCCATGGAAGTCAGCATTCTTATTCTTCAGTGCTTTTTTGAGGTATAGTGTTGACAGAATGCTTATTCGGTTAAGGAATTACAGTAGCAAGGGTTGTGGGTGTCACATCTGGGACACAGACGTATATGAGGCCTGTACAGCACTGTTATCCATGTGACTGTGTTACATACAAGGGTAGTAGCCCAGGGTACGTGCTGTCACACTGACATGTAGTGTATCATAGCGGTACTACTGTTGACAGTGCCTACCTATGCAAGACTAAAGTGCTAAATGTAGTACTGCCAACAGGCACACCTGCAGGCATAGCTGGACTCTGAGGCCTCCCTGTTGTATCCCTGGTGTGTGAGCTGTGTCATAGTATATAACCCCTACTGGGTAATGATCCAACATGTGGAATGTAACTCTAGACTACCATCTGTACAGTACATGACAGCGAGGGCTCCTGACATGTAGTTATGACATACATACTTTTGTCAAATATCTATCTGTCAGCACATTCATCCTACTGCATTGCTACTTGCCAAACTGATGATTGTCAGTCCCTGTACAGATGTGCAGATGGGAGTTATCCCACTGGGATATATACAGGCATCCTAAGCTTGATTGACACTGACATGTCTGCCCAGCTGTGTAAGAACTGGCACATATTGGAGATAACACCCTGTACGCACCACATATCATGGGTACCTCCACTACACTACTACAGTCAACTGAACGTGCTTGGGTACAGGTCTCCATCACAGATACTAACCATGTGTTGTAATGCATGTTGGATGCATGTCAACTTGATCATCTCAGTGGCCATGTGCAGGAGGCACCTGGAGGAATGGCTGATGCATGTCACTCTCACCCTGAGGTTTACCACAGTAGTGTCTGTTGATAGCTTGCCTGCTGCCACATGGCAGGTGGCAGGATTCCACTGTACACACAACCCATCTCTCCTTGGGCAGTAGCTAGGTACACAGCTATGACCACCTGCAGAGATGCACCCCAGTACTGACACATATGTACATGTGCATGACTGAGTATAGCAGTGTCTGTGTGTTAGCACACCTGTACATGGGAATTCCACGAGGGCCTTCACAACCACCACAACACCCATTACCATAGCCAGTTGTGGCTGCTGCTGCATGGGACATTACATGTACCCTGTTAAGCTCCTCTCCATACCGGCTACAAGAGCCTTGCAGTACCATCACAACAGTGTTGTACAAATGGGCTGATAGGCATGGGATACCTATTGTGTTCTGGCAAGTGTGTGTATGTGTGCATGTCCGCTTATCTGTAGGGTACAGCATTCCGAGGCCACATATTCCTATTACAATACCCACTGCCACACAGTAGTATAGACAGTGTTGTTGCTGCTCATAGGTGAGGCATGACAATGCAACACCCTGCTATGTGTGTGGCATGTGCATTTGATGCATATCCCTGTAGTACCACTGTTGGGATCTACAATGGGTTGTATTGCAGTCATGGCCAATGTGTGATGGTGGGTATGTCAGAGTATCATCATGGGTTTCAGGGAGTACAATATCCACTGGGGGATGTGGGTGCTGTGTACACTGTCATTACACCAAGGTACACCTGGTATATGTCCCATGTACCACATCATGGTTACCACTGTCACCATCAACCATACAGGTAACTGATACCACAATCCAGGCCAGTTATGCATGTGCTGTGTGCAGCCTATCTGTAACACATTGGACACATGGACAAGTTAGTTAGCAGCACTAGACCCAGGTCTCCCGGATGTGTGTCTGCCTGTTATGTGACTGTTAACGTGTATATGAAGGTATGTCACACTATGTATTGTCCATATGCACCCATTACATCCCCCATTAGCATACTGTGTCTATCTAGGGATGTTCTGCATGTAACCTGGGACACACCTCACCCTAAATGCTGTGTGGTGTGTGCAATGGAAGCCACATACTTCAGTATCACTACATACCTAGGTAGGGGTCTAGTCCCAGTATTGCCAAGTAACAGTGCGCATGTATGTGGATGGGTCTACATCAGGTTGCAGATTATACACACCCCAGTGGGTCACCTGTCCATGTGGCACAGGCAATAACTGTTATACAAACATGTGACATGTGTTCAACTGTACCCCAGATATGTCACAGCCATGGTGTCACCACTGTGCCATACCCCATTGTGGAATATGACTGCAGACCATCCTCATGCTGGCACATGTACACCTACAACACAAATGGATAACATAGAGACCACAATCAACCAGTGTTACTAACAGCTATAATGAATCTTTGCTGGACGGCTACACTACCTGACATATATGTATTACACTTTACTCCTTACAACATATTACACTGCAGTACTGTGGTACACTGTAATATAGTCACCATGTGCATCAGAACCATATTAGCCTGTCCCTGCATCGATGGTATGGATGACAGGGATGTGGCACAGGTATCATCATATGCCCAGGGTGTGTTGTTGGTTTGCCAAAGACCGAGGGTGGGCCATACATTTGACACCATGTGTGTGGGTGAGGGGTCTGCTGAGATGAACTGGGCATGGTGATGTGGTGTGTGTAGGTATGGGGTTGCCCTAGGAGTGTTTGTATAGTGTGGGGGTATGCATGCACACAGTTCTGCTATATGGCTGCCCTACACAGGTGTTTATGGACAGCTGAAGACCATACCTGGCAGGGTGTGCAGTTCACTGCCTCTGGCCATGGGCACGTGGACTTTGCCTGGCAGGGATTCCATGGGCACATCCAGGTACAGGCCTTGATGTGCTACTCTCACCTGATGATGACAAATGTCCGCTGGTACCAGGTCCCTCCTGGGACTGGCCAGGACCACATGCTCATGGTCTGCTGTGGTGTGGTGTGGACAGCACCCCCCAAAGGTGCCAGGGCTGGTACTGCCACTACGGGAGCCCTTGGTGTCCTAGCACGTCCACGTTGACTGCCAGCTGTTGGTGTTGCTGGCCTACATCCACGCGGCCATCACCGCACTCGCTCCACACATTCAAGCATAGACGGACCATTGTCGATGAGGGCCATCATCTCATCAGACCATCTGTCCATGAACTCAGTTAACGCATGGATGGCACCAGCCAGTTCATGGGTATTGTCACTTGCAGATGTGAGAGCAGCCCTCTGCAGCCTCAGGCCTCTCTGGTATAATGTTCTATATGTGCCTGCTCCACCATGACAGCCTGAAACATGCGCCTGCTGGTACCAGCTGTGTCGCCTCTGCTAGGGGCATGATGTCCAGCGGCCCTAACATGAGCACCCTGGGACATCTGCCTATGTGGTGCCCTGCCGGACATCCGACTATGCCTGCTGTGACCAGACACAGTAGGCATGGTTACCACACTTTCCTGTGCAGCACTGCCACCAAACGTTAGTGGTCCCTCCACTATGGCCACTGGTGATGAGGTATGTATAGGCACTGAAACTGTGTGCGGGGTTGGGGTGTTTAAAAGGGGGATGTCAAATGATGGTGCTTTTTCAGCCCCTGACAAACCCACCTGTGCCTCAACAGTGCTATCATCATCTTCGGTGTCTGTATGGACACCAACATCAGATTGCATACAGAAGGGACCCTGACCCACCTAGTCACCTGTGAGGGAAAACAATAAATGCACTTTAAAACCTGTACAGCATTGCCTAACAGTACACACACACACACACACACACACACACACACACACGCACACGCACATGCACACACGCACACACACACACCACAGTAATACCTACCTGTCCATGCCTTTACAGACAGTCCCACATATATTTCCATGTGTTCACCATCCTGCATCACACTTGGTAACATACACACATTGATACCACTTCTTAACATATCAGTCCTCTAAATGCCTAGACAAGTGATCACAAGTCCTGTTACTAAATTACCTGCCTGACCTGTGTGTAGCAGTTTTAGATGGCCTCACTGCTGTCATTCAGTGTTCACCCTGTGTATGTCCGGATATTGTGAGCATGGCCCCTATATGTGTGGGCTACTATGTTCACTCCATAATATCACGCACTGGTGTGTCATGTGTATGTATTGCTCAGTACATGCCAGATATGCTGCTCAATCAGCCTATCATGTGACAACTGTAATATATGGCTACACTCCCTGGTGTTGACTAGTACTTCCCCAATGCATCTGTAGTGCTGCATATGTGGGTTGTTGGTCACCTCTTTGCTGGATGCGATATTAAGGGTATACCTGGTGTCTACCTTCCCTCTCAATGCCTGTTCCATGCTACAGACCTTATTATACGATCAGCTGTCCTGTGATTACATACATGACAAGTATTCCTGGTGTGTAATGTGGCAGTCCATGTCCATGTACTGCATGATCCCAAAGGGAGGTACTGCTGTGTGGACAAATCCACAATCACACATGTGCATACATGGCCACCCACACAAACACACACACACATGCACACACGCATCCTACATGCATCAACCTCCCTCCACTTCACCAGAGTGAACCTACAGACAAACTAACTACCCACTAGGATACACACACGCACATACAGGTGAGGTTGCACAATGATAGTACACACAGTCTTCCTATTACCCATCTGTCAACATGCATAACATATGGTACACAACAGCATGCAGTGCAGCTATAGTCAATCCATGCTACCAACAGTATACATGTGTGTGGTGCATGTGCTGTGTCACTAGGTGATGCTCCTTCCCCTGGATACCACTGAACTCATGTGCACAGTATTGCTGTGCACCTGTTCTGCACCTTGCCATGTACTGTGCACCATGCCTCACAGGTGTACAACCCATTGCTGAGTGTGTAGTACTTTGTCAGTTATGCCAGCTTTAATGCTCAAAGCCCCTATGTTTTTTCAGCAACACATACCTGGGATGATATGTGGACAGATGTAATTTGTGAATACCTGATGTCTGATTTACAGCTCTCAACATCAGCGGACCATGTATGACCAATCCAATACTCTTACACTGACAACCATCAGAGCATACCATGGCTATGGGGAGTGTACACTATTGATATGACGCACCAATCCTTGATCTGCCATAGGACCACCGCATATCTTAACAGTACATGAGCCCGATATGTGACATATGTCCTGTAATTTCACATGCAGTGTCTACGGAATGTGTTAGGTGTGCGGATGCTGACCACAATGCATGCACTCCTTGTGGGCATATGTGTGCACACCCTTATCATGATGGTTTGTTGCACCTATTGTTATGTGTACTACAGCAGTCACTACTCCTAGCAGGGGTATGCTAGCATGGGCCATATGCATTTGCCAGTGTATGTTCAGTCTGTTCTACACATGTCCCCCTAATCTGCATGATTGCAAGGTCTACTCATGTGCACATCCCTTGGTGTTCACATACTGCCATCATTATTGCTGTGGGGATAGAATTACATCTGACACAGTTCCTGAACCTGACTATGTGCAGATAAAGCCATTCTTTGCATCCTTAGGATCCCTGCTGCAGTGCACTGGTGTGTCATGCTGACACCCCCCCCTCCTTCAGCCTTTTTGCAAATGCATGACAAATAAGACGTACACATGTGTGTCACTTTGCACTGTCCCATGCACTGAACACCACATGTTACAGCCTACTCCCAGCTGATAATGTAGACCACAGTAATGCCTTATGCCATAGTGTAACTCTGCTAAAGTTGCCATTGTCCTACATGTATATACACTGGTGTTGCACTGTATATGGGTGTTGTTCCAAACATGTCCCTATTGTAGGCCATGTCTCAGACCATTATGTTAATCCCTGTGGACACATTCCACAATGACAGGATGTTAGTTATCATGCAGGTGTCTGATATACCCTTCTAATACCCCATCATGGTCACTACTGTGATGCCATGCATTTAACAGCAACAACATGTGCATATGTACAGCATGCATTCTGGGTAGGTGTGTTAGATGTGTGCATGGAATATACCATCACCATTTCATGCCCAGTGTATTGGGAAGCATCTACATAAACCATACTCACTAGCTGCAGGCTGCTGCCTTGGTAGTATACCGGAGGGACCTACATAAGAGGGTGAGAGATGCTAAGTCAGTCGCCAGACATGTGGCATTGCTACAGGGTCAGCATTACAATACATCAACAGTACATGTCCACAAACTACCACATATGCACATCTGTTTATCACTGCTATGCAGCAACAAAATATATCTATGACATGTCAGATATGCACGATCTACCTGTACTGATGCAGATGTATATGCAACAGTGGTCTACTTATGTGCCCTGTGGCCTTACCTGCATGCTCCTCGGCCAGTGTGTGGGCGGCACCCGCTTCCACAAAGGTGTCCAGTGGTTGGTGGCTATGCAGACATGCAGGTGCCATGAGGCTGGCTAGGAGGTCCTCCTCAAGTGTCAGGGGGCATGGATGGTATGGCCCCCCTGTGGTGAGGTGATCCCCCTGGACTGCAGCAGCACGCTGATGGGGATTGAAAAGCAGGTCAGAGCAATGATGCCGGACCTACTCATGACTGCAGCTGTGCAGTCCGACATCATTGACCCTGTGGACTAGGTCGATCCACAGGGCAGTCCACTCCTGCTGATCATGGGCGGCCCAGCCAAACAAGACTGCATAGTGCTGCATGAGGACATTCACCAGAATGTCATTTTCAACTGCTGTGTGCACTGGCAGCCTTCTATGGGACATCATGCCTGAAAGACATAAAGATGGACACAGGTGTGAGCAAGTCATGCAGCAAGGTTACCACAGTTCTTAATACACATCACTGTCACCCCCACCATATCAGCTACAACAAACTGTACACACAACTCAATAGGTATGGCTACAGCATACCTACCAGTGGGGCAGATATTGTACTGTACCATGCTTTGTGCAATGTGTTTGTAGCCATGTTCCCTGTGTGGACATTATCATTGCTGGCCTGTTACAGGCTATTCACCTGCATGCCATTGTCAGGGCCACAATGGTTCCATATATGCCTGTGGTATGCTTGCTATGTGTTTGCTGCACATCTGGCATTCTGTGTTATTGGGGTTATCTATGCATGCTGTTGGACATGTTCTGGGATTGTGTTGACTATTACTACTGACATATGTTCTATAACAGTGACACAATAGCATGTATATGTACTACTGTCCAGCAGAACCATGTCTCCAAACTCATCTGCCCATGTTACCAGGCCACATCACATGTGTGACCCACCTTGGGGCCTCCTCGTGCACTGTTCCAACAATACTGTCAGGTGGAACTAACTCAAGGGATGTTGTCCCCCCCGTGGGCACACACAGACATGTTCCTGTCCCCTGAGGTCAGGCCCATGGTCTGTTCCATAACAGGCTCCACAGACACATGGGGGATGTGATACATCACCTTGAGGCACCCAGTACATATTCACAGGGCTCCAGGCCAAGCACCTTCGGGACGTGGACTCCTGTTGTGAGTAGCAGTGGGTGGAAGGCTTGTTCCCATTGTGCCCATATTGGGGCTCACAGGGAGTCCACATCACAGACCACACACACACCATCCAGGGTTTTTACCCACCACATGTGTCACATACCACCCCTGTAGGCTGTCCTCTATATCTACCAACCCTGATCACCTCCACAACTATACCTGCCATACTTCCCCATATTCCCATTCCATGAAAAAGATGTTGGTAAGTCAGCTCCAAGGGCTAGGCACATGCAGGTACAAAATTTCAGGTAACTATGTTATAGTCCAATCCAATGTACTTAATACCAGAAGTTATAAAAACACTGCTTTATTCACCAAGCCAAAATAAAAGTAAAACGCTGCACCAGCGTTTTTCGTTCTGATAAATATCAGAACTTCTTCAGACAACCAACAACACTAGTTCAAAGCATTTTAAAACAAAGCACTAGGTTAAGGCAGATGTCAGTAATTACATTAATTGCTGTATCCCTTGTGTTTAAAGTGATGCACTCAAATAACTTCTTTTATGTAATACTGAACCAGGAGTTTTTTAAAAGACTGACCAAAATTCTCACTTAAAAGATTATACATTAAAAACATGAAAAGAAGTCACTGTTATAATATTATCATATCATATCCATACTTCACAGACAAGGGCAATGTGGTCCCAACAAGGAGTTCACATGTGACATACCCGTCCATGTTGCACACACTGACAGCTGTAGATAACTGTGTATTGCTATGTGTTAAAGGAAAAATATACTTTAAAAATGATCAGTACACGGTAGGTTCAGGTTAAGGCACTTTAATCTTGCAGCAAGGAGACAAAAACGTGCTAATACAGAGTTTGTCTAACTAGAATCAGGAAATGCAGGCATTTTTATACATTTTCTAATAAGACATTGCTTACCAAGCTGATGTAGTAAATCACAAGTTTTAACATCATTATTTCGTAGTGCTTGTTTATATGATTTTCTGCTTGTACTATCAATTTTTGTGAGAAACTTCCTAAGAAAAACAACGTGGCCTTGGCTACCACCGGTTAGATATATGCAATGTTACCATTCAAGGTACTATGGCTAATTTGAGCACAAAGCAAGTATAGATTGCAGTTCATTTCTCCAACAGTCCTTTGTCTGTGTTATCTCTTCCTCCTGCAGCTGTGAGTGTTCTCATACTTCGAACAGAGCTAATTGTTCAAAATCATTACATTACAGAATATAGCATTGTTCATTCTTTGCTTCCTGACCTAGCAGATAATCACCTGCTTCTCAAGAACATTTCCAAAAGGCATAAACATGAATATTGCTGTGCTAGCAATTACTAGGTCAGAGGGCATCTTGCAAGTTTCAGAAAGCACACTGCAGTTTCAAAAGCATCTTTTAGTCTCATATGAAACTCAGCTGTATATCAAATAGTGCATATAAAATAGAATGAAAAACGTGTTAACTTATTTAGTTTCTAATTAGCATTAAGCACACACATTAATACATATTTTTCTGACATTTCCCCCGTTAATACTTTTTAATTCTATTTTCAAAAGAATAAACAGTTTGTTTCTTCTCCTAACTTCTTCCATTCAGGATTTGCAGTTAAGAGAGTCATTCAGTTTAAACTCATGAAAGTGTTTCACATTTTAACAATTCTTCAATTTCAGTACTTTGATACAAAGTCTCAGAAACGGATATATCTATAAATTCTTTGATTAACTTTTTCATGCAGGGAATACCACAACAAATGCATGCTCCTAATAGGAGTAATCCCACACAAATGGCAATCAGGATGTTCATTAGGATGGAACCCCACCCCCCCAAACAAATTCTGGAAAAAGTCCGTCAGAGGGTTTGGGCCTTGTTTGGTCATGGTCGACACTTGCTGGATCACCTCAAGATGGTTGTTTGTTTCGTGCTGGTTGTCAGGAATGTACAAACAGCATTCTTCTTTGATTAAAGTGCACGTACCACCTCTCACCGCTAGGGTGAAGTGGAGAGCCATGCGGCTCTGAAGCACCACAGTTCTCATAGCATTCAGTTCATCAGTCACTAATTCGAGAGCAGAAAAAGTTGCGTTGCTCATAACTTTGAGAAGTTTAGACAGTTTTCTCAGCTCCCAAATTGATTTCACTGCGTCATATGCAGGGGCTATGCCTGCCCATGATATAATGGTGTCACTCAAGTCCATGTGTGTCAGTTTATCTTTGTTTTTTACGGAGTTATGGTTTCTCCATCCTGCTTCGATTCATCCTACTGGATTCTCGGATCTCTTAATCGGACTTCTAGGTTTACTGCTGACCTCTCTGACATTTCAAATTTTTCCCTGAGGCAAAGCTGCAGTGTGTCGTATGGCCAGAACCAGGTAACCCAAAAAACAACTGCTGGACCAATTCTCAGGTAGCCATTTATATGCTTTTTTCCCACAAACAAAATAACAATTCTCTACTTTGGTATTGATATAAGCTTGCCCTGCATGAAACATTTTTTTATCAATAATAGAAATCTGGTTTAAAAGAACAGGATTATGTTGTATCTCTTCATTTCTATGCATCTTAGTGAAATATGCATCATAGTTTGTATCACAAATAGTTTTAGTCTTACTGGGTTTAATATAACATTTATAAGAAACAGTCACATTGCAATTGCTCCAACCCACCTGAATAGTGTCATTCTTGTAAAAACATACAATCCCTTTTTGTGTAACAGGTAGGTACAATGCTATTTTGTCTTGTGATTTCACAGGTGTAGTATCAAAAATTAAATTTTCCCAGGTCTCATTGACCCCTAGGGGGACAGCAGTCATTAATAATCCCCCGTATGCTGTCGGTATAGCTGTGCAAATCCAGCAGTTCGAAACATTGAAAGTCTCAGCATACACATATTTAATTGCTTGGTAAGTGTTAAGTTTGGATGCCAGTCTATGAGTAATGCATCACGCTTGATCAGTTCAACTTTTGTGGCTGGGAAAAGGAAAGGCCGCAACAAAAATATCAATGTTATCAGTATGGCTATCAGAATAATCATGCAAATTTTCTGAGGTTGTTCTGCATCTCTGTTTACTCTATACCTGGTCATTTTGTTCTCGTTGTACAACAGTAACAAGGTTTTTGTCCATTTCAAAGTTCTTAACCAGTTTACAGTGTGTCAAATGAATCCAGGACGCTCGCTCTGTGATCTTGACTGTAATGGGTGTCGACAGTAGTACCTGGTATGGCCCTTCCCACTTCGGAGAACTCCAGTTCTTTTTCTTCACGACCTTCACCCAGACCCATGCGCCTGGGGCTACTGCTGCTTCTGATGGTCTGGTTTGCTCCTTATCTGAAACAGAATTTAACTGCAAAAGTTTGTTATTCAAAAATCGCCTCATATACCCTGCAAGTGAACTGTCAGCCTCCTGCTCTGCAGGCATGAGAGGTTTCCATTGAGGTGTATAATATGCCCTCCCAAACAAAATTTCAAAATGAGTTAACCCTTTTGCATTTGGAACAGTTCTCATGCTCAACCGTGCCAGAGGTAAACAGTGCACCCAGTTATTTTGTGTCTCACTAATCAATTTCCTAAGCTTATTTTTCAAAACCCCATTATGCCTCTTTACTAATCCTGCAGATTGGGGATGGTATATGCAATGATTTTTCAGGGAAATCCCGAAATAACGGCTAAGTTGTTGTATAGTTTGATTTACAAAGTGTGTGCCATTGTCACTATAAATCTTTTCCGGTATGCCAAATCTAGGAATAATTTCTTTAACGAGGACTTTTGCAACAGTAGCTGCATCTGGATTTTTAGTTGGAAAAGCTTCCACCCAATTGGAAAACATATCTATAATGACAAGGCAGTACTTCTTATTTTCACATTTGTTCAACTCTATAAAATCCATACAAATAGTATGGAACAGATATGGTGGTGTAGGGAAACTCCCTTGCTTAGGTTTCAATGCCCCTTGTGCATGATGCTTGTTACAAACATGGCATGCTGCACAAAAATTTTTTATGTAGTTTGTAAATCCATACGTTGTAAACACTTGATTCACTAACTGTACCATCCCCCCTGTTGAGACATGGCACTGCCCATGGCTCAACAAAGCAAGTTAGATGATAAAATCGGTTTCTTCTCTTTGGAGATGTACAGTCCCTTCTCGAGGATTGTTCCTCGTTTTATCCACTTTTGTTTTTCTACATTTATAGTAAGTGTCTGCATTGTTTTTAATATTTCTAAGTCTAAAATGTCAGATGGTTGTAATTCCTCACTCAAAAGAAATACTGCTTGTTTTGCAGCTGTATCAGCCCTCGCATTACCTTTTGAAATTCTATCCTGTTGCTTGGTATGAGCTACGCATTTGCAAAT
Organism: Protopterus annectens; assembly: GCF_019279795.1. Lineage (NCBI taxonomy): Eukaryota > Metazoa > Chordata > Ceratodontiformes > Protopteridae > Protopterus > Protopterus annectens. The sequence continues at coordinate 15,170,797 of NC_056738.1, read as the reverse complement.
AGCTACTTTCTGAGGTAACTGAATAGAGTCTAACAAGTCTAAAATAAATTGCGCATGGTTAATTGGTTTGCCAGTAGATGTTATCATTCCTCTATTTTTCCACTGCTGCACAAAAACATGTACAGTAGAAAAAGCATACTGACTGTCAGTAAAAATATTCACCATTTTACCTTTTGCCAAGGTACATGCCCTTGTCAAAGCAATCAATTCTGCTGCTTGTGCAGATAAGTTGTGTGGTAAAGACTTTGCTTCTAAAATCTCAGTATCAGAAACTACTGCATACCCCACTAGATTCTGTCCTGTAGGACCTCTCCTGAATGAGCTGTCCACATAGTATGTCACCTCGGCATCATCCAAGGGAACATCTGTAAGATCTTTTCTAGGTAGTGTCTTTTGCTCAATCTCCTGCAGGCAGCAGTGTAGTTTGCCATCTGCAGGGGTTGGGAGCAAGGTTGATGGATTCAAAGTTGTGCATCGTTCAATTGTCATATGAGGTTGGCTCAACAGTATAGTCATACAGGAAAGATGTCTAGCAGGAGAAAGATATGCTACTTTTTCTTGCAGTAAAATAATCACGACTGCATGAGGCACTCTCAATGTGAGAGGGTGGAACAATACTACTGAGGCTGAAGCCTGCACTGCCATTGCAGCTGCGACTACTGCTTGTACACAGTGGGGCAAGGATCTCACCACTGGGTCTAGCTGTGATGAATAGTAAGCTATGGGGCGTTGTTTGTCCCCACGCTGTTGTGTTAACACTGATGTCATATAACCTTGCTTACAATCTACAGTTTGGAAAAATTGTTTATGATAGTTTGGTAATCCTAAAACTAATCAAAAAGCTATCAGTTGTTTCAATTTGCAGAAAGCTGATTCTGCTTCTGGTGTCCACTGTAATAAATCTTGTGCTGCCATCGGCTTTTTGAATATCAAGTTGGTCAGCAGAGCAGATTCCAAGGCATAGTTTGGAATCCAACTCCGACAAAAGTTAGTAGTACCCAGGAAGGACATCATTTCCTTCTTGGTAGTTGGTTTAGGTGCTTGTAATATTGCTGTTATTCTGTCTTCATCTAATATTCTGCCTTCTTTGGATATTACATATCCCAGGTATTTAACCTGTTTTTTCCAAAGTTGCAGTTTGTTTTTGTTTACCTTGTGTCCTTGAGTGGCAAAAAATTGTAGTAATGCTATGGTATCCTCTCTGCATTCTTGCTGGGTGGGGGCTGCCAGCAGAATGTCGTCTACATAAAGTAAAATCTGACTGCCTTTCGGTGGGATAAATCCCACCAGGTTACTTGCCATTTCTTGTGCGAATATTGTTGGACTTTCACAATATCCCTGTGGTAGTCACGTATATGTATACCTTTTCCCCTGAAATGTAAATGCAAACCAATGTTGGCTGTCAGGGTGTATCGGTATTGAGAAAAATGCATTGCTAATATCTACCACAGAAAAATACTTTTGTTGAGGTTTCAAATCATTTAACAAAGTGTGTGGATCTGGCACCGTAGGTGCCCTGGGTATAACTGCGTCATTTACAGCTTGTAAATCTTGGACATATGCCATTCTCCGTTTGCTTTCCTAACAGGAAATAAGGGTGTATTACACGGTGAATCAGGAGATTCTATCAAGACTCCTTCCTTAAGTAAGGCTGCTATTATAGGTTTGATTCCTATTTCCGCATCCTTTCTCAAGAGATACTGTCTCTTTTGAGGTCTAAATGCTGATTTTGGCGTGATAGTAACTGGTCCTGCTGTACGAATAAGTCCTACATCTGATTTCTCTGTTGACCAGAGAGTCTCTGGTATGTCTCGTAAGGCTTTTTCCTCTTCCTCCACTAAGAGTGCTACTCAGCTATCCTCACTTGCCTGTGAGTGTACAGCTGGGTGTGTCTGTGTTATCCAATTTAGTTTCTGTTTTTGTACTCCCTGTTCGGAAAGTTCTAACTCTGTCTGCTTTTCCCACCTTGTGACTTTTTCTCCTAGGTCTGCCCACTTCAAATTTCTATCTTTAGTTAACCTCACATGTGGTAATCGATTAGATTTGTATAGTGCTAGGAATTCCTGGGGCAATGAACAGCTCACTACACTGTTTCCTTCTGTGTCCCAGTACAAATTTCGTAATACTAATCTGTTAGCATGGTTTCCAAACAGTTCTTGCTCATATTCTTTATCAGGTTCTGGTCTGTTACAGTAATATAGAGTGCAATGCAACAAATGCTGTTTATCAGTGTCAAGGGAGGGGGATTTACTGATGGCTATGTTTATCAGTTCTTCGGTTACTGCCCCTGTTGTAACTAAGTCCTGGCTGTACCAATAAAATGTTTCACCCTCCGGTCGCACTACAAAAGTATCCACTTGTCGCTGTGCTTCCATACCCTGCATAGTTGGAACTACAGCTATGCCAAATATCTGCATTAGGTCTCTGCCCAAGAGATTCGCTGGGCATTTTGCAGAAAAAACAATTTTGCTTTTCTGGGTCATCCCTGAAACTGGGTCAGTTATCGCTATGTTGTGGGAGAGTGGCTCCCGATACAGCTGTCCATTATCTGCTTTCACTAATATGTAGTCAAGTGATTCTGAATTCTCTGGTAGTTTGGAAGGATGTATCAGGGTCCGTGAAGCCCCTGAGTCACACAGGAATTTAACTTCCCTCCCCTCTACCAGAAGTGTAACTTCCGGTTTTGTGTCTGCTAAGTAGAGCTCTAGGATCAATAATGCTAAGTCCAAAATTTCATTTTCTTCATTATCTGTGATTTCATACACATCCTCTACCTCTTCTATCATGTCCTCTACCCCTTCTACTACATTTGCACTTGTCTTTTCTTGTTTATTCCTATCCAGTGATTCTTGACTACCATATAGTCAGTCCTCACCCTCCTTGTCTTCTGTAGTTACCTTTTTATTTTGCCTGCAATCCCTTGCTAAATGTCCTTTTTTCCCGCATTTAAAACATTCACCCCTTTTCTTTCCCTCTCTCTTCAAAGTCCTCTGATCGTTTATCAGATTGTTTGTTTCCCTGGGTATTTTTCTTACCCTTCTTCCCAGTTTGTACTACAAAGACTTCTGATCCATCTTCTACTGCAAATACTTGACTTTTCTTTTTTTTTGCTATTAAAATGCCCTTTGGCATGTCTTGCATATTCAAGTAATGACTGTAATCTACTTGTACGATGATCTACCATGTGCTTTGTAATAAAGCTGCTAATAGGTGCAATACTGCCTTTTAAAAATGCATTACTTCCACCCCCAGCTATTGGCCACAGTAATATACATACTTCCCATTACACAGCACACACTATGATGGCTTACATCATCTTATCAGTCAGTGCTGCTCTGCACGGTTGACGAGTATGGCTCACTACCCACAGGGACGGATTCTATTGTCCTTAGCAGTTGTTCAGTTGAACATCATTACAACAACACCTGAAGGCACATATAAATTATTCCACATCATCTATCCCATTATTATAGAACAAGTACTATGGTCAATTACATGTATATATACTTCACATACCTGTTCTAGGATTGAAGTCTCTTCTGGATGGTTTTGTGATGCTTTATTTTTGTGCCTTACATGCACTCTCTTTCTCTCTCTCTCAGGCTCTCTCCTGTAAATGGAATGAGCTGCTTTGCATAGATTACAACATGGATTTTGTAGGTGATGCACATGATCAGGTGATGGCCTCTGTACCAGTCAGTGTCCACCACTTGCTAACTGCATGCAGCATGCTGTATAGTTCTTCCAATTACCACTGTCATGGTAAGCAACTACTATAAATCCCTACATCATGTGGGCATGGTCCCTTTACCTTTCCTGTATGATGGACATCCTTCCTATGTGTGGGCATCAGTGTTACAGACCTCAGGTAGCAATACCTCTTACAGGAGAACCTGCACACTCAGGCCAGCTACATATTTGTAGGAGGTTCCAGAACTACAGACAGAGTTTGAGTAGTGTTGTTGTATGCATTGTATAGCACCGGTATTACAGGGTTTGTGTATACATACTAGTTTAACTTGGAATGCAGTCTGTCTGCATAGCTCTCAACTGTGGGCCTATCCACTTGATGGCCAGAGGTGTGCCTATTATGTTTTGTCTGTCCACCACACAGGTCTTGTGTCAGATATATCACTGCAAGTTTGTGTGTTGAGTGCTATCAGTACTTGGCTACATCTATTTCTGTTTCTAATTTCATATTCCTGACTAAGGGTAAGTTGCAGACTATCCTGTAACACAAGTGACTTGCTTAGTGTATGACAATATTTTTACACATATGGGCCTGTGTTCCAGCCTTTGTCCTCCACCTACATACCAGGATTTGTACATATGACATGCTTTCAGGGGTTGTTATGTAGTGGGCTGTGAGTATGTCATGCTGCCATTCCTGCCATCAGTCCACTGCTGTTGTGTCCCCCACACATATTGTGGGGTTGGGTCCATATGTGTGTGGGCTTCACCTACACAATACATGTCTGCCCTTATGTACTCCAGAGGCCAGTGTATGTAACAGTGGTATATGGCCCTGTATTATTGAGTTTGGGGGGAATGCACCATAACTAACCTAGGCTGTTACAACATGTGAGGGTATCAGGAGTAAGCTGCCTTAAGGTATCTGGATGTATATTACCATACAATTCACCTTCGGTAAATGCAGGCCTACTGCTTCCTGCTATACAGACTGTTCTGTTTGTCAGTGTGATTGTGATGGTGTCAGTTATGCCTTGTTATGTAACAGATACATCCCATTGTGTCAGCTAATGTCTTTACCCCCTAGGGATTGTGTACAGAGTGTAGATAGAGGCTGCTGGACTATACATCTGCATTACGTACTGTTGATTTATTGGTATCCTGTGTCCCACTCTGTCTTTACTATTGTACTACTTGAAGGCCTCAGCCTGGACAGCAACATATGTAAACCTTCCAGACTACTGTATTAATATAACTGTTTCACAGTTGCATTACTCTGTTTATATGTATTTCAGCATCTAAACAGCTGTATGACATGGCATATACAACTGTAATTGTACACAAATAAAGCTTTCCCATGTATGCAAACCTGTGTGCAGTGTTATATCCTTTGATCTCTCTGTGGGTATATGTTGCAGGCAACAACTGCCATTTGTATGGGTGGCTCATACAGTGTCCAGTTGGTAAGGTGGCAACTGTAGGCATAGTGGCTGCTCCATATTGTGTGCACTTTCTACATATGTATTTTCCTATACATATCTCTGTGTGTGTATGTATAGTTACATATATATCTATATATATATATGATAATGGGGACTTAACTGGCTATTTGATGTTTTTTTTAGATACTACACTGCCAGGTTGTGCCAAACAAATGTGTACTGTGTCTCTCCCTTATTTTGTATAGCTGTGATTAGCATGAAATATGAGCCTACAGCTTATAGCCCTAGCCACAGTATTATTCATGTGTACATTGTTGCTAATTCAGTAATTGTATGTGTTTAAGGTGCCTTTTATTACTGACATTTCTGTGTTGCTTCCTAATTTGTATATGCTCAATGCTGAAAATACTGCTGTCTTATCACTTAATTATTGTCTTCTCTCTAACCTACCTAGCTTAACCTCTTAGCCTGTATTAAGACTTGAGAACCTTCCTGCCTGGTCTATAAGGACCCTCTACAAATAATTTCATCTCATCTGCATCCCTAAAGAAACTTGTTGGCCAATACTCAAACTACATCCTTCCAAAGGATTCAAGGAAGTACGTTTGACCCCTTGACCTGTGAAAGCTGTATTTGTTTTTTAAAACACAAAATAAATTAGTGTCTGTATTAGTCATGCTCCTGAGCCAGGTACCCAGCAGCCATACCCAGCTCTACCCCATAAGAGTAAAGTCTTCTCTCCATTGTATCTATTACCTGAACCATCTTTCAAGCTTTCTCTATTCCACTAGCTTAACTGAATTTTACCTTTTGCCCACTAGGTGGCACCCTAAACTAGGCTTGTGCTACATCGCATATCCTTCCTCTCTCGTATTAAATTCCAGTCTACAATTTAGTTTTTCTTTGCTGTAACTGTTCCTATTACTTCTCCTATTTAGTTAAAGTCCCTTTATTCCACTCTACTATCCATTGTAACCAATCAGTTGTACTAGCACTCCCCACTCACCTGGATCTACCAAGAGTTATCTCAGTAATCAGCTTCTCACAGATTGTCTCTGTAAGCTCTTCCTTTACTTGCTCCTACCCACTCCGTTTGCCCTGTGGGCTCACTCCGCTCCCCCTACCCCCAAATCTCACCCACCCTCAATGCACCTAACCTTATACTTCTAAAGCCACACCCCTTCCTGCAGCATCCAATAGCCCACTCCTTCTCATTACATATCAAACAATTTCACATCTAATCACTGACTGCTTCTCATTACTACTACTTTAAATAGTACCTACCTCTCACCCACATCTTTATTCACCCCAACCTCCTCTCTGTACTTATCTTTTTCCCTTACTATGCCTATAATATACATGCCAAGGCACATAAATCTGCTCCTCTTTCTTGTAATCCTACCCACTCTCTCTATACCCTATATCCTCACCTGCTATGAACACCTAAATTATACTGAATTTCAACATCCCTTAAAACAAACAATACCTCTAACTCAGCTGGCCTCACAAAACCACATCAACATCACATCCTCATCAACCTATCTTCTACCAAAGTATCATGGATCAACCCATATTAATTATCCCCAAGCCATAAAATATCATAGCATTTTCTGTAAATTCCTAAAACTTACACACCGTCTTCAACAACACGTTCTACTACATGGTGACATCCATCCAAACCTGGGCCCAAACGTCAACATCACCACAGACCCCCCAACTATTACATCCCCCCACCCTTCACACCCCCACTAACACCCCCAAGTCCCTCCTTATAGCTCATCTCAATATACATAGCCTAAACAATAAAATTAGCCAGCTACTGTTAGCCATACATTCATTTGACATCCTATGTCTAACAGAAACATGGTTCAAACCAGTAACCCAGGACAATGAAATCACCCCACCCGGCTAAATTATTTTGAGATTAGACTGTATAACCAAGAAGGGTGGAAGTGTGGCAATACTGTACAAATCTGAGTTACTAGTTACTTCAATAGATGTTCAATTACCCTCATTTAGTAATGTCAAAATCCTTATTTCTAAGCTTCAGATTAAGGCCAGCAAATCCATATACATAATTTGCTCCTACCTTCCTCCAGGCAATAATATTACACCCCTTTAAAATGCCCTCTGCTGGCTCTCTCTGTCCTTCCCACAAGAAACCACAGTGCTCTGTCATTTTAATATTGACTGGAATAGATGTATTTCTGACAACCCAACTACCCATATAAACCTATATGGCTTTTCCCAAATAATCACCACCCTCACCAGAATCCACAAACCTAGTAACAAACAAAGCACCTTAGACTGGATATTAGTAAACAGTCATCCCCACTCATATAAAGCAGGTATCCTTCCTGATGATATTAGTGACCATTCACTTACTTATATAATTAGACAAAATACCTTTATTCCCAACCAAACCTTCTTTAGAACTACCTGGAGCAACAACAATTTTAACCCAGAAAGCTTCCAAGCAGAACTTAAAGTTTGTGATTGGTCACCTCTAAAACACCTGCTTCTCAATGAAGCAGTGTCATACTTTAACTTTAAATTCTTGCAAATCCTAGAATACAATGCCCCCACTCGCACTGTCAAAACCAGAAGCAAAATTGCTCCTTGGCTCACATAAGAGACTAAGCTTAAAATGTTACGGAGAAACAAAATCTGGGCCAAATGGAGAACTACTAAAAACCCAACCCATCATCAAAACTTTAAACAGCTGAGAAATACCACTAAAAATCAATACTGCAAACTCCAGCAAACCCATCAACAGAAACCACAAAGTTTCTGATCATGTATTAATAGACTCCTATACCCAGGACAGTCCAAGACACCTACCCCATCTGGTTTCTCTCATAGCTCTCCCAACCAGATTGCTGATGCTTTCAATAACTTTTTTACTGAAACCGTGCAATCTCTGGCAAATACCCTACCACTTGTTAGCTCAATTTTGCCTCCCTCCTCAACTAGATTACTTCCTACATTTCAGTTACAACCAGTTCCAACATCCCTAATCTATACACAACTTCAAAAACTTAAACCTTGTACACCCTCAGCTGACCTGCTACCAGCTGAATACCTACAAAGTGCTGCTAGAGTGCTTGCCTACCCCATTTCCATCCTAATCAATAGAACCATTACTGAAGGTTCCATCCCATCTCTATGGAAAATCTCACATATTATCCCACTACATAAGGGAGGTAACTCAACCGAACTCTCAAACTTTCGTCCCATAGCCTTACTCTCTCCATTAGCTAAAATCATGGAAAAATGCATCCACTGGCAACTACTTGATCATCTTCTCCAAAATAATCTATTAGCTGACTGTCAGCATGACTTTAGGCCATTCCATAGTACTACCACTGCACTCTTAAGCTTTTCTGACTGCATTAATAAAACTCGTAATAACAACCTGCTTTCCTCTGCGCTCTTTATTGGCCTCTCTAAAACCTTTGATATGGTTAACCATCAGTTACTTATAAATATACTTAAATCACTTTCATTGGACACACAGGCAGTGCAATGGTTCAAGTCCTATCTAGAAAATAGACAACAAGCAGTTCTCTGGGACAGTAACTTATCCACTCACCTCCCTATTATTCTTGGTGTCCCTCAAGTCTCCATTTTTGGGACCTCTCCTTTTCTCTATCTTCATTAACGATCTAAATGTTAACCTTCCTCAAGCCACCTGCATACAATATGCAGATGATTACACATTAATCTGTACAACTGCCTCTTCTGCTGAATTCTAGTCCATCACCAAAAAAGTATTTAACTTAGTAGAAAACTAGTTCCTTCAATGCTTTCTCCTCCTAAACTCTAAAAAAACTAAATTACTACTGTTCACTCCAACACAGAAGCTCTCCCCTATCAATATCACTGTTACAGCCAATAATGGCACTCTCATAGCATCTGATCTGACCACTAAACTTTTAGGTGTAACAATTGACCACGACCTTAACTTCGATTCACACATTAACTTAACCATTAAATCAGTTAATAGAAAACTAGGTTCCCTTTACAGGATTAAACCTTTCCTCACTCCTTTAGCTAGAACTACCATCACCCACACTCATCTTATCTCTACCCTCCTATATGCCTCCCCCATTTATACTAATCTATCCAAAAGTAACCTCAATAAACTGGCAACCTCCTATTGTAACATTGCCAGATTTGCCACTGACTCCCCATTTAGAACCCACCATTGTCAAACTCTTAAACAGCTAGGATGGCTGCAACTGCAAAATCAGCTACTACTTCAACAACTTAATGCCACCCAAAAGATTTTGCATCATCCCAGTAATACTCCAATACTCTACAGCCTTATCACTCCATACACAAATCTCACAACCTTATGCTCAGCTAATAAATTTGTAGTAGCCACCCATAAAACCAACAATAAATCAGGTGACTGTCTTTTTTTCTAACTCTGTGGGAAAAATTTGGAACAGGCTTCCCAGTGAACTATCATCTCTTTCTTCAACAACACTTTTCAAGAAGCAACTAAAAACATTCCTTAAAACTCAGTGGCTATGTCCATGTACTAACCCTGACTAATAACCTCCTTCTTTACATGTCCTTATCTCTATCTTTTTCAGGCCTCTGGGCATACCTCTCTCCTGACCTCAGTTAGTTGGGCCACTAGCTTACTGAATGCTGTTTCTAGCCTAGTCTTCCTGTGAAACTATCCCTGAGTACAAACCCTCAAAATTACTCCTCAACCATGTATATATTTGCTACTTTTTCACTTGAACTGTAGAACTTGAAAGCTACTTAAAATCATGTGTTCTTAGTTAACTCTCAGAATATGATATTACTTGCTAGCCTTCTCTCTGACGAGTATTAAGCTTTCTACTGTGTGAAATGTTCTTTTTATTACCTCTTTAATTACTTTTTATTCTCTTTTAATAATGCCAACACATCTTGTTTTCAGATTCTCATGTAAATTGTTTTGGTGTACCTTTTTGTAATTCATTTATTATTATCATTGTTATTACTTTGCAATCTATTAGCTTAATGGAGCTTATCTGCCCGAGCCTCTACTGAAAATGGACATGTATCCAGTTGGACTAGCCCGGTCAACAAATGTAAAATAAAATAAATAAATAAATATATATATATATATATATATATATATATATATATATATATATGTATCTGCATATATGTCTGTGTATATGTATCCTAGGAATGTTGATTGCTTTGATTGCTTTCACATTGTACATTCCCTATGGTACCCAGACTGTACTGCATGATATGTTACTGATACCAGCCTTACATCATATAGGTGGGATGGAGTACTGTTAACATCTTGTGCCCATGTTGTGTTAGGTCTTGGTTATGGGATCTGCAACAGTTGGTATTGTATTGCAGGGCAGACTGGGGGGGTATGTATACGTACAAGACGTATGTTGTTTGGGCCCCCTTAACCCCATTAGTGGTGCATGTGGACATATATGTTTGTATGTTTACTTTTATATCTATGGATGTATGTCTGTATATACCTATATAGATATATATTTATATTGCTGTATGTATATATATATATATATATATATATATATATATATATATATATATATATATATATATATATATATATATATATATATATATATATATATATATATATATATATATATATATATATATATATATATAGACATATATATATATATATGTATACATATATATATATGTATGTTTATAAATATATATATATATATATATATGTATATATGTTTATAAATATATATATATATATATATATATATATATATGGGTCTACTTGATATGGCCGAAAATTTAAAATGTCGACATTCATATGGCCGAGACCATATGATCGACATTTGAAATCTCAACCATATAAGTAAAACACATAACACACAAAAAAAAAAACTTACCTTAAAGCTGCTAGCAGGGGGGCTCCGCCCCCCAAACCCCTGGAACTTAAATATACCAACTCCAAGATTGCACTACAGTGTGGAAGTGGAAATCTTTCCATTCCACACTGTAGCGTGATGCCAGTTCCCCATGGTCATTTCAAATGTCGATCATATGGTCTCGACCATATGAATGTCGACATTTTGAAATGTCGACCATTAGAAGGGGACTTATAGATATATATATATATATCTATATATACATATATATATATATATATATATATATATATATATATATATATATATATATATATATATATATATATATATATATATATATATATATATATATATATATATATATATATATATATATATGTTTCTATATATATATATATATATATATATATATGTTTCTATATATATATATATATATATATATATATATATATATATATATATGTTTCAATATATATATCTATATCTGCATATATAGATATGTTATATCTATTTAGATATTAATATATGTACACACACACATACATCTACATGTTGGAATACATTTCCTGTACTGTTGAATGGCTGGGCTGGATGATATGTTTGTGAAAACATCAGAGTTATGTGTATCTGACATGGATTAGTGGTAAATTACTTTGACTATGGTGTGCAGGGTCCTAAGTCTGAGCATTGCAAAGGCTGTTTATTTTGTTGCTGGGCAGAACAAGGGCCGTTGGATACAGAGTGATTAAGGCACTTTTAAGCAGTTGTAAGCAGGTTTGCGCGGGTTTGTGCAGAGGTAAGCACTGCTAACTTCCAGTTACAGTTTCTTATATTCAGCTTCTAAATTTCTTAACCTGTGTAGGCATTGCATAACCCCACACAAACAAGCTTAAACCGCTTACTGCTGCTTAAAAGTGCTTACTCCTGCTTACCCCTGCGCTAATTTTTTTTAAAAGAAAAAAAAAGTTGATATGATAGTGGTGAAAAAGGAGGACAAAGAGGGAAAGACAGTGGGGTAGATAGCTAGAGATGTGCAGGAGGGTGTAGAGAAGGTCCATAGCTGCCCATTTCTTCTACAGCAATAGCTGTGCATATACACCGAATTTGGAGGTAGATTTGGACACTCAAACCCAGAGAGAGGGGTGAGGACAACAGTAATATGTTGTAATGTCAATTAGACCAGATTACATGTGTCCAGTGGACATGTGTGTGAAATGGACAGCTATGTATGGGGAAAGATTTTTGTTTGGGAACAGATTGCCCTTTTTTTCCAGGTGAGAGTGGGATGTTGGTGAGGGATAGTAGGTATATTTGGGGAGGTATGTTGGGTAGGTTAACAGACAAGACAAGACACTTGCAGGGGTGGTATATGACACATGTGGGGGGTAAACACCTTGATGGGGAAGGATGTTGTGAAATCGGAAGCCCATGAGCCCCCTAGTGGAAACAGTGGGACTGAGATCCCCACCCATGGGCAGTCACCACTGCAAATTTACAGCCCCGAAGGTGGCTGTGCTGGGGGCTGAGTTGTAGAGCCAGGCCGATCCTCTAGTCATGACACATGGCCCTCGAGCTGGCATGGAAGATCTACAAACTGCTGATTGAGCTCTCTACAGACCACGACCCGGACCTGGTGATGGGTGACAGCTTCCTGTCTGCACTCACTCCCAGGGGGGGCAAGCCCCATCCCCTGAGGTGGTTCCAACTGAAGGTGGTACAGGACCAATGGACGAGGAGGTGCCAGGTTGGGCCTTAGATGAGCTGGTGCCCAGTGCCACGGCCAGCTGAGGTGGGACAGGTGGGTCCACTGGGACCCGCATTCCCATACATGCTGTGATGTTTATGGTGTATCAACATATGTGGTTTAGTAATAGTCAACACATTCCAGGGTTAGGTATAACAGCATGCATAGATATTCCCATTAACCCAGACACCAGATATGGAACAGCTGCATAGCAAACAGAACACATGCATATATGGGACCACAATGATAATAATAACAGCATGCAGGTACATTGATGGCACCATGCCACCAATGTTGGAGTATTTCAACATAGCATATGCATAGTAATAGATTTAAATAATTATCAACCAATAGGACATATGTCCCAACATAACAGTGGAGTCATCATGTACCAGTTGAGGTGGGTATTTAGTGTATTGTTGGAGATATGGTGGGGGGAGAAAAAGATGTCAATTAACAATTAGTATATTCCTGTAGTTTGCATTATTTTCCTAGTCAGTGCTGTTATCTGTACCTTACAAGTATTACTACACTACCGTATTGCCTTAGTTTGGACAGTGATATGGCTGTCAACATACATGAACTGGTTTTACCTGCAGTATGCACCTCTTACCTGGTATACCTGTTGAGGAATTGTTTGTTAACACTAACTAACTGTTTCTACACATACTCCCAGATTCCAGGTTGATGTTATGCACATACCTGTTCATCTTTTTTGCACAGACTCTGGCCGTGTCTTGATCACATGCTAGTGAACCGGGACATATGAAGACTATTACCCTCTTCAACCATTAGTGACTTACAACACTCTTATACAGGATTTCCTACACAGGTATATTCTGTAGCACAGTGTGGGTGACAGTGATCAGTGATACCTTATTATTCAGAGCAACTGCAACACTCACAATTCCATACCATACTAGAGTAAACAGTACCAGTACAGGGTATTAAGCTTTTATTTCTCGGCACATTGATCATATCTGACGTACCTGTAGGAGCAATGTTTGTTAGCCCTACCTGAATGTTGCCACACAAAGTACCAGATTTGACATTAGTATTATGCACATACATCCCACTCTGTTACTGTACACACTCTGGTCACAGCTTGACAACATGGAGGTGTACATGGGGAGTGTAGTATACTTGGCTTATTACTCTCATAATAGTTTGGGGTGTTGCTAGAGTGACAGGTTTGTTCTTATAGATGTGTGACAATCAGTTGTATTTCTTGTTTGCTGCCTATACATCTGGGATCATCCCACTGATTTCCAAGGGGGACAGAGTGACAGGCAGCAGATATGGGTCAATTTACTGGACATTCTGGACATATCTGTACAGTTGTGGGGTATGATTCTGTATGCAGACTACTACCACTCCCAAGATTCGAACCATGGCTGTGTGTGCTAACAATACAACAGTTCACGTCTCAGTTGCATGTGCTATTCAGATTTTGTTGTCTGTCTTTTCACTGTTTTCTGTCTATGTCTCTCTCAGTTGTACTAAATGACCTCTGGGGTTTACACCAGTCATATACAGACATTCCTACACATTCTATTTATGTTGCACAGTGTGGGTAACAGTGCTTAATACAACAGTACTATTAAATGATTGCAAATCTACATTACCATATGATACCAGAGTATGCACATAGAGTCCAGCAGTTAGACCTTCATTGTCAGGCTATTATGCTTTTATTTACATACAAACTATATGAGACTCTTCCTGCAATATTCTCCAGTGTATGCAGTACTTGCCTTAAACAATGCAGGTTTTATACTGGCAATTAACTTACTAATACTTTTAGATTTATTTCCTATGACAGTACATGCAAGAGTATTACTAACCTGCCTCACGTCGCAACCTCTGCAGGCAACATCCATGGGCCTCCTGGTTCGCGGCCCGCTCACTTGCCGCTATGAAGGACATAAGAGGAATATTTAGCCATACCTATCCATAATATACATGAGCTGGCAATTATTAGACATGTAGTGGAGTGATACTTACACACAGCTGGGACAACCCCTGCCATCCTAGACTCTTGGACCCACTGATCCAAGAGATCCCCCTTATGCCGCTTCAGGTAGACATAGTGATGCCTGACTTGCTCACCAGTTCAGGGTATGCCAGTGGCACTGGTGAGATCATGGCTGAGAACCCTGGTACTAGCCCTGCAGCAGTCTCTGCTCATGGTCTTTGACAAGGAGTCCTGCCAAGACTCTGGACTTCTGGATGCCCCAGGGCTGAGCCCGAAAGTGCACTCCCTCTCCCCTTTCTGACATGGTGCCTGTAAGGAGAAGCTACAACCAGTTATGAGATGTATTTCTGCCTGTTGGGTTTAAGTAGGGCTGAATTCCCACACTTTGCTGTGATTGGCCGGTTTTGAAATGGCTAAGCTATGGGCAAACCTGCTTACCTAGGGTTGGCATTGTTTAAAGGGGTATAGCACTGGGCAAATTTGGTTAGCTGGCCTAAACATTGCTTACACCAACTAAGCTTTCCTGTGCAGTGCTTAGCATTGCTTAATATTTACTTTGCATTATATTTGCTTTTTGGCATTGATGTATTATTCATTACATCTTATATATATATGTCTGGTATCCATGATTCATGTGTAAGTACACTGTATGGGGTCCTTGTGTTTAATAGGGGACTTCAGCACTCTATTACAATTACACCTCACATCTGGGCTTATTTCTGTACTCCAGTTCACATACTTATGTTATGTAGTAGGTTATAGAACATATGACTGTATACTGATTCCTTTCACATGTTCAGTTTGATTTTACTATAGTGAGGATTTGTTTGGTGATACCTCATTCTTATGTACTGCTGTGATGGCTTGGTGGTTAACTACTGTGACTATCGCGTATAGGCTGTTTATTTTGTTGCTGGGCAGAACAAGGGCCATTGGATACAGAGTGATTAAGGCACTTGTAAGCGGGTTTGCACAGGTTTGCACAAGGGTAAGCACTGCTAACCTCTGGTTAATGATGCTTACAGAGAGTTAGCTTCAATATTGCTTAACCTGTGTGCGCATTGCTTACCCCCACACAAATGCGTTTAAACCCACTTACTAGTGCTTACATATGCTTACTCCCACTTACTACTTCTTAATAGTGCTTACATTTGCTTACTAGTGCTTACTCCCGCTTACCACTGCATTGATTTAGACAGTGATGTCTAATGGTTCTTGGGGAGGTGGGGGATTTGGAAGCCGTATGGAGTTATCATTCATTACACATTTTACCTTCCATTTGTATCCCTGATTCCTGTGATTATCTGTGGACTTTGCAACATTATGACACTGAAACCTCACATCTGCATTTAATGCAGTACTCCAGTTCACAAATATATGTTATTTAGTAGGTTATGCAACTAAAAATATTGGTCATAATAGGAGTTGACATGGAAAGTGCTGCAGTGGGACTCAAACCGGGAATGACTGGTCATAAGGCGAATGCTCTGCCCACTACACTATTGCTATACTGATTCTTTTACATATATCTTTCTTTTTATCCTCTTCTAACATTTAAGCTGCATTAACCATAGCTAAGCGATGGGCAAACCCGTGCACCTATGGTTAAATTTAATCTGTTTTATAAAAAAAAAGTATCTTTATATTGTTTGTGTTTACTATTGCTCTTGTACACGTGGAGAGATGTTGCTGGGGGTATGCGGACACCTATGAGCATTCTTGCTCATTCTTTTAGGGCTTTCTGCTATTCTTCATTGCATGGGCTTGTATATTCTGATAGCTCTGCTCTCAGACACACCGCCTGCACTCTTACACACTCCATGTAAGATTAGGAGCTCAGGCAGTGCATCTTCATTAATATGCATGGTGCTCTGCCGTGCTGCTCCTAAACGGCCGCTTCCATGCAGGACTAAGTTAGTCCTGCAGTGAAGATTAGTAAATCCAAGGGAAAGTTTATCTTAATAAAAAAAATAGGTACCGATAAAAAGTATACGAAAAATTAATGTAAATATTAAGCCAATCAGACAGCTTTTGGATTCTGAAAAATGGATAGGAACTCGGTGTAGACATTCTCTCAACTCAGGTAGTTATCTTGTGTCCAACTATGGAGTAAATTTCTATAGAGCTATACAGTAGGCTTTCCCTGTCATAATCATGATATGAGTAACTGAAAACCCCAGAACTATGGGAAAAAAAAACATATGTCCTAAAGAAATGAGAATGTTGACGATTACTGTTCTCCTTTAGAGTTATTTTTTTTTACAAAAGACAAGCTCACTACACTGCCTAGTGTGAGTTGACTACATCTTGTACATCCTCACTACTTATATACATTAATTCCAGGGATTACTCTGTATATATAAGTCCCCATTTTCATATATGCATTTTCACTATCCCAGAGCTCACAAGTATGTGTCCTAGGATTTAAGTATTATCTGTGCAGTCAGTTACCAATGGTGTATTTTGGTTTTCTGTTTTGAGCCTTAGGTTGTTATTTTATAGTTACCCTAAAGAAGTGCAAAATTCACCATGGAGCTTGTTTTGTAGCAAGTTTATGCACTTAGTGCCTTGCAGAATTTGTTATAAGATTAGGCAATAAAAGAAAAAAATGTATTTGTCTTGTTATGTAACAGTGCATATGACTTTAAAATGGCTCTAGATATTAATGATAAGAATCTAATTTAGGAGATCTTTTTTTATTCTGTTGAATATGTCACAGATTGCTAGACCTTATAGTTAAATAATGTTGTGTAACTTTGCTAATTTACATTGTTAAGCATATTTATGTAACACTATAATTGTAGAAGCAGATTGCTGGAAGAGTCATTTAAATGTTATACTGTTAAGTTTTATTATTATTTTTTTATTTGCTGTCAGGCAGGATTATATGAAACATCCAAACTGTTATGGCAGAATGAATAGCATTGGAATATACACTGATGCAGAGAAGTGACAGAAATGTCCTGACAGAAAAGCCAAATTCTTTACTGTTTGTCATACTTTTATAAACTGGTTTACCACAGGATGAGTTACCTTGTCTATGTTCTGCTTCCTTATATGTTGCTTCTTCTGGATTTTCTACTGACATTAAACAGAAAAAAATCAACCATCAAGTAGGTTTATATGCAGTATGTGTGGGTATCTTGCTTAGTAATTGTTTTTTGTTAACTAGGTACCTACACCTGAGAAGGGGTTTTCAGTGAATAACTAAGGTTTGTTTAATTGACATGTGATTTGGCAGCCACGGTGGTGCAGTGGTTAGCATTGCTGCCTCACAGCAAGAGGTTAAATGGTTCGATCCTCGGCTGGGGTGCCTTCTGTGTGGAGTCTGCATGTCCTCCCTGTGGTTGTGTGGGTTTCCTCTAGGTGCTCTGGTTTCCTCACACATCCCAAAGACATGCTGTAGGTGGATTGGATACTCTAAATTGGCCCTAGGCATGAGTGCATGTGTGTGTGTGCCTTCTGTGGAAGGTTGGGTGCCGGGCTGGCAACTTGACACTGTAAAACTTCACTGCCAATCATCAGCAGACAGGTGATCTGCTGTGGCAAACCCTAACTGGGAAAAAGCTGAAAGAAGTTTAATTGACAAGTGATTGACTCCACAACATCTAAAGTCTTGGTAACCTATTACTCAAAACAGTGATACCCTAAAGGTCACAGACAAGCAAAAAAAAAATGTAGGATGTCAAGCCCCCCTCACTCCATACCTCCTGGTGTAGGGCTAGCTGGCTAGCTCCCACACCCTTGACTTATAGATATGCCAGCTTTCTAATTGTTCAAACTTAGAACATTGGAACACAGTAACAATACTAGGAAAGTAATCACAGGGATCCTGTGAGCCATATGCACCTTTAGGCAGACACACTTAAAAAGTTCTTGTCACCCTTTATGAGTACTCAGCAGTGCCTACCTTCCATGCCTGGTCATATATGCTAACCTTCTACAATTCTCTACTGTCCAGATTTTCACAGAATGTCCAGATTTTTTGCCTCATATGTTTTGTCTGTTCCTCATAAAATTTGTTGTTTTCTGATAAATCATTGAGGGTTGAAGTCAGTAAATAATGACATGCATTTGAGTTTTAGAATTTGTATCCTTCAGAAAATGTAGGCATACACAAATCCTGTTATTCTAGCAACTTTCTAAGCTTCTAAAGATGAGGTCAGGGTCCCGTTACTGTCACAGACAGCAGGGGAAAAACAAATCCTTGCTGTTGTTTGCTGGTCAGTACAGGCAGATTTGTCTGCCTATGGTGAAACCCGACTTTAATTATTTTAAGCAGGGGTGCTTATAATTTAAGATTGTGTCTTGTACTATAGTAGCACTTAACTAGTTGCCCTTTTCCAAATATTTAAGTGTAATTACCATGCTCTTTACCCTGCAACATAATAAAGATTTACATATAGAAGAGATCAACCTAATATGAATTCTACAGCCAAAACTAGTGATGCGATATTCCCAGATATATTAAGCATATTCATGACAAATAAACTGTAACAAAAACAACTCCTCAGAGAATATTCTTTCTCCATGGAACTTATATCACAAGATCTAAAATATAATTTACATATGGAGTATATAAATTCAGTATTCCTAAATTGAATACTGTTAAATTTTATATATATTGCATTCAAACAAACAGTTGCTGTCTTGTAAGGTTTCTAGAGCAACAAGATAAGTGGATGACACATTATATTAGGTGTTGACTACATTCATAATAATTTGGATTTGACACTGATTACCCACCAGCACTAACTACTGAAATGGCAACTTAACACGGTATTCAGGATGAATCATCTGACTATACAAACTTAGCAAAAATGTGTCCTACAGAATTTAACTAAGACAAAGGATGCAGTATAAATGTATTCTATAGTAGAAACATAACTAAAGGCAATAGAAACATCTTTATCACATTAACAAAGGATAAACACTTATTGGAATATACTGTAGTACACATTGTATGCTCCTTGTACTGGTTATGATTATAAAACACATTACCAAATTAACAATAATGGTGTGGCAGTAACTGGTAAAATAAATAAATAAATAAATACAATTTATGTATTTAATATAGGTACTTCTGCAATACTGTTACCATATACAAGTTCTGGAGAATATAAAGTGAACTGATTTAGAAACAAATAATTTTAAACCCCAATACAGTTTCATCTTGGGCAAATGTCTGATTTACTGCTTAGGTTTCCTTAGAATAATTAAAGGAAACATGAATAAAGTCATCTACACAGGCAAGTAGAGAAGATATTCATTGTTTTGCAAATAGACTGTTTAACTTATTTTAATAGCACCAGAACATTAATTGCTAATGTAACTGAAATAGCTGGCAATGGACTGCTCTACCTTATTCCTATGAATGATCTAAAAGAGGCAGACTGGGAGTTATGCTTAATGCAACACATGTATGAGCACTTAGATCAAATATAACATTAATATATGGACCAGAGAAATGAAGTTTTCATATGTGTTCCACCCATACTAGGGAATTTGCTCCACCACCACACCTATTTACTTTAATATGCTAAATCTTAGTTGTACAACTACTAGGAAAAGAAAAACACCTTGCAGGAGTGAAAACAGTATTCATATGCATTGTGGCTTTACAGTATAGGAAGGAAATAATAAAAATATTTAGAAGCTGCTCAAGGTGGGTTGCTAAGACTGTGAAAATTTACACTGAATGGGATATGTTTCTTGAATGGGAATGCTTCCAGTTTTAACAGTACATTTCTTTAAATAAATTTGTGATATGTACAATTATTTCATTAGTATCTGACATTACATTACTGCTGCAGTTAGCTAACTGATACATAGTATTCCTAACAGCCTGTTGGTTGCATTAAATGCAGACTTACCTGTCTTGTCATAAAACTGCTACAAGAATATCCATAGTTATTCACCAAATACTCAATATGGGCTCCTTCTTGTAATTTATATTTCTACTGATGAATATATTTTCATAGCTGAGAGTCATTAATTTGGTTTAGACTTAAGCAAATTATTCTACTCTTTTTAACTGATATACCAATGAATTTTGTTTATTTAGTTTTAATGATTTAATGACATCAGTAATGTGGACTTGACCCCCCCCCCCCATTTAATATTAAGTAGCATATCCTGAGTCTCATTTTCAAGTTGATAAAATTGACTTATTTTTTCAAGATAAGCAAAAATCTTATGTTCTTTAACCACTATTTCTGAAAATATCTTTAGTTCTTAACTCTGCTCTGTCAGAGCAATTAGATACTACACTAAGGCACATGACAGGCAAAAGAGCAGTAATTTATGGGAATTAACATGTTTGGATGCCCAGACATCAAAAATAGTAATGAAAAATCTACTTGTGGTATAAAATTATTCTTATGAGAAAATGTACAAAACCTTTATCAGATGTATGTAAAATTCTCAAATGTCCATCAGTCAGTAACTTGCAAAATATGTTACAAAAACCTGGCAACAATCCATAATCTAGCCAGATGTCAAATTATCAATATAGTCCCCCTGTCAGTACTGAAAGACAATTCAAATACTGTATAATATAAGAGAGACAGAGAATGAGAGAAAGAAGTTTGGAAATTGGTGTAAAATGTAAATGAGGTAGTCGATTATGATTTTGATATTGAACCAGTGTGAATAAAACTCTACCAGCTGTTCAGCATACTAATGTAAAATGGCAATGGCTTAATTTCTTTCATATGCCAATGACAGATTTCCATGCTGATGCTTCATTACTATTATGTTTTATCTGGGTCTATATTATAATCTCGAAGGTTTAAAACGTTGAATCACTAAAGATCGAACTTTAGTGATCGAAGTTTTAAACCATCGAAACAAAAAAAAATACTAAATTAAAAAAAACTAAATAGTGTGTAGGCAGGGGGGCAAGCCCCCCTGCACCCCCTACTTAAATATACCAACTCCGATAATGCACTACATTGAAGTAAATGGAAATCTCCCCCATGGAGATTTTTCGTTTAAACGTTCGATGTAGTGTTCTTTCGGTATTCTTGTGTCAACAATATAGTATTCGATATTGTCAGACTTTGAGATTTTAATATAGACCCATTTTATCCATGTTTTTGTCTGTACAATCCATTTGATTTGCAGTTCAATTAAATGAGATTCTTGTACACAGAAGATCCTGACTTATCTAGATAGCTGTTATAAGCCTAATATCTTTCTTAGTCTATGAGCAGATTGAATGCCACTGACATAGACAGGGGTTAACCCTGGAACACGTCAAACAGCTAGTTTACAAATGTACAACACCTGTTATGTCCAGAATGGCACTGACCATTATATAGCACTCAGACTTATAGCATATTACATTATTTCTAAATTATAAAAGAGTTAACATGGAAAACAAGGACAACAAAGCTAAAACAAGATGTGAGATAGAGTGGAAAACATCAGGAATGATGTATAATTCCTCACTGCTGTAGCCAGGTTATGTAGATGACAACATAGCCAAAGCTGCCAAATCTGTACATTGTTTGTCATATTATAAAGCAATGGTACACATTTCCATACATTTTAAGTTTATCTGAAAATAGTGTTTTATTAAAAAAGGCAATGCTTTTGTTTATCTACATAATTACAGCTCAGTTGATGACAGGATTGGAATTCAGTAAAATATTTATGTCACACCTTAACTATTTCTATTAGAGTCAGAAGCAAAAATCTGAAAAAAGAAGTGATGAGCCTAGAAACAAGACTTTTAATGAAACCAACACATTAGGATGCTCTTCATCTGGAGTTGCAGTCTGCATTTATAGCTGTAATAATGGTTCTAAATGGACTACAGATGTAAATGAGAATTTTTTAGGACCTGTGTTTTAAACTGCAGTCGGGAGAAAATGGTTCATCTATGAAGATCAGGTAAAGTACCAGCCCATGAACCTGAACAAGAGATGAAGAATCCATTAAGCAGTGCTATGATTTCCACACATTTATTACCAGAGACAATCAATGCAACTATGGAAGTGACAGTCCAAGATACTATACCCACATATGTCATAAGGAAAGGAAGGTGTTCTTTGAACACCCCATTTAGACATTCTCTGCTTGAAAGATATATTCCACCTCACTCAAAGGACAGTGTTAGACAGTATTGGTACCCTTGTCTTTAGAAAGAGAAAGAAAGCAGTCTAGTTTCAGCCATACCTCTCAACCTCTTAAAGCAAGAAATCTGGACAAAGACTAAAATAATGGGGGGGGGGTGAAGGCCCAAAAATAGGGACAGATTTTAAATATTACTCTTATAAACTTAGAAAGTTGCTAGAATAACATTATTTGTGTAAGCATACATTTTCTGATGTATATTAAGTCTGAAACTCAAATGTATGTCATTATTTAATAACTTCATTCCTCAGTGATTTCCCATAAAAACTTATGATAGTAACTTTTATCTTGCTTCATATTAATGATGTACAAGTTAAATGCATAGGTTCATAGGTTCATAGGTTCATAGGTAGATACTAGGCTATCTGCCCTAGGGCATTTATAAGCCTAGCCAGAGTGTATTTGGCTTCCGCCTCCCTATTAGATTAGCCTACTGTGCCTCTGTAAAGTAGGTCACAGAAGGTACCCTTTTAAGACTAGTTTGCTGTGCCTCTGTCTAGCAGGGACACAGGAGAGATCCCAGGGGTGAATTTGTGATTTCCCATCCACCCGTCCAAATTTTGCTTGAAGAGGGTCAGCGAGGGGCTATGTCTAACATGAATTGGGATTCTATTCCAGAGTGAGGGGAGCCTTTGGGAAATGAATCTGTCCCTCCAGCATGTCCTATTTATTTTTGTGCTGAGGTTTAGGTCCCTGGAGCGTGTAGCTCTAAGGGACTTGGATTTTGTGAGGTGGAGCATGTCCATTAATTCTGGGTTTGACATGGCTTTGTACGTCAGGCATAGATCACCTCTGAGTAGGCGGTAAGCAACTGAGTAGAGCTGGAGTTTCTTTAGTCGAGCTGCATAGGACATCTGTTTGTAGCCCATGATCCTCTTGGTGAGGTACTTTTGGGGTCTCTCCAGTTGCTGCAGGTGTCAGGTAAGGTACATCCCAAAAGGGGCATTGTATTCAATTATGGGCCTGATGAGTGATGAGTAGAGGGGCACAATGACCTCTCTTGATCTAGATGCGAACCCTTTCGTGATAAGGTGGGCTATATAGAAGGTCTTTCTAACCACTTTGGCAACGTGATTATCAAAGGAGAGATTACTATGTACGTTGGTCCCCAAATCTCTAATTACTTCTTCCGTACTTAATGGATTACCACCTATGTGGTAATTTGTGGGCACCTTGTTTTTCCCAAAGGGGGTGACTATGCACTTTTTTAGCATTTAGCTTGAGGCCATGGCTCTGGCACCAAGCATCCGTCTCTGGAGGATGCTTGTGTCAGCTGGAGATTCGATTACGGCCCCCAGATTGCAGTCATCTGTGAACTTTGTCAGCCATAATCCCCCCATGTTAGCCTGAACCTCAGAGAAGTATATACCGAACAAGAGGTGTCCCAGAACTGAGCCCTGTGGGACACCACTTGTAACTGGTTTGGATTCGGACATGGCACCTGTGATTCTGATCATGTGGGTTCTATCTCTGAGCCAGTTTGCAACCCATCTTGTGATATAGGGGTTGATATTTAAGCTGGTAAGCTTATTTATGATACCCGAGTGGGGTATTGTCTCGAAGGTTTTGCGAGGTCCAGGTAGGCTGTGTGGACTACCTTGCCCTCATCTATGGCTTTGGTAACTGTTTGCTTTGGAGAGGGCAGCTTTCACCTGTGCATCTGTGATGTCAGGGAGGTTACATTCAGTTGGGATAGGCATTTGCTCCTTTGGGGGGAAGGGGGGTGGGTTTGCACTGAATCTGTCTACCAGGATGTTGGCTATGTCTGTAGGTTCGGTATATTTTGTACCGATATGCAACAATTCAGAGCATATCTGGGAGTTTCCACCCATGTTGCTGACATAACTAAAGAAGGCCTTGGAATTATCTTTAGTGTCTAGGGCAATTTTTCTTTTGAAACTGGCCTTTGATGATTTTATAAGGGATTGAAGTTTCTTGCTAATACTGATCAGAGATGCCTTCCCTTTTTGGGATTGTGCCCTGTCATGTAGTAGCTTCCTCCTTCTGTTGTGTAGCTTATTTATGGCCGGGGTCCACCAGACTGGTCTCCTGTTTTTGGAGGAGTGAGTCTTGGTTTTATTTGGGATAGCATGATCTATGCATTCCTTCAGGTGCTCATAGAATGCATTTGTAAAGGATTTTGCGGATTGGACTGTATTATCCTCTGGCCCAGAGGCTTTGAAGGATTCCACCTCAGTCTTGAGAAGTGCAAAGTTGACTTTGGAGAAATTCTTTACAGTGATTTCCTTGGCTGGGGGTGGGGACGGGATATGAATGTCCAGGGAAATTTGTTTATGGTCTGATCTTACCAATGAGGGGTTTACCTCTAGTGTGGAACATAGAGTCCCCATGTTGGTGATGACCAGGTCCAATATGTTGTTCCCTCTTGTGGGAGTGGTGACCAGTTATTCCATTGCGTTAGAGTTTATAAATTCAAGGAACCGTTGGACGAGGGTGTTTGGGCTTGAGTAGTTTTCCCAGTCAATGTTTGGGTAGTTGAAGTCACCCAATAACATAGTGTTTGGAGAGACTTTCCTATTCTCCAGTGCTCTCAGGAATGTCAAGTGGGGTTCCTGTAATAGGGAGGGTGTTCTGTAGCAGGCTACAAACTGAGAGGCAGTTTTGCCCACTGTTAGTTGCACATGGATGGTTTCTGATGCTTCGTGCAGTGCCACTAACCTGGAGGTGTAGGTATCTTTGATGAATATAGATACTCCCCCTCCTTTTGTGCTTCGGTCCGAGTTTTGGGGCCGAAATGCATGGTATGAGTTATAACCTGGTAGTGCTGGGGTGCTCTCAGGAGTCTTGAACCAGGTTTCTGTTACTGCACAGACATTGATTTTCTCCATACTGAGGAGAGTCTCGAGTGTGTGCATCTTGAGATTTACACTTCTGGCATTGAGTAGCATTACCTTTAGTTTTTATATCTTTGGGTTGTCTATGGAGGTGGGTTTGTCCTTTGAGCCTTGCCTAAAAAAGGCACTATGGGGGTTGCAAGAGCCTTGGCCAGTATACGAAAGCCTAAGGGTGACAGGTGCAAGCCGTCCCTAGCGAAGCAACGTGACTTGTCGAGCATGTCATCCCAGGCTGACAGACACTGGATCCCCTTTGAATGACACCAATACTTTAGCCAATTGTTGAAACTGATCATTTTGTCTTTATACTATGGCATCATTCTTGGTGAGGGCAAGATGCTACTCAAGGTCAGGGACATACCAGCCTGGGCTACATGGTCAGAGAGCTCCTCTATGTCTCTTTTCATGTAGTCCAGGGAGGTACATCTCAGGTCATTCACACCAGCATGGACAATGACGGAGTCATACTTGTGCTTGCTTTGGAGTGACCTGAGTGCTTGCGTTATGTGGCGGATCCTGGCACCCGACAGGCAGCTTACAGTGACCTTCTCCTTGTTCAGTCTGGTGAGTGGGACGTCAGTGTGCCAGACAATAGAGTCCCCTAAAACAAGTGTATTTGATGTGTTGTTTGGCCTTATGGGCTGTGACTGTAAGGCACACTTTTTTGTGAGATATGTGATTTGTGGGTATTGTTGAGGGGTGGCTGTTGCTTGGATATCTGCTTAGGAGGTCTTTGCTGTTTAGGCATATTTTTATTTAGAGCCTGCAAGTATGTTTTTGTGTGTTTATGTGTTGGATATGCAGATGCAATAGGTCTGTGTGAGACTGGATTTGTGGTGTGGGTGGTTACCTTTTCCTCCTGACTGACTGTGCCAGTCTTGGGTTTAGAGAGCTCTGCCTCCAGTTTGGCTGTGTAACTGCATCTCTCACATGTATTAGAGTTTGTTTGAAGGAGGAGAGGGTTGTCTGTGTACATAAGGCAATTGTAACATTGCCTCAAAATTCCCAGATTCACCAGCTGGACTGGAGAGTAACCTTGAAATTGACTCTTGGACATACCAGATTAGTATAGGGAACTGTTTTTTTTACTGATCAGATTAGGGAAGGGAACTGATTTTTCACTTGATCAGGAAGGACCAATCAGGAGTCTAATACTTATGAGAAGTCAAGGAGGGTGTAGTGCTTTAGTTAGTTAGTGTTTCCTTATAACAGCTGAGCAAGTGCAGGGCTTTAAAAAGAGAATAGAGTGATTACTCTGAGAGTTTGAACAGTTCTAAGGGAAAAAGTGAAGAGCAGACTTTGTGGAGGCTGGAATAGTTTAAACCTGTTTAGGCGGCGCTGCCCGACGCTGCTCAGTGTGCAAAACCGCGCAAAAAGAGAGTTGTAGGGTTTTAAGAGAGAGAGATCAAGGAGTTTAGAATTGACCCAAAATGGCCAATAAAACTACAGCTTCTAGGTAGTAACCACTCCTCCAGGGACAGGCAGGCTGTTTTCAAAATTTTGAATAATGCAGTACAGATATTTATCTACTAAAATTAAATTTCTTGAATAATAAAGGGATTTTAGTCTCTTCTATATGTATGTATGTATATGTTAAATTATTGCTTGTAGTATTGGAAACTGACACTAGATGATGAATGTGATTTTCTTTTGAATTCTGAGCCTGCACAAACAAGTTGTGTTACTGAACTGTTCTTTTTGATGCTTCACTGTATGGAATACATGTTGAAGTTCTTGAACCAATAAAGGTGTTTGATTTTCTATCAAGAATATAAGAGCTTACAGTCAAAATACATATTTACTGACATATATGCATATACTATGGCAGTAGTTAATATGATGGTTCAGTTACATTGCCATACTACAAAAGGTACTATACCTTGATAAATGGCTTGCATATTATTGCATTACCTGTTGTTTATGGTACATAATGCTTTTCACACTTCACAGGGTCAGCCTTAGAAGGGCATCTCGCAAGGCAGTCTGTCTTAGTATAACCACTGAAACAGGGGCAGAGATGTGGCTAGAACCAAGGTGTAAACACACCTACACAACAGAGTTGTCCATCTAGGACTTTTCTGAGTTGATCCCCATCTTAGGACCTTGGAGTGCATGGATGGTTATCCATTCATCAAAGCATCTGTCACTGTCCAGTTGTCCTTCTCAGGGTATTTATTAGATTATTCACCTGTCTGTATAATCCAATGTCCTTTGGAAGGGGGCCAAGCATTCTGTATAATTCTGACATATTTTCTTTGGCTCCTGTGAAATCTATATCATTATGCATTTACTAAGAGTTTGAGTCCAATTGGTTTTGAGGTGTCTCTACAATATGAATAAATATTTTTTTAGTTCAGCTTTACTGGCATATCTCTCAACCTCCAGGCATTAAAAATCATAGCACTAGCCTTTTCAAAATCATAACAGAATTGTATAAGCTTAGTTTATCTTTTAATAAAGTATATTCTCATAAACAGATCTGACTTTATGAGGAACATAATAAATCTAGGAGGATTCAGATTAAATCTGAGGGCCAACATCATAGAACTATGTGTAAACTACAGCAGCTGAGAGGTATGTTTACTGGTGCCAGTGATATGTGTAACAACTTGCATGTCTAGGTAACCATTGTATTCAGCATCGCTGAAAGCATATAAACAGTTTCAGTTTTATGGATTTCACAATACGCCTCTACTCTTTTAAGAAATGTTGCACATATTTTGACAGCAAACTTAGATGACTTCACACCATCAGCACTCCCTGTCATTTTGTAAAAGCTTTCTAATTTCATACTTGTATCACATTGACTTATCAATGTTTTATCATACTAGACCCAGTTTGTGTAAACACCTTTTCCCATTAATTACTAAGTTGCTTGTTTTTCGAGTCACTTTACTGTTTTCAAGTCAAATATCACTTTGTGCTACTTTTATATTGTCACTATGTATAACTGCTTTTATGCTAAACATGGACTTTATACATTGCTTCTTTTGTAACTATTAATGACCTTATATGATGAGAAAATGCATATGTATTCTTTTTATGCATATTGTTTGTACACACATTTTCATTAGGAATAGAATGACAGTTCCTAAAGCCCCTTTGAATAGTTCAAGTTTTCCAGTTCTTTGATTCTTCCAGAATGGAATCGTAACTTTTCAAGTTCTTTTGAGTTTCTTGTTTGAAGGCTACAAAATATAGTATTGCATGCAATAACTGGTCAGTTCAACAAAATAAAAGGTGGTGCAGTGATCTCCCCGAAATGACTAGATCTGTCGTTTGGAATTAGATGGGCTACAGAATATGCTTCTCTAACTTAGGTTGAATTTTCCATTGGTCAGAGTTTAAATTACTGTGTAAAGGATGTTGTTTAATTGTACAAACACAAAACATTCTCTTGTTAGAAGAGCTATTATTACTTTATATAACTTATTTGTAAGTATAGATAATATAGTGTGTGTATGCATAGACATGCACATATATATTCACTTTTCATTGCTTTTAAGTAAATTTATACATTAGTAAACAGATTCTTGTTCTTGGAAAAAAAATCACTTTACTGTACTTCTCCCATGCACAACTCATTTTATATAAACTGATCTTATATGTGTGTTTATATATGTGTGTATGTGTTTGTGTGAGAGACATCGCCTGGAAAAATTCACTTGTATTGTTTGCTTCAAATTAAATCAGTTTATACCCTAATTTATCTACCTAAGTTCTTCCTTAACGTATTCAGTGTTTAGTCCTTGCTGAAGTATCTTTATAACCTCCATTCTTCATTCATATATAACTCGTATATTTACCTTTCTAGTCTGTTTTGTTTTTCTGGAAGCCCCGAACTTTTCTCGCACATGGACCAAATTTGCCATTGATTATTACAAATGTATTATAATATCCTGAGTTATCTAAATAAACAATACAGGAGACAAGAGTGTAAACTGGACATCTCTTTATTTCAGTTGTCATAATACTGTGGTTTGCCAGGAGGGCACATACATCTACATGCATATAAGGAACTGCAGATAGCACTAGATATGCCTAAGCTATAGGCGATACAATCTGCATTGCTGTTATCCATGTGATTTATAATAGATTGTGGCTACATTGCAATGCATTAGAGAACTGCATGCTCACGACAGCTTTACTCATCAGTACAGGAAACAATGACTGCTGTGAAATGGTTGCTTACTAGCAGGGAGGGAAACCATGGCTATTTCACTTTATGCTAACTTCTACAGTGATTAAGAACTGTCTCCATTCATGCTTTATGTATAGATAAAGACCCTTTCTATAAATGTTAAGGGCTCTTGGTAGTACTTTGGCAGGATCAGTTTCATCCTGTAGGTTAGTGCAAAGTGCTGATGCTGGAAACAAATGGGAAGACAGCTGTTTCCAAATCAATTTGTGAGAACCCTTGGTAATGGAAATGAGACTTTAATTTGCTTTCAAGCTAGGAGAAGCTTTACAAGGCAAGTTCTGATGTGATGCATATATTCTTTGATGATTACAGTACAGTTAGAGGTGGTTTGCTAATATAGACTGTTTTGAATGAAACTACAACCAAAAACACAGTTTCTTTTTACTCAAACCATATTGTCCTCCTTACTAAACAGCCCCTACACCACCACTTATAACAAGTATGACTTAACTATTTCCTTCCCTCTGTGTTATTTATGTGCTGTTCAGCTTTCTAAGTGCTTATTATGTTGGATTAGAATGACATTATATGATACTTTCTGTAAGAATTTATATGCCTTAGTTATACATTATCTATGCTATTTTAATTTTTTAAGGAAAATTCCATAAAGGAAAGCATTTGTAGCTATATATTATTTTTCATCCAGTGGGGTCATAAACGTAGTGAGTTTTTAGGAACGTACTGCTCGTTTTCTGTGTACTGTCATTTTAGCGATTTGTGCTATTTTCCTCCCCAGAGCCATAAACCTACTGAGCATTTGGTAGTTCTCAGTACTTATGATTTCTTGTCTTAGAATGAAGAAACACGATATCAGTGACAGAAACAGGCTGACTTGAGTAGTTAATTGATCCTTACTTTTCAAAAGCTCTAATTTAAGAATATATTTTGTAACTGAAGAGGAAGCTGCATATTGCAGTATGTTTAAAACATGACAAAGAAAACAAACCGGAGGATATCACTATGAGAAATCTGAATATACCCTGACAATAATTCTGAGTGATACTATTTGAAATAAATGCAAAATGACCTAGTATAAGAGAGGAGAGAATAATAATTTCATCTGCTATCTTAGTCTGCATTATGAAAAAGACAAAGCCCCCCCAAAAAACAAAATTTTATTATAATATCAACCCCATCATTTTGTTTTTCTTTTGTTAGCATAAACTAAAAATAGTAATGACTTCTTACACTGCTACAGAGACATTAGTATAGCAAAGGAGTCACAATAAGAAAAATGTTTGCCCCCCCCCCCCAATTGTCTTTTTTGACCATAGTGGTCCTTTAAAAGACGTGCCAGGATTACTCCTTAGGGCTTACATAAGCTTTCTTAATCAGTCTGCTAATTTAAAAGCATATGGTAAATACACTTCAAGTGGTAGATCATGAGCTAAACTAAAAAAAAGGTAAAAAATCGAAAAGCAAAAGATGTTCCCTCCAAAAAAGATATAGAAAATGCTTGGAGTAGTGTAGGAGTAAAAATGGGGAAGTCACAGAACTACTCAAAAGTGGAAGGAAGTAGAGACAGTTATTGCTACTTTACTTTCATACCAAATGATTGATGTCACAATGGTTAATGGTCTTTTTCTTGGATTCAGGGTTCAGTCCTGACCGCTGGATATTGTTTGGCAGAGCAGGCATGTCCTTTCTAAATCTATCTGAGATCCTTCTGGGTATTCAGTTTTCTTCCCACTTCTCACAGATATGCTGATTAAATTGATTGGCTACTTTATATTACTATAAAATAATGTCCCTAGGTTTAAGAAGCCTTTGTCTCTGTGTTGTTCACACATCTGACAAAAGTGAAATAAATAAAATAATAAATCAGTTTGTAGGATGTTACATAAAATTATAAGTAATGATAAAAGTGGCAGTGGTACATGTTGCTTTGTAAGTCTGGCCCATATTTTCTAAGATGATATTTGCCCATGTGAAAAGTAATTCTGCTGGAATGCTGTAAATGAATAATCATTATTTCTAGCATGGTGTTGTACAGCAGGAAAAATAACTGCTCTGCCCCTAGGACTTGACTGTGTACTGGTAATGGTTTCTTCTACTGTCATTAGTTTACAGCAGGATAGACAAACAAGAAACAACTGGAAAAGGGCATTGCTGTGGAGATACATATATTTAAATCCTAAAGTTTTATAATATATGCATTTATTTTTTTCAGCCTTACTATGCACTAAGCAAGAAAAGGATATGCAGAGATATTACCTTGTAAAATATAAATATAGTACTTCATGGTTCACAGAAGTGACCATATACACCCCAGAGAGTATTAATGACTAATGCAAAACTATAAATAAAAGAAATATCCGATAATATTAGATAGCACTGCTCTCTATAGCAAATAATCACCAAAGTAAAACATCCGCTTTTAGTTAAGAATCATTTAAAAAAAGCATTTGTAGGACACAATAATGCTAATACTTTCCAACAAACTGGATTGTTTTAGTCGTGTATATTCCATCAGATTCTTCTTAACAAAGTTTATGCTGTATTGAGGCCAGTACAACTGCAGCAGAATAACTTTCTGGGCTAAAAATGTTTCTCTTCTAACAATAATCTATACATTTTTCTCCTTTTATCTCCTCAGACAGGAAGTCTTGGGCTTCTTCCATGTGTTAGTACTGCCAAAACATTTCTTAGAAAACAATACAGTATGAACAATGAAAACTGCAGAGCCAATGAGGATGATTCCACCAAGGAATGAACAAGAAAAAACATCTCTAAGCTCTTGGCGGCACAACAGACTAAAATTATAAATGCAAATGCTATTTTAAGAGGAAGGTCAGTATAGCTACATAAAATAATTGTAGCCTTGTAGAAAGGTACAGTTTGACGTAAAGCTGAATACAATTTCAACTTATTTCTTTTTTCTGACATTGTCAATAATAATAGCATAGATAAAGAATACAGTATTTTCTGCTAGTTTTAGGCAGGGCAGCATTTTAATTCACTCAGGACAACCTATGTGTGAATACACATAGAGAGTCTGAATGTGTAATACAACAGTTCATTTTCGTATAGGTCAGAAATCATGTTACAGAATGATTTATTGCATTTGGGAAACTGTATTTAAAGGGGGGTGTCATTGGATTTGCAACTCATTATTCTGACATCAATTTTTTTAAATGCCCTTTTGATGGCATCATAACAGTATGACAAAAATGAAGATCCTTACAAATGTATGTCACAAATACTAAAGTTTTAGGAAGCAGCAAGATAAAACAGCATGACAAAAATCACAAAATCAGATTATACTTCATTTTCCTGATGACCCTTGACTTTCTTGAGTTTAGATTAAGGATGGCTGCTGAAGTAAGCCTGGTGACTCAGGATTAAATCATCTGTGGCACTGGAAATGTGAAGTCAAACACTGGCTTGGGTAATGGTGAAGCAACTTTTTTTCCCCTAACCTGTCTTTCTAAAGGCCTATGTAATATGTATAATGGAGCTACAATGGGTACTCACACAGGGTCCCACCCATGCCACCCTGATATGCTGATTACAATGCATTGCTGTCAAGAATGCATACCTCAACAGTCAGCTGCCAGTCTCCACTAGGATTTACCTGAAGATGGACTCTCACACATCCTTCCCTTAAGAAAGGTGAACAGGCATTTGCCTCTTCTTCCTTGTTCCCTAGGCCAGCCCTCTGGTGCTAGAGATGCTAATGGAATTTATGTCATCAGATGCACAGATGGACAAGCTGCTCCTGTATCAGTGGATTGGTATTAGAGGAACATCCTATGGGATGGAGATAACAGGTGGCAATGTCTAGCTACCTTCTGAAAAACTGTGTGCTTTCACACATAAGCAATACAAGTTCCACAGTTCCACTACATAAGCATTTCCAGTGAAAAAGAATGAGTGGCAACATAGATCATTGTAGTTAGCAAGAAGGGCAAACCCTTAGGGCAGGTACATGCTCAAGCAGAAATATCCTAGCTGTTTGCCAGGGTCATTGCATTCTTGCTTCAGGGGGTGGGGGTGGACTAGAACGAGTAGACTGCAAAATACCTCATTTCTGTGTGTGCTTGTATGCTTCTTTCTGACTGCTTTCCCTATTTTAGGCCAGACCACAAAGAAATACGGTTAAAAAGGGAGTGTCAGATTGAAAGCTAGTAGGCTAGTTCCAGGCCCAAAATAAAAAATGACAAAAATAAAAAATAATGTCTGGGTAACCTAACCAGATATATAATATATTACTATGCCTTTTAAATGGAAGACTTACTATGCCTTGTTTTCAGAGGTCTGGTAAGGATGAACTTAATATGTTATTGCAGGTTCAATTCTTATAGTGACTTCATGGAAGGCAGTGCTATTGCTGACAGGTAAGTTTTATCTTTCAAATGTGAATTATAACATTTCAGTAGTTGTATAAGCAAGTGTAGGGGGACATCTTTAGCCTAGTACTTACCAGTGAGGGTGTAGATATAAACCTTTTCCTTAGCAGTGTGAAAAAAATGTACAAAGGATTGCCAGAGAACAATGAACAGTTTATAAAGTGATTTATTTTTGCATAGCAAAGTAGCTGAGTAGAATTTGAAACTTTATACATATATAGATGCAATAAGTTGTTCTCAGCTCACAACTAGTTAACAATGGTGGTGCATACCATCACTAGTGACATTCCTGAGTTATCCCTCTGTGCCTGGTACACCATGCCCTCCATGATATTTCCATGACCCGGAAATAGTGGAGTGCTACCACAAAGCTAAAGGCAACACTCAGGAGCTGGATGAATGTGTCGCCCTCACTTGCAGGTTTGTGAGATGTATGGAGCACCTATCCCTGTGGACATTGAGGTTTGTGTGGCTTTGAGAATTTTGGCTATAAGGACCTTCCAGCAACAAATCAGGGACACAATTGGTATATACCAAGCATCTGCCTCAGGGCTACTCTATGAGTTTATCAGTGTCATGCTAGAGTATGTGAAGGCGCGTATATGGTATCCCACAGGTGTACAACATTTCAACGAAATGTAACCGCCAAATCTCAAAAGATCGAACCCAAATAGTTGATCCTGAAAACATCCCCCCAAAAAACATCTTTTATTACAGGAGGGCAAGCTGCTCTGCACCCTCCATTTAGGGAACTGCACCCTCCACCCCCTTCTAAATATATGTATATCAGCTCCAAGATCCCGCTATGGTGGGGAAAGGGCATATTTTCCACTCCCTGCTGTACCACGGTCTCAATCAGGAAAAGCTGATACAGTTTGATTGGCTGATATTTGATCAGCCGTACCAGCTTTTCTATACATTGATGAAATAAAGTTTCATCATAATGTTTGTATCCTAGTGTCTCACATACCACAGAAGGGAGAAGCAATATTATGCAGGCATTTTATGACATAGTTCATTTACCTGAGATACTAGGAGGGATTAACTGCACCTACTTTGTAATAAATACCTCAGCTAGGGCCACAGACAATTATAGATCAACTGTAAGGGGTTTCACTCCATAAACTGCCAGGTGGTCTACATAACTCAGACAATGAGCATGACCTCCACACCTGGCACATGTGAGGCTTCTATCAGAGGTTTATCTATGGTTATTTTGCACAAAACCATCTTAGTCGAGATTCCAGATAAGCCCTGAAGCCATAGCTAATGAGACCAGTCAGCAGCGTACAGATCATGGCTGAGAATGTATATGAAACCAGCTTGCCACAGACCTGAATTACTGGTGAACATGTTTTCAGACTGCTAAAGCACTGCTTCTACTCTCTATATGTCTCCAGTGGTGCCCTACAGTACAACTCAGAGATATGCAGTAAAATATTCATGGTATGTTCACCTTCCCAACATATTGCTATGCAAACAGATACAGTAGCAGCAGGGGCGAGACATTCTGAAGGAGGAGGTCTTGGAGTTGGCAGTGGAGGAGATGCCTGATGAGGAGTTTGTAGAGAAGCCACCTTCAGGGAAAGACTATGTGATACAGAGACAGATGCAGTATGCCACAGCACAAGCTAAAAAGCATTGTCTGGCTCTTCATTTCTTCAGATCTGCAGATCATTGATCTGAAAAAGTTTGGTGTTTGAGAATGAAATGACTTATCTTGTCAGTGAAGTATACTTTAGCTGACTAAGCCTGTTATCCATTTTTTTGTTGTTATTGTTTAAGTTTAGTATCTAATGCAGCTGTCCCCTATTAATTCATAGGTTCATAGGTTCATACTAGGCTATCTGCCCTGGGGCATTTATAAGCCTAGCCCGATTGTGTTTCGCTTACGCCACCCCTTGATTTGAGTATACTGTGCCCTTTTTAAAGTTTATGCTTTTTGGCCATGGCAATACACAGGTTCTGCTGGATGCTTGTGTTAGCTGTCAGTGAGTGTTAAAAAAGGCAACCTATTTAACAAATGTTACTACAGAAAAATTACCTTTTTCCTGAGTTGCATCAGTCTTGGAGATGATTATATTAGTAATTCTGTGTGGCTAGCAAAGCCACTTTCAGTGAAGTTTTCCAATAAATGTCTTGCATTTGCATTCATGTCAAATTTATAAAGGTTCATTTTTCACTTGTGACACAAAACCAACAGCAATCATTATACGTTTTAAGGGAAATTGTAAGGGGCAGATTTCTAATTGTTTGTATATTCTGCATCACATAGTACGAGTAACTTTTATTAAGCATACAAGACCATGAGTTCAAAGAAAACAAAACATGTTCCTTGCAAAAGCAATATAAATGTTTTGAGGTTAGAATGCTACTCACACAGCTCAGTACTATGTGAGTAGCACCCAGTGGAACTGATCCCAGTTTCATCTTCACTTTTACTCTTAAATGTGGGTTGAGCCTTGTCTTGTGGATTGTTAGTGACACTTCAGCAGGAGTTTCTCTTCATGTTCATGAGCAAAATCACTCACTTTTTCAACAGTTTCATTAGCTCTCTGCCATTTTCATCAGGAGGTGCTAAGACAAATTTGTATTCTCTGAGAGAAGCATTTTTGTTATAAGCTATCTGTGATATCTAATGTGCTGCATCCACATGTTGTTTTGCTATAGGCATTACAGTTCCTAAGCTGTCCTACATAACTGAAAATGCCATATCATGCTCCATGGTTGTCTGTCATGCAACAGTTAAAATGGGACAGGTAATGCTTTTTTTTTTTTTTTTTTAATCCTGACTTGCATTCTGGACAAGTTGCATAAAAGTTCTCTGAGTTTC
This sequence comes from Protopterus annectens, assembly GCF_019279795.1. NCBI lineage: Eukaryota > Metazoa > Chordata > Ceratodontiformes > Protopteridae > Protopterus > Protopterus annectens. Next base: position 15,133,681 of record NC_056738.1, on the reverse strand, counting down.
ATTGAACCGTGTCGGTAAAAGCAACCTAAAATCCTAAAATCATAGCTTTCGTCTTATCCATTCTCAAATGATGTTCCAAAATGTGGCCATATGCTGACTTAATTACAAATGTTTTAAAATGACTTAGAACTAATGCTTGTCTCTCTCTTTCTCCTATTTGCCTTTGGTCACCCTGTAGAATATCCTGTTTTTTAGTTTAAAGAATGTGTATGAACGAACTGGAACCTTTCTGCCCCCTAGTTGCCTACATAATCTTCCTATATTTTTCTCTGACTCTACTTAGTGTATTGTCTTTTGCACTGTATTTTTATGAAACTGACACGCCATGTCAGCATTACTGTCATCAGTATTCTGATGTAAAATTGAAGCTGTTGTCTGTTCTGTTATAAATATAGCTTCAGCTTTCTACTCATCTTCTAGTTCATCAACAAAAAATGTAGCTGCCAAAAATAGTTTACTTCTATCAGGGGTTACTTTTAGTTCCCCTATCTATTTTTATTATGTTTCTGGCTTTCTTTACCCTCAGAGTCCTCCTTATGTTTCTTAATGGATGCCTGCTTTGGTGTGGCAGGGAGAAGCTTACAATTCTGGTCACAGTTCCTTTCACTTTCCCATCAGTACAGGATTCATCTTTTTTTCCCTCAGTTTTTACATCTACTTTGATTGTTGTACTCTTAACTATGGGTCCTTACCGCTCAACTTCCACACTCTCCTATTATATTATTTTAGCAGTTGGAGGTTTTTAATAAGACTCAGTGTCAGGTTTATTTAACCATTCTACCCACAGCCAAATTTGCCTCCTTTTATGAATTGTAGTCCTACACTTTTTTCTTTTTTATGATTATGTATTTCTAGTAATATTTCAGGTTGAACTCCTCCCTCCATATCTTCCAGAGGTCTCTGAATAGGTGAAAGTCTTGTCCACTTATTATATCACGTGGTAAGTTGAGCAATAGAGATAATAGCTATTATGCTTTGCCTAGAAGAGTTTTTATTTCTACCTGTGTTACAAGGTACTCCCTCCTGCTCTAATGTAGACATATTACTTTGATTTTCTGCTTACTAGCTGCTTTGTGCTTACATATTATGACTTTATTAGTGTAATCATGTCTCATTAATGCAATAACTCTGACATTTATTTTCCGCCTATCACAATATTACATTTGATATGTTTAATAACATTGCCAAAAAAGTAGAGTCTGTCCTCTTAGTTGCTAAAAGTTGACTATTATTACATTCCACAGGCATGCTTGCAGGAACAGCTTGTTGGCTAGCATTCATATTTTTTACAGGCATAGTAGTGTCATCATTAACTGTGCAGTAGTTTGCTGTTTGCCCTTTAATAGAACATTTAAGACAAACCAAGAGAAAGAGACATACTTGAAGTGAAGACTTAGTATTCAATTTATGCAAGTTTGACTTAGGGTTTCCATTTCAATTAACAACAACCATTCTACTAAAACAATACCTGTTTGGAAGACTTATGGTTATTCAGGAATAATCATTTTCTTAAGTCAAAAGGGATTGCCCTTTTTCATTTAAATGCATCCAATATTTTTAAAATTTTACTTACGTTGTTTATACAAGGTTCTTGCCGCAGTTTCATAGTATGCATCAAGTCACCCATTTGTGACCTTACCAGTCTGTTTATACTGTCTGTTCAGTTGTGAAACTCAAGGGACTGTGCCTTAGTTGAAGCTTCAGTCTTGACCAAATTTTCTTGTTTCTCTTTCTGTTAATTGTGTGCATCGGCATCCTCCAGATCCAGATTTTCTTCACCGAGTCCTCAGTTAAATGAAAGGGCGATATTGTGATCCTATCTGTCTAGGGTTAGTTCTGTCTAACTGCATACTTCTCATCCACAAAAAATAGATGGCCATTGAATTGTCTTCCTTTACAAGTTTCTTCAGATCACAATTGACATTTGGGATTCCTAGTAAGGTGTTTTTCAGGTTCAAAATCGTGGGTATCTGTGGAAGAAGGCTAGGGATGATGATGGTCAGTAGCTACATTTCTTTCAGGGAGGGTAAGTAGGTAGATATTGTTCAATGGCTGCATTTCCTTCTTGAAGAACTGTCTTAGAATTTACTAAGGTTTCAAATAATTTTCCATTTTGCAAAGAACTCATCCTACAGTTCAGCATTCAAATGATTTTGACCTCACAAAAAAAAAACAAAACAAAACAAAACAAAAAAAAACAGCTTTACTTCCTTCAAGGCAATATCTTTTAACTACCAGAAGGATTTAATTCTAGAAAAATCACAGTATGGGCACAAACATTTAATAGAATTCCAAAGTAATCATTTTTGCTGCCATCAGGATTCTTTTGACCAAAGCAAATCCCTGTATGAAATAATTTAAAATGTCACAGTTTTAAATCTTTGTAACAATTCATTTCAGGTTTCCTACCACTTTAAGAGGTAGCATTTACTGTGAAGGCTTATTTTGCTTCGGGGGTCATTCAATAATTGACTTTTAGGTAGAACCTGGATTTTATATTCTGGGATGAGGAAGAACTCAGACAGAGGAAGCCTGACACTGGTATGTAGTTTGTATTCCATATTCTGGGGAGTGGAATCCTCAGGTAGAGCAAGTAGCAAAGTCACAGTTATAAAAAAATTTTGTTTGACCTCCATTTTCCAACAAATAAGCATTTTTTTCTATATTTTTAGTAAAAGAAGCAGTCTCTGGAAACCAGCTTTCTGGTTAAGTTAGAGTATATTGAGATGTGTTAAAACAAAGTAACATTCAGGCCAATAAAGCCTTGATGTCTTTAAGGGGTCATTTGCGTATATCCCATGGGCCTCCACTGCAGGAGGTTTAAGGTATCACACAGTGAAAACTCTAGCCTGGCTGTTTTTTTTCTTGCGGTTTTTGCTGAATAGTGTGTCTGTGTGTCCTTTTTACCCTTTGGTTTGGATGTTAGTTGGGGTATTTTGCATGCACCTTAATCTTTATGGGTTTCAGATGGATTTAAAGACCATATGTTTCTGCTGTATAGTCAAACTGTCTACTTCTGCTGTTCTGATGAGTTTAATAAAAAAGTCTAAAACATCAATGTCTACAGCTAGTGGGCTTTGGCTTTATTTGCCTCAATGTAACCAGAAAGATTTTAAAAAGTGAAAAAAACTCACAAACATTCAGAATTCATGTAACTGAAACACTTGATGTCTTAAGGGATCATTTGTATATATCCCATAGACCTCTAATAGAGGAGGTCTAAGGTATCACACAGTGAAGAGCAACAAACATACAAGTTCCAAAGACCGCTATTCAGCTACAAACCAAACAGTCTGATTCCACCAAGTTCTTTATTTTCGATCTGGTACCTCGGCCATTCGCCTTCAAAGGATCACATTACAGCTTTGAAATTAAGCTCTATTTATATCAGTCACTAATTGATTAAATTACCAATTAGTATAATTAAACATCAAAATTTAAAGTGATCTCTACTTTGATATAAAGTGCAGTATGGACATTTATCTGAAATAATATCTTAACTATATGTCAACATGGCTTTATATATAAAAAAGTTAATAGAAATAATTTTAAATAGCTTTTCTATCAAAATTAATACAGAAACATATTGTTTACAATTTATATACATAATTATTCAAAAATAGTGTGAATAATAAGTTCAACAGTTCAATATTTCATTCACAATAAATAGTATGAATAGAATAAAGTGTATAGATTGTTAAATATGTATATGTATGTGTATATAAGAATATACCCAGTATATGCACACAACCAAGGTGCATGCACAATGAATGTCATTAATATATATTTTTATATTGCTCTATTGTATGTTAATAATAATATATATATTGAAGGCGAATGGCCGAGGTACCAGATCGAAAATAAAGAACTTGGTGGAATCAGACTGTTTGGTTTGTAGCTGAATCACACAGTGAAGACTCTAGTTTGGCTGGGTTTTTGTTGCAATTTTTTTTTCAAAAAGAAACCGAAAAATAAACATATACTGTGAAGTTGTTCTATTTCGCTGTTCATTCTTTACTGATGGGTTTGGAGCCAGTCCCACAGCTGTGATATGGACAATTGCAATGCTTGAGGTCTACAAATAGCTCGAGGCCAAGTCCCTATCCCATGATGCACCTGTGAATTACCCCAGATCTAGTTTGCTACTGCATCAGATTGGAGGTTCTGATATTAGCTCGGGCCAGTTAAGCAAATTTTTTCTTTAAAACCTTTTTAAACGTTTTCTGATAGGTAGTATAGTAGTTAGTTAGCATTGTTTATAAAACTCTTACAGCTTTAGTGTGTTTTCCCTTCCCATTTACAATATATTTCTAGTTGGCCTCTTTTAGGCCTAGTTAATAGTAATTCTTCTAGGTGTGTTCTTTCTAGCCTTTGAGATTTACATAAGGCTTGTACAGTAAACCTTGTAGTATAGATAAGGTTATTTAGTGGCATTTGTCTCCTTTTTCTTAGATAGTTGTATTTTCTAAGATCATGTGTGGTATATATTGCCTTATTAGGCTTAGTAGTGTTCGTATTAAGGTTATTCTTTATTAGCAGCTATCTGTTTTTGTTGCACAGTCTGCTTGCGTGGTATCACTTCTTCTGTGTGTGAGTGTGTTTAGCCTTCTTTTATTAAGGCTTGCCTGTATTGCTGTTGAGAAAATTTACTGTTGTAGCTTTTTGCGTGTTAACAGTAAATATTTTTCTGCATCTACTATGGCTGATCAAGATAAATATCCCAAATCTGGGTTCAAAAAGTGCCCAAAGTGTGGTCAGAAAATGTCAGTCACAGACAGCCACGTCAACTGTGTTTATTGTCTAGGGGCTCTGCATTTGCAAGACAATTGGGCCATTTGTCATTCCTTCTCCTCTAGGATCCTGCAGGAAAGGAAGAGGAAACTAATTGATAGAGGCTTGTTGAAGCCTTCTTTTCAGGAAGGTTTGAGTGACCGAAATGGTTCCAGTCAGTCTTCAAAGTCTTCCAAGACTTTGGACTCAAAAAAATCAAAGAAGACATCGACTTCAGCTCCACTGACATCAGAGCTGACAGTCTTTTCCTTTCAAAGCCGGTCCCTAGTCTTGGAACTGGTCTCGGAAGCTCTGAAGAGTCCTATTCTCCAGTTGGTGCCACCTTCAGTGCAATCGTCTTGATCTTCTATCAGCCTGTCAGATCTGGACTTGGATTATGTAGTACAGAAGCTGTTGTCAGCACCGGCATTAGCCAAAATGATATTGGCTTTGACCAAAATGGCTTTGGAGCCAAATATCATTGCATCGACTATTACTATTACTCCTCTGAGTCATGTTGGTCCTTCCGAGCCAGAGGAGGAGGCAGACCTCATGTTAGTGGAACCCTCAGAGCTGACGCCTGCTCCAGTGTCTTTGGCTCTGTGTACTCTGACATCCTCTGTGTTTGTCGAGGACTCTAGAAGCCAACACTTTCTGGTCGAGTCCAGGGAGGACAGTCAAACTGACTTGTCAGTTCCGACTTTGCCTCTCGGGGCCTCGGCTCGGATGAGCTCGGCTCCTAACTCGGGCTCAGAGCCCACTGTCCCAGTGCTGGGGGGGGTCAATGGTTTCCTCAGATCCATCGGCTCCCTCACATCGGAGTGGAGGTGTGTTCATTGCCATGAGGAGAGTCATGTATCCCAGGACATCCTCAACCTCAGGTCTTCCCTCCTCCTCCCCAAAAGTGCCTATGTCTGCTTCTGCATCACACGTTCTTACCAAGTGTAGAGAACCAGATCCTCAGCAAGCCCCAATGGATGGCCCTTGCTCTTCTGAGACCACACCATAGGCCCCCACTGATGAAGTTCCCAGGAAGAGATTGAGCAAGAGGGAGGACCTGGACTCCCCACAGGATTCTATTATATCAGATACTGACTTAGATGAGTCAGAAGGGTCCCCACGGTCCTCCTCTGAGGATATCTCATTCGCTGAGATACTTGAGATCCTTAGGCAGAGGGGTGACTGGCAGTCCAAAGACCCTACTGAGGATGAGTCAGTTCTCCTGAAGGCTTTCAGGTCTCAGCCCTCCACCTCTTGGGTGACTCCGCCCTTCGATGAGTTGATACAGCTGGTCTCACGAAGGGCATGAGAGTCTCTGGATACTATGGAGCCTATCCCTAGGAGGCCTAATAAGTTTATTTCTGCCCCTCTGGACAAAACATATTTAACTAAAGGTGTTCCAGTTGATGCCATGGTGGTGGCAGCAGCCACCAAGAAGGAAATGTCTGAGACTTCCTCATCTATCCATTCTCCTAATACAGACGCTAGGATTATGATAGATATGGGAAGCGCATGTTCAGTTCAGCGACCTTTGCTCTCCGTTCACTGAACTATTTAACCCATTTCACTAGATTACAAAGAGATCTCCTTAAGGAGTTGGGAGATACTCTTCAGGGTACAGTGGCTGTAGGAGCCTCCGACAAAGTTGCTGCCCAGCTTGCTACCCTTAATTCTATTGTCAACTCATCCATGCATCTCATATCATATGCAGCTGATGGAACAAGTAGGGCAGCAGGTAAAGGAATCGCTCTTAGGAGACATTCCTGGATGCACTTGTGTTCTTTCTCGGAGCCCTTCAAGTCATCCTTCATGAACACTCCCTTTGATGGCTCGTCCCTTTTTGGGCCTAAAGTAAAGGAAACCTTAACCAGATGAGAACAGGATGGAAAGACTCTGTCTGCTGTTGAGGTTCATTTTTCCACCCCTACCCAACCTTATCCCAAAGTTCAATGGGGAGGAAAAATGTGATTCCATAAAGCCCAAGTAGCCTTTCAGGACACATGTGGTGAACCCCCCTCCAGGGGCAGAGGAGGGGGTAATAATGGAAGGTGCTGTCCTCGTGGCAGAGGGAGTCCACAACACCAGGGTGACAGAGATAACTTCTCTAGGAAGCCCTACCAGTGCTCCTGAGAGAAGGCCCGACTGTCCTGCTCTGGAGGCAGTTGGGGGTTGCTTGTCTTTGTACCCGGATCAAAATAACAAAAGACAGCTGGGTACAAAGAATAATTTTCAGAGGATATCTCATTCCTTTCACCACACCCCCTCCAATATAGAAAAAATCCCAGACATTCCACCCAGTTACAAGGAACAGGCTACTATAGAGGTCCAAACATTGCTGACAAAAAGAGTCATCCAACCAGTCCCAGCAGACCAAACAGGGTCCGGAATTTACTCAAGATTCTTTTTGGTTCCAAAGAAGACAGGGGACTGGAGACCCATATTGGACCTCAGCAGACTGAACCAATACATAAAGAAAGAGAAGTTTCAGATGGTCATGTTTTAGTCTATTCTTCCCTTTTTAGGGAAGAACAATTGGTTGTGCTCGATAGAGCTCAAGGATGCGTATTACCACATAAAAATGGCCAGACCATCCATGGATCACCTGCACCTCTGGCTGGAAGCCAAGCACTACCAGTTTTTAGCCCTGCCCTTTGGTCTCACTACAGCCCCCAGTGTGTTCACCAAATGCATGGCAGTGGTCACAGCTCATCTAAGGCATCTAGGATTCCAGGTATTTCTGTACCTAGACGATTGGTTCCTTACCGCCACCACCAGGCATCAACTCATTCAGGCCAGGGAGGCCACTCTGTCACTCTGCAATCATCTTGGCATTACAATCAACTCAGAAAAATCTGCCTTATCGCCATCGTAGCATATCAGTTTTATCTGGGCAGAATTAGACACCACCACCACCACTCTAAGACTTCCATTGGAAAGAGTTGTTCTAATTCATCAACATGTTAGCATCCTGTTATCAAAATACAAAGCACCAGCATCAGAAGTTCTGAAAGTATTAGGCATGATGGCAGCAGCAATTCTAGCCATACCACTTGGTCAGATGCACATGCGGGTTCTTCAATGGCTGTTGCTCACTCAATGGTCTTACCAGGAGCTACCAATGGATCACAATATACTGATCACAAATTCTTGCAAGAAGGACCTACAGTGGTAGTTGACCTCACTCCATGTCATGATAGGGCGCCCATTTGTGCTACCCCTCCATCAGCCACTGTGACCACGGACGCTTCCCTGATAGGGTGGGGGGGGGGCATTTTCAGGGAAAGACCGCCCAAGGCACATGGACCGACCAAGAGACACATCTGCATATCAATGTCCTAGAAATAAGAGCAGTACTTTTAGCATTGCAGTACTTCCAGGACTCTCTTCCTCTGGGCACGATTGCGATTCAGACAAACATGTCGATGGTCTGGTATTTGAACAAACAAGGAGGAACCAGGTCATACCCCCTTTGTCGAGAGGCTCTCAGAGCACCAGCACTTTATCTTGGCAATGGACATCCTGGGGAGATCCAACGTGATAGTAGACAAACTGAACAGGACATTCTTGTTGCCACAGGAGTGGTCCCTCAAGAAAGAAGTTGCAGACAGGATTTATCACAGATGGGGCCAGCCTTGCTGCCACCTTTTTGCCAGTCATATGAACACAAAATGCAAAAGTTACTTTGCCCTGATTCCACCTCTGGGGGAAGCCACAAGGGACTCACTCATACACGATTGGCCTCCGGGTCTCCTCTATGTATTTCCACCAATTCCCTTGATACTCAAATTTATACAGAAAGCAAATTCCATGGGAAGGACCATCATGCTTATAGCCCCTCACTGTCCTTATCAGATTTGGTTCCCCTTCCTTTGACTTCATCTGGTGGAGGATCCTTGGATCCTGGACCCAGTTCCAGACCTTCTGACACATCCGTCATGGGATCTTCATCCTTCTTTGCAGTCCCTGAAGCTAACAGCTTGGCTGCTCCAGTTTCCATCATAGCCAGGTTCCATAACATTACCAATGAGACAAAACAGATCCTTTTGTCCTCTCATAAATCTTCTACCAGAAAGCTTTATCTGAGCAAATGGAAGAAATTCTCTATATGGGCCTCTAAAAATAATATTGATCCTTACCAAGCTCCTATGGCTTCCATATTAGAATTCTTGACTATGATTTTCAATAAAAGAGCTGCAGCAGCAACAGTTCGGGTTCAATTGGCTGCTATCTCTAATTGTCATCTTCAATTTTAAGGTTTGAATATCATGTCTCACAAGTTATCCAAAGCATTTCTTAAAGGACATTTTCATATTAGGCCACCTGTGAAATCTCCCTATTCCCCATGGAATCTAAATTTTATGCTCTCATGCATAATTCTTCTGCCATTTGAACCAGCTTCATCTTGTGATCTCAAATTGTTGTCCTGGAAGACCATTTTACTGGTAGCTATCACTTCTGCTCGTAGAGTGTCAGATCTTCAGGGTTTATCCATGAAGCCTCTCTGATATTTCATGCTGATAGAGTTTCACTTAGAATAAATCCCTCATTCTTGCCCAAAGTTTGCACTGAAACCAATCTCAACCAAGTTATTGATTTGCCAGTTTTCTTACCCAATCATTCTAACAATTTAGAGTATATGCTGCACAAACTTAATGTTCACAGACAGCTCAGATTTTATTTGGATAGAACAAAAGATTTCAGGAAATCAAACCAGCTTTTTGTCTCATTCTCAGACTCCAGAAAAGAGAGACCAGTGGCTAAAACAACACTGCCTAAATGGTTATCTGATTGTATCACTTTTGCCTTTTCAGCTGCAAATATGCCTTTACAACACAAGATTAAAGCTCACTCAACCAGAGCAGTTTCTACATCATCTGCATTTTTGCCAGACTTCCGATTGACAACATCTGTGCAGCAGCCACTTGGTCAAAACCTCACACCTTTATCACTCATTACAAAGTTGACAAGGCCTCCAGGGACAGGGCTTCCTTTGGATCCATGGTCCTGAGAAATATACTCCTGTGAGCCACCCAAGGTTGATGGTGCTTGGGACGCTACTTATCAGTAAAGAATGAATAGTGAGATAGAACAACTTTACATAAAGAAGTTATGTACTTACCATAACGTTCCATGTAAGTTGTTCATCTCGCCTTCATTCTTACGTCCCTCCCTCCTTCCCCCTCCTGGGCTGATAGATGACCGAGATGCTGGATCCATCCTGGTTGCTCAAACCTTCTCTTCCTTTTCTCTGGGAATATAGCAATGACATATGGTATTAGTATATGCAGCAAACAAGATCTGAGGTAATTCACAGGTGCATCATGGAATAGGGACTTGGCCTCGAGCTATTTGAAGAGCTTTGCAATTGACCGTATCGGAGCTGAGGGATCAACTCCGAACCCATCAGTAAAGAATGAAGGCGAGATGAACAACTCACATGGAATGTTATGGTAAGTACATTACTTATTTTTTCCTTTTGTTCATGTTTCACTGGACAGTAGTATTTTGTTAAGCTTAGCTTAGGGTCTTGTACAGGCTGTTGACTCTTCTTATTAGGTGGTTTCTAGTAAGAGAAAAAAGGATTCCTATTTTCTTGAAGAGATTCAAGAAACTGAATCTGGAAAGGAATGTGATGGGACAGATATAGGTTTTTCACATCAGAATTTTGATTCAGAGTCAGAGGACAACATGTTATCTGAATCTCCCTATCAAGGATTCTTTTCCTTTTAGACTATTTGCACAATATGCCAGTGTTTTCAATGGGAGAACAGCTTGAGTTTTTCAGTTCCTCAGAAAATACCATGAAATGTTACAACTGGAATTCCTAGAACATCATTCCATCTCTCCAAGTGCTACCAGCACTGCAGGATGTGATTGTCACAGCCTGTGGTTTCCTGATAGCCAGCCTGTTGCACCTAAGAAATCATATAGAATGTAAAAGTTCCTCAGTCTTTCATATTTCTATACACGCATCCCAGACCTAACCCAGTAGATATAGCTTTAGTCAATCCAGCTGCTGCCAAGCATTTTGCTAACTCTGAAGATTTCCCTTCTGACAGTGGTGGCTGGTGACTTCAAATCAAAGGCAGGAGACAGCTGAATGGGTGGGGCCAGTGTGAAGTGGTGTGGCCCGCTCTTTCGGCTATTCAGTCTCCAGGTTTCAGGACTTGATCTAGCAAGTCAGGAAATTTCAAATTGTAACCCACAAAGATCTATGGAGCAGTGCTGTGCCTTTACAACCTCCACACTAACAAGGTAAATCACACAGTAAAACAACTTGCTACAACTCCGAGCTATAATATTGTAGATAGTTCTACTTAAACTAGGGCATTAGGCACTGTTCAGAATATGGTCAATTATCTACATTACAAAGGAGATGTCCTTTTATCTAATATCAGCAGTGATATCTGCAATAAAATTCACAACAACATTAGAAGCAGTAATACAGCAGCTGAATTCAAGAGGAAAACAACAATTTTAATATACAGTGAAGGCTTGGCCAGGGTAGCAAAACAATACCCTGATGAGCTACCATGAAACTTTACATTAGTTAAAAACGTTCAGGCAAGTAAATGCTTTTCCTAATTATTTACATTTGTATTCAGATAAATTGACAAGCTATATCCCTTTCCAATCAGAATGGTCCCCTACATATGAAATATTAATTTACTAGTCTTTTTCAAAAACATGATGTGCATAATTTTATCATCTTCTGTTAAATGTATGGATATGTATTATAATTAAGTTGGTACAATGGTCCTAACATCACTTATTTCTGTTCCCTGATTAAAAAAATCTATGAGTATACATGCACATAATTTTCAACTACAATCTAAGAAAAAAAAAATAGAATGCTCTAGGTTAAGCTGAAGCTGAAGTTCAAACATTTATTAAGATGGCTCATCATCAATTATTTCAATCTGTCTATATTTTCATTTAGGATACATTACAACTTTAGATAATAGATCCAAACTGGAGTCACCACATGGAAGGACCAGATGAGTAAAAAGTCTTTTATTGTTCCATAAAAACACAAGCGCTTTCACGTAGATAAACTACGCTTCTTCAGGTGTAAATACCATGAAAAAATCAAACTTCTTTTATACATATCCTTTTGGCGCGAAAACCAAAATACAGAGCAGTGATTAATCATTATTATAATTAGCTATTAGTGTTCTTAAATCGGCAATAAACAGTATTTTAAAACAGAACAAAAGCAGCTGATCAATTCATAAAAATTCAAACACATAAGGAGCATATTAGTTGCAATACTGTAAACATTTATAGTAATGCTCCAACACAAGGTTACACCAAAAGCGCTGAAAGCGCTTAAGCACTACAAACATGAGTAACATTAAAAACTGAAATCCCAGTACACTAACCTAACGGTATAACAAAATTCCTGTAAAATTATATTGGCTCCAGCTCCGTAGCGCCAGGGATCAACTCCGAACCCATCAGTAAAGAATGAAGGCGAGATGAACAACTCACATGGAATGTTATGGTAAGTACATAACTTCTTTTTTCCTTTTGTTCATGTTTCACTGGACAGTAGTATTTTGTTAAGCTTAGCTTAGGGTCTTGTACAGGCTGTTGACTCTTCTTATTAGGTGGTTTCTAGTAAGAGAAAAAAGGATTCCTATTTTCTTGAAGAGATTCAAGAAACTGAATCTGGAAAGGAATGTGATGGGACAGATATAGGTTTTTCACATCAGAATTTTGATTCAGAGTCAGAGGACAACATGTTATCTGAATCTCCCTATCAAGGATTCTTTTCCTTTTAGACTATTTGCACAATATGCCAGTGTTTTCAATGGGAGAACAGCTTGAGTTTTTTTCAGTTCCTCAGAAAATACCATGAAATGTTACAACTGGAATTCCTAGAACATCATTCCATCTCTCCAAGTGCTACCAGCACTGCAGGATGTGATTGTCACAGCCTGTGGTTTCCCTGATAGCCAGCCTGTTGCACCTAAGAAATCATATAGAATGTAAAAGTTCCTCAGTCTTTCATATTTCTATACACGCATCCCAGACCTAACCCAGTAGATATAGCTTTAGTCAATCCAGCTGCTGCCAAGCATTTTGCTAACTCTGAAGATTTCCCTTCTGACAGTGGTGGCTGGTGACTTCAAATCAAAGGCAGGAGACAGCTGAATGGGTGGGGCCAGTGTGAAGTGGTGTGGCCCGTTCTTTCGGCTATTCAGTCTCCAGGTTTCAGGACTTGATCTAGCAAGTCAGGAAATTTCAAATTGTAACCCACAAAGATCTATGGAGCAGTGCTGTGCCTTTACAACCTCCACACTAACAAGGTAAATCACACAGTAAAACAACTTGCTACAACTCCGAGCTATAATATTGTAGATAGTTCTACTTAAACTAGGGCATTAGGCACTGTTCAGAATATGGTCAATTATCTACATTACAAAGGAGATGTCCTTTTATCTAATATCAGCAGTGATATCTGCAATAAAATTCACAACAACATTAGAAGCAGTAATACAGCAGCTGAATTCAAGAGGAAAACAACAATTTTAATATACAGTGAAGGCTTGGCCAGGGTAGCAAAACAATACCCTGATGAGCTACCATGAAACTTTACATTAGTTAAAAACGTTCAGGCAAGTAAATGCTTTTCCTAATTATTTACATTTGTATTCAGATAAATTGACAAGCTATATCCCTTTCCAATCAGAATGGTCCCCTACATATGAAATATTAATTTACTAGTCTTTTTCAAAAACATGATGTGCATAATTTTATCATCTTCTGTTAAATGTATGGATATGTATTATAATTAAGTTGGTACAATGGTCCTAACATCACTTATTTCTGTTCCCTGATTAAAAAAATCTATGAGTATACATGCACATAATTTTCAACTACAATCTAAGAAAAAAAAAATAGAATGCTCTAGGTTAAGCTGAAGCTGAAGTTCAAACATTTATTAAGATGGCTCATCATCAATTATTTCAATCTGTCTATATTTTCATTTAGGATACATTACAACTTGTTACACTCTGCCATTCAACGCAGAATACTTTCAGGAACAAAGAATAGGTAATATGGTGTCTTTCCCTTCATTTTAAAATGTCCTCTTTAGTTATGCCATAATTATGAGGGTGTGGGTGAACCTATTCATACAGAGTCTCTTTAATTAAAAAAAAAAAAAAAAAAAACTCTTAATTATGATCAGTAAGCAAAACTGATTCAAAATTCATACCAAACAAGTCAGGATATAAAATTAGCTTTACATAATGTCTGACATAGCATGTGTTAGCTGTTCAAACTTCTACATTGTGCAAACAGACGATTCACACTTAGCACTAGCCCCTACTCTAGCTAATCATCACTTATCGTGCTGTATTTCATATTTATAATGCATATTTGCACACTTCCTAAGAAAGCAGGGTTTATTAGCATAGTTATTTATTACTCCTTATCAATGGCTGAGTATAGCAAGCATAACTGTCCACGTAAATCTGATGCAATTCAATGCCCAAAAGAATCTTATTGCTTTTTTCATACTGGAGGTTGTAGCTGTGATTCAACATTCGACATAATATTTTTGCTAAGTACAACCTTAAATGAGCTCATCCATTGAATCATAATATATGTTCTACTCTCTCTGTATTGTTGGGCTTCTTTTAATTACTTTCTTTCTGCTACCTGTTTTTCTATTCTGATACGTCTATATATCCAGCAAAAAATATTTTGTACTTAGCTTTATCCATTTAGCTAAAATCTGGGAGCCAGTGAGAGTACCTGCTTGCATCATAACCAACTCTTCCTTTAAGTACATTATAGGGAACAAGGATAATAACCTTACCACCTTTTTCAGTATTTTATATACTGAAGAAAACATGCTCTCTATAGTGGTACATCCCAAACTTCAGTAATGTTTGTTACTAGAGGATTGACCAATGAGAAGATGCAGCCTTTCCCAGTTTAATTCCATAATTTCTTCTTAGAGAATGTCACAGTAAGGTAAACAAAATTCACAGATACGTTTCTTGTCCCTTAATCTGAACTGCCTTGCATTTTTATTTTATATTGTAGCAAACCATTTATACAAACTGTAAGTTATAGATGCATTTCTCATTCCTTCATTTATTGTAATAAGCCACACAGAGGTGTCAGCCAGGCTAATATGATTTATACACTCAGGCAAAAATGGAGGCCATAAACTTTCTCTAGAGAGACCATACTTGGCCATATACATTCTTTCTTTCTGTGCTTCCCCATAAGCAACTGAGATATGACTATTCAGAAAAAAAATCTGATGACCGATCCCAAGCACAACTAAAACCCAACCAAACTGACTGATATAAACAATTTTTGTAATGAGCATGCCTATCTATATTCATTATATCTTCCTAGCATTCATATACCATCTCTGTGATTGCATGACAATGAGGTGTACAACAGCATTGCGTGAACAGCAATCCCACTGTGCTGCTCATTATCTATACAAAGTACAGTCTACCTATGGTAGATTTCACCAGTTATGATTGAGCAGTTAGAACCTGATTCAACTGGTCATCAATTACATGGAGGGTAATGCTAATCTAGTGGCTTATTGCTGTTTTTGTAATGGAGTTTTAATTTAAAATAATTTCATTTTTGCAATGAATTATTTTCCACAGCATATGTATGAAACAGGAGGAAGTAACGGGCATGTGTACATTTGTGTACATGAGCATCCACATATAGGTTCTATCTTGTTCAAGTCAGTTTAGTTGTGCTACTCACTGTGTATGTTTTCCTTTCCTGTATACCTCCAGAGGATGTGGTTTTAGATATGGTTTGCAGGCAATTACTGAACTGGAGGTTTAGTTATTTGTTTTTCTTGCTATTTACTGATTATATTACCTCTTATATTTTTAATGTATTCAGCCTTGCAGTCTTACTGCTGTCTGCTGTGTTTCTATTGCAGTCAAGTCTGAATTTGTTTTATGAATCACTGTGTGATTCTTTTTACCGAGGATTAGGTTACTTATTTGAAGCAGTTTGGTTAAGAGCAATTTAGTCAAGTTCTTTTAGTAAAATTTTATCTGTGGGGATATTGCAGAATGAATTAAACTACCAGTTGTATAAATGTTACTGCGATCAGACAAACTAAGAAAAGCACTGAAGCTATGGCAAGCCAGGTTCCAACTGTAAAAACATTAGTAAAATAAGCACTTTCTTCCCCTAAAACACTGGGACTCCATTTTGACATGATGTTTTTTGCATGCAATGTTAAATGAAATATAACAAATGCTAGCTGTTACTGACACAGTTTCCTTTTGTAACCATTGAAATCTGTGAAGTAGTTATCATCGACAGTCTCTCAGTCAGCTCTCAGTGCCTCAGTCACTGTCCAATGATCCCTGACCGAAGTTGCCAACTCCGTGACCATCTAAACCAAAGTACTGCCACTGACTGCTTCTCGCTCTCTTTTTCCCAGCATGCAAAGGGTGAGAAGAGTGCAAGAACCAGTCAGTAGCCATCCAGCCACCCACGTCACATACATGACTGTGAATGTGGCAGTCCGATCCCCTTCCACTTTAATGCGGTTACAAACCACATAGACCTCTGGGCATCACATTGATGCCTTCTCTCCTTAATCTGGACTGCTTTTACAGCAGTCCGGATTTACAGAAACTATTTTTTTTTTTTACACTCGGAACTTGCTGAGCATGTGCAGTTTGAGTTCCAGGACTTTAATAGTGTGTCAGTCAGATTTGCAGCTAAGAAGCAGCCAGACAGTATAACATGAGTATACAAAAATAAATATTTTATTTTTTAAAATGTTCTTTCTTTTTCTTTCCACAGCTGGGGGGAGGGGGCTGCAGCAATGCAGTCCGATGGCACGAACTGCCACTGCCTTTTGAAAGGATCATAAAACAATTGATAGGTTTGAGAAAAATATGTATGCTTCAGAAACTTTAATATTTAGTATTTTGATTTGTTAGGCTCATTATATTAAAGTTGATTTCTTCCTGTGAGCACATTTGCTTTGTTTGTTTTAGTTTCTTTCAGTTTTCAGGTCACTACTCATTGTTTAAAGTGCATTTATGACTCTGTAAATTTTACATCCAGGGCTGTTGCCACTGTTAGTGTGTTGAAGAGATTTACCTGGCTGCATTCTTAAAACCTTCCAGAGAATGTAAAAAATGAGATTTTAAATTCACCTTTGGATAGCTATTTAGTTTTTGGTTATCAAAAAATATGATGAAGGTGGTAAGCTGATACAGGGAGTCTCTCAGATTTTTCAGCCCTCGTTCACTAAATTTTCCAAGGGTTATTCAGCTCCCTTGTCCAGCGTTGGCAATAAACAAAACAAACAGTCTCAGAAAAATGCTGGTAAGCAGATATCTAAAAATAATTTCAGGGAGTTTCCAAAAAGAAGGCAGGAACTCCCCCAACAAAGGAAAGTCAAATAGGTCAGAATGGCTATGTAAGGGACCTTGTTCCTCCCCGGCAGTTCCTTATCCCTTCCAGAAAGTCTGAATCTCCATTTGTTTATTTAGCAATGGATTATTTCAGACAAATGGATTTTGAAACTGATTTAGTGGGGTACAGATGAAAGTGTGGAAAAATCTCTCCTTTCCAGGGAAATATTCCAATCCACCTGACCAACCCTCTTTGTTCCCTCCTGTCCTACAACACATACTTTCACAGGGGGATAATAGAAATAGATCCTCCTTCCCAGTGTGGAAGAGGTTTCTATTTAATAAAGTTTCTAGTGCCAAAGAAAGAAAAAAAATGCCTAGAGACCAGTTCTGGAACTTTCTTTCCTAAACCAGTTTGTGGTATTGCTCAAGTTTAAAATGATTTCACTATACTGTCTTTTATCTCTTCTTCCTCATTTGAGTTTTGTTGGTAACCTTAGATTTAAAATATATTTATTATCATGTTCCAATCCATCCAGTCTTCAAATGTTTCTTAAGGTTTTGGGTGTCTGGATCACACTATCTGCCTTATCTTTTGGGCTATTCATGAATGTTCTCAAAGTTTCTAGCTCCCATTACATCCCTTTGCAGGCTATAGGGTATCCTCATTTTTTCCATATTTAGATGACTTATTTATCTTTGCAGAGTCTTTTACCAAGTGTCAGGAATCTCTCACTTGGGTGGCAGATCTCCTATGTAGGCTGGGATTCCAAGAGAACATTCAAGAGTCTTTTTGAGTCCATCATGCAGGATTCTGTTCCTGTAGTGTCTACTATACACCTCAGTACATATCCACAGAAAAAAAAAATATCTACATTTAGATCCACTCAGAATTAAGTCACTGAGAGGGAATACCTCAGGATTCTGGGTCTCATGGCATCTATGATTCTCATGATACCTTTGGGAAGATTCAATATTAGAAAGATACAATGGTATCTGAAGTCTCTTTGATTCCTGCACCAATATCCATTATTTTTTCAGATTCTAGTTTTGAAAGAAGAGAGCCCACTTTGTGGAGACATCAAATATCCGTTAATCTAGGTATCCCCTTCTTGCTTCCTTCTCCAAAGCAGTCAGTCACCACAGATGCCATGGACTTTGCTTGGGGAGCAGTTTTAAGGGGATAAAAGTGAAAGATATCTGGGACAATAAAAAGAGACACTTGCAAATAAATGTAAAAGAGATGCTTGCCCTTGTCCAGGCACTTAACTCTTTGAATCACCTTAGCACCCCAGGACCACTTTAAGTTGTTACAGAGAAATACCACAGTGATGTGGTATCTAAACAAGTAAGAAGGAACCAGACTTTACCCCCTGTGCAGACTAACCATGTTAGCACGGGATATAGTTTTACTGCATAATCACACTCTATAGGCTTCCTACATTCTGTAAGGGCAAAACTGTGTAGCAGCCAAACTGAGCAGGATAAAGGCAGACCCTCAGAAATGGAAACTAGATCAGAGTTTTTTCCCCAATATTTGATCCTTTTTTAGAGTGTTCCTCAAATAGACCTTTTTGCCTTCTCACTGAACAATCAGTAAAAAGGAAAAAAAAAAACTCTGCTCCAGAACTCCATATGAAAAGGCCTAGAAGACAGATGCCCTTTCTTTCCCTTGGACAGAAATGTTCCTGTATTCTTTTCCACCCTTTCCACTGATATCCAGGGTACTTCTAAAGATTGAGAAGGAATACCTCAGGATCACTGTTGTGACTTCCTTATGGCTCAGGTAATAGTGATTTTCCCTTGTTCTGGAACTGACCATGGGGAATTACCACATGCTTCCTAACAGACTGGGTCTACTCACCCAAGGACAGGGGTATTTGATACATCCCAGCACCAAACAATTTCAACGGACTACCTGGATGATAGGGGTTTAATACATTTTATGCACCTGTTTACTGAGAAAGTACAAGAAGTATTACTAGAGGCAAGAAAGCCTGCTACTAGAAAATCATATATTAGCAAATGGAAAGGGTTTTCTAGTTTGTGCCATCAAAATAACTATCACCCATTCAGGACTAGTGTTTCTCTGGTTTTGTAATATTTGTGTGAATTGCTTTCATATGGCCTGCCTTGCTCCTCTAACAAGGTTCATTTTCAGCCATTTCAGCATGTCTGCCAATGTAACCCCACTTTCAAGGCATTCTCAATTAAAAATGTTTTGAAAGTCATTTTGTATAAGAGACTTCCAAGAAAACCGGCGGCTCCTTCTTGGGATTTTAATTTTGTGTTAGTGATGCTAAGAATTGCCTCATTTGAACCAGCTCATCTGGCAGACTTGATGAATTGACCTCTGCAAGAAGAGTATCTGATTTACAACCTCATATAGTGGGTCAACCTTATCTCATTTTCCACAAAGACAGGGTTTCCTTGAGAACTAATCCTTCTTTTATGCCTAAAGTGGCATCCAAGTTTAAATCAATACATAATTTCTAATATATAATGCAAGTAAAAAGAATAGTTCTGTGTAGCAGGTCCTAGTCACCTGGGTTGGTGTTAGCTTAAGTGGATTTATGTTCCATGGCATTTATAGAAAAGAGCAGAGGGTTCAATATTTCATTTAAAAGCATTAAGGCAACAATTACAATTTAGCCAATATTGTTTTTCTAATATTTATGTGAATGCTATTGAAAGACATTTTTCTTACCTTATCATATGATCAAAGTTAAAATGAACATACTGCATTGTTGGAACTATTCCTGTTACTTGTATTACATATTAGAAATGATGCATTGTTGCAAAAAGATAAAGTAGTGTATGAAATAACATGAAATATTTTAATAAAAAAATCCATTGTTCTTTTTAGACAAGTTTCATGGGATAATTTAAGTTAAATATTTGAATCAAGTCCCTTATTTGTTTTGATGAGTACCATGGGATTCTTTACATCCATTTGAGCTTCCAACTCAGGTAAGTGGTACAGTACTTCAGTTTAATTTATCATCTGAAGGATGGCACCTCGGGAGGACAGACTACCTCCCCTTTTGCAACAGTGTAGTGTCAATATTGAAAAATTAATCCAAAAATATAGATGTAGGTATAAAACCCACAACTATCTGTTCTTCCAGCACAAAAGACACAACTGTGCTACCTAGCAAGATAGGAATGAAAATGCTATACTTTCCAATATAACTCCCATATTCCTTGGTAACTAAATAAATGATGCTGTATGAACAATTAGTGGTAAAATAAAAGTCTTAAAGGCAAACATTCTTTCTAATTTGCATAAACCTCTACATTCTTATTTGCTTACCAGACCCTTACTTTTGTACATCACAGTATTCTAGTTCCTGTCTTCCATCCAGTCTTTCTTAAACACTATTTACAGCATGTTAATACAATTTACCACTTTTTTCAAATCATATTCATTCATTTTGTTAACACAAAATACAGCTCACATCTTCTCAATTAGTTACTGCCCAGATGTCTTTCTTGCACCCCTTAACTAAATCATATGCTTGCCTTAGAGACATTTAATCTTTCACATTTATTGATGCATCACTGTCCACAACATAAATCCTAAGCTCTTTCCCTTCACTACTCCTGAAACATTTAAAATTCCCTGTCCACCCTACCTTTTCAATTAACATATTAATGTAAAATACATACAAAAAGTCTTACCAGATACCCTTATAATGATCCCACTTCTTTTCACTACTTTTTATTACCAGCTCACTAATTACTCTTAGTTCTGCTCAGCAATATATGATCATTATTATTTTCTCATCTGGCTCTATTTTCCTTAAAATCTTTTTTTTAAGTTTATTTTTACTTTATCAAACGCTTTTTTGCAGATCTACTTGTATTATATATTTTCCTAATTTCTTCTTATATTATTAAATAAACAACTGTCTTACAAGTATCCAATCCACCTATTGCATTTTTTATCCCAGCCCTGCAATGAGCAGCACAAGTCTGATCTCTTGAAAAAATATTCTCCTATATGTGAAGCAAGCTGAAACAGATGCCACAAATTTACTAATATATTTATTGCTGCTCAGTTGCTTAATGATTTAATTTAACCTATTTACTATTAACACAACTTGATTTCATTCACCAATATTTCCTCTTTAGCATATCCATGCAAAGGTATCTACCAATTCCTTCAATTAAAACTCTGGAACACTAATTACCCTAACAGTCTTACATTTCTGTTAGATTTTCTTTGTCTTTTACTATACATTGCTCACTTAAATTCTACTTTGGAGCTTGTCTCTCTATGCCTTCTCTGAAAATGGGCTCCTACCCATTCAGACTTTCCTGGTAATCAAATGTCAGTCACTCAATCAGTCAATAAATAAATACATAGATAAATACTTAGCCTTGCCAACTTTCTTAAAATGTCTTATTTATCAAGCAGTCTTATAATATAATATTCCTCCACCCTCCTTACTCCCACCTGATTATTATAAATTCTCCCTTTTCATCCTTAATCATATTTATCTACTCAGATTTCCTTACTTTCTGCTCAAGGGCTTTATACAAATCTTTCTGAAGTGCCCTTTACACCATTTTATTTTTCTGTTTATGTGCAAACTATGATGCTTTCTTTATATATATATATATATATATATATATATATATATATATATATATATATATGTATGTATGTGTGTGTGTGTGTGTGTGTGTGTGTGTGTGTGTGTGTATATATATATATATATATATATATATATATATATATATATATATACATACACATACATACACATATATATACACACACATATATATAAATATATATACACACACACACACACATATGTATATGTGTGTGTGTGCATATATATATATATATATATATATATATAAGTTTCCAAAAACTTGAACATCAAATTATATATACCAACTCCGAGATCGCACTACCTTGAGGAAAAGGGTAAATTTTCCATTCCACACAGTGCCCCAATCTCCATTTAAAAACGGTTTTGAAAAGCTCAATCATATGGCCTCGACCATATGAATTTCAAGTTTTTGAAAGCTTGATCAACTGATAGGGACCTATATATATATATATATATATATATATATATATATATATATAGAGAGAGAGAGAGAGAGAGAGCCACATATATACACTGAAAAAAAAATTCTAAGCTTGCTTCCCCCCCTTTCCTGTGGCAGGTATTGTCCAGATACTGATTTGCTGTGTCCAGGACTGTTTGTGCGCTCCTGAGTCGTCGTCCCCCACTTAACTAGGGTTAAACTATTCCTGGCGCCATAAAGTCTGTTCTTCAAAATCTCCCTTGCAACTAGCCAGCTTTTTAGTTTTAGCACTCAAATCTGTTTCTTTGAGTTCAGCACTTGTTCAGAACTCATTGTAAGCACTAAATAAGTTACAAATTACTACATCACCCAACTTTCCACACTTGTTTAGAGAAAAACAGTTTTTAGTACTTAATAAATAATCACCTATTCAGGCATGTCTAAAGGTCAGCTCCCGGAGTTTTCTACTGTCTACCTGATGAATCTGGGCATCTTGGGACAATGCAGCAATTGCCTCATGTACACAGACAACCCTCTCCTCCTACCACCCAAAACTATGACCTGTAAGAGATACACCTATATAGCCAAACTGGAAGCAAAGCTCTCTTCACTGAAGACTAGACTAGACAGTCAAGAGGAGAACGTAAACACTTGCATCGCACAACACTCATCACATAGTCCCTCAAAACCTACACCACCAAAGCACACACACAGAAGCACAAAACACACACCTACATTCGTGGAGGCTCTCAGTAAAAACCTGCCCAAACAACTGAGACCTCCAAAGCAGAAATGCAAGCAACCTCCACCCCCCCAACACAACCCAAATGACACATAGCCCACATACTCAGTGTGCCACTCAACTACAGCCCATAAGGCATAACGTACCCAACACTCTAGTCATAGGTGACTCTGTAGTCAGGCACACTGATGTTCCACTCACCAGGCTAAGCAGGGAAAAAGTTACTGTCAGCTTCCTGTCAGGTGCCAGGATCCACCACATAACGCACGCACTCAGGTCACTCCACAACAAGTACAAATATGACTCTGTCATTGTCCATGTTGGTGTGAATGACCTGAGATGTACCTCCCTGGACTACATGAAAAGAGACATGGAGGAGCTCTCCTATCTTATAGCCCAGGCAGGTATGACCCTAGCCCTGAGTAGCATCCTGCCATCACCCAGAACTATACCACAGTACAAGGACAAAATTATTGACTTTAAAAATTGGCTAAGCTTCTGGTGTCATTCTAAGGGAATCCAGTATCTGTCTGCCTGGGATGACATGATCGACAGACCACGCTGCTTTGCCAGAGATGGCCTGCACCTGTCACTATTGGGATTCCGGATACTGGTAAAGGCTCTTGCCACCCCTATAGTGCCTTTTTTAGGAAAGGTTCAAATGACAAATTCACCACCGTAACAGGCACAAGCAAGCAAAATCTGAGGGTAATGCTACTCAATTCTAGAAGTCTAAACCTGAAAATGCACTCACTCGAGGCACTCCTTAAAATGGAGAACACTGACATCTGTGCAGTGACAGAGACCTGGTACAAAGCTCCAGAGAGCACCCTTGCATTACCAGGCTATAATTCATGCCACACCTTTCGGCCACAAAACCCAGACCAAAACACTAAAGGTGAGGGAGTGTCCATATTCATTAAGGATATCCACACCTCCAAGGTAGTTGCTCAGCATAATGCATCCAAGATTATCCAAGTTCAACTAACTCTGGGCAAAACCGCAATCCAGATTGTAGCTTGCTGCAGACCCCCCACCATGCCCCAGGATTCCCACTCCTCTTTTCTTGATACACTGGAAAATATTAAGGTACAACCCAATCCTCTAATAATGGGTGATTTCAACTACCCTACCATTAACTGGGAAAACTACTCATGTACCAACTCTTTTTCTCAACGTTTTCTGGAAATCATCAATTCCAACACCTTGGATCAACTTATCCACACCCCCACCAGGGGCAGCAATATCCTAAACCTGGTCATCACCAACATGGGTGACCGGTGTTCCACTCCAGAGGTCAGCTCTGGTTGGTCAGATCCAACCACAAGCTAATCATCGTAGACATCTGCATCCTGCTCCCACCCCCCATAAGGAAAACAACAGTAAAACATTTCTCCAAAACCAACTTCACACTTCTTAAGACAGAAGTGGCAAACTTCACGACACCCATGCAGATGGACAATAGAGGTGCGACTGCTGAATCCTACACAAATGCACTTTATAACCACTTACACAAGTGCATAGATTGTGCTATCCCTAACAGAACCAAGATGCTATCCTTCAAAAAAAGGAAGATAATCTGGTGGTCTTCTGCCATAAACAAACTCTAGAACAGAAGAAAGAAACTGTTGCAAAAAAGAGTAAAATCCCACGATTGGAGGAACTCCGTGGTCAGTCTCAGTAAGAAGCTGAGATCCCTCATAAAATCCTCCAAAGCTAGTTATGAAAACAAAATCACCACTTATTCTAAAGACAACCACAAAGCATTCTATAGCTAAGTCAAGAATCTCAATGGCAACACTCAGATCTGCTCTGAGTTACAGCACAATGACACTAAATATACAGAACCAACTGATTTTGCCAACATCCTGTCAGATAGGTTCAGTGCTAACTTTACCCCCCTCTCTCCCCCTAAAGGGCCCATCTTTATAAGGGAAGAATGCAAAGTTCCTGTAATCATGGCTGCACAGGTAAAAACCTCACTCTCCAAGGCCAAAAACACAGCATCCATGGGACCTGACAACATCCCAGGCTGCCTTCTACATGAACTACAGAATGAACTGGCACCCCACCTAAGTACCATGTTCAGTCATAGCCTCACCTCACGCTTTGTGCCCATTGAATGGTGCACCGTGACGGTTATCCCACTCCACAAAGAGGGGGCCACAACCGATCCTGGGAACTACCGCCCCATTAGCCTGACGAGCCTGGTCTGCAAGGCCATGGAACGTATCATCATGGAACTCATAAACAAAGACATTGGAGATCTCCACACTCTGGACCCCACACAGTTTGGGTTTGTAAAAGGCAGATCGTGTCACCTAAACCTGATAGACTTCTTTGAAGTAGTCACCAAAGCCATAGATGAGGATAAGGTAGTTCACACAGCCTATCTAGATCTCGCCAAGGCATTCAACACCATCGCCCACTCCGGAATTATAGATAAACTCACTAAACTAGGTATAAATCCCTATGTCACAAGATGGGTTGCCAGCTGGCTTGCTGACAGAACTCACACTGTGAAAGTAGCAGACTCCAAATCAGACTTCAGACCAGTGACAAGTGGAGTACCACAGGGTTCAGTCCTGGGTCCTCTCCTGTTTGGTATCTACTTCTCTGAAGTACAGGCTAACACAGAAGGTCTTTGGCTAACTAAATTCCCAGATGACTGCAAACTAGGAGCCATAATCAAAACTCCTAATGATGTAGACATCCTACAAAAGGGCCTCACTGAGACAGATGCCTGGTGTTAAAGCCATGGTCTCAAGCTCAATGCCAAAAAGTGCATTGTCATCCTGTTTGGTAAAAACTCTGTACCCATGAACTACCACATAGGTGGTAATCTACTTAACACTGGAAATGTGATAAGAGACCTTGGGACACAGGTGGACAGTAGTCTCTCCTTTGATAATCACATTGCCACAGTGGTCAGGAAATCCTTCTATGTGGCATACCTCATCACAAAAGGATTCTCATCCAGAAAAAAGAGGTCATTGTTCCCCTCTACTCATCACTCATTAGACCCATTATGGAGTACAACGCCCCTTTTGGTATGTACCTCACAAGACATCTACAACAACTGGAAAGGCCGAAAAAATACATCACAAAGAGGATTATTGGCCTCAAACAGATGCTTTACGCAGACCGTCTCAAAAAACTCCAGCTTTACTCTGTCGCATATTGCCTACTCAGAGGCGATCTCTGCCTAACATACAAAGCTATGTCAAACCCAGAGCTGTTGGACATGCTCCACTTAAACAAATCCCAATCCCTCCGAGCTACATGCTCTAGGGACCTAAACCTTGTCACCACAATAAACAGAACATGCTGGAGGGATAGATTCTTGTCCCAGAGACTTCCCATACTCTGGAACAGACTACCTCTCTATGTCATACAGAGCTCCTTATTAGCACTCTTCAAGAAAAATCTTGATGACTGGATGGGTAATAGGAAATTCACCCCGGGAATCACTTCTGTGGTTCTGCTTGACAGGGTCACAGGAAAATAATCTTCTTGGGTGGCGAAAGCCAGGGTACCTTTTTGGCTAGGCTTGTATAGGCCCTAGGGCCAATAGCCTAGTACCTACCTATGAACCTATACATATATATATATATATATATATATATATATGGTTCCCCTTGACTTCATCGACACACCAAACCACCGACGCTCAGAAGATCGACTCCAGAAGACCGACGAGACAGATGATCAACAAGGTGAAATCCCGACAGCCAAAACACCAACATGGGTAACGTGTGAGCGCGACTCGGTAAGTGTGCGATAGTGAGGGATTTAGCGTTAGGGAGTGGACAGGTAAGTGTGAGATAGTGAGGGATTTAGGGTTAGGGTGCAGGAAAGGTGAGTGTGTGGTAGTGTCGGACTTAGGGTGCGGGTAAGGTAAGTGTGCGATAGTGATGGAGTTTAGGTTTAAGGGCGGGTTAAGTGAGTTAGGGTTAGGGTGCGGGTAGGGTAAGTGTGCGATAGTGACGGACTTTAGGTTTAGTGGTGGGTTAAGTGAGTTAGGGTTAGGATGTGGGTAGGATAACTGTGCGATAGTGATGGACTTTAGGTTTAGTGGCGGGTTAAGTGAGTTAGGATTAGGGTGCGGGTAGGGTAAGTGTGCGGTAGTGTCGGACCTTAGTGTTAGGGTTTGGGTTATGGTTAGTGCATGTATAGTTGTGTGTAATGTGTAGTTTACGTTTTGTGTGTCGGTGTTTTGGGTGTTGGTGTTATGGTGTTCGGTTTTGTGAGTTGTCGGTTTTGTGCGTTTTCGGTCTTTTTGTGTCGGTGTTTTGGGTGTCGGCTTTGTGGCGTGTCGGTGTTGTGATAGGGATCTATATATATACATATATATATATATATATATATATATATATATATATATATATATATATATAGATATACATGCACACACACATACATACATATATATTTTTTGGGGGGGATGGCCAAACTATACATCATCATCCTATTGGAAAACAAACATTCTTCAACAGGGTGTTACTGTACAGGCAACACCTGGTAAAAAGTTTGTTGTTTAGACAGAAGAAAAAATGTTATATTTTTATGCAAGTTAAATGCAACTTTGCTGTTTAGTAAGAATAAAATAAAAACATTTAAATGAACAAAATAGTACATACATAGAAAACAGCAAAGGAGTCATAATGAGCAGAGCAGAAGTTAAAGGAGAACTGCACTCACAGACTCAGAAAACATGTTTATTTCATCATGGTTTGGTATTTCCTACATTTAACACCACTCTGGGACTATTTACAGGTTTTTAAATATTTTTATATGTAATTTCTGAGTCTGACCACATGGGGTTCTAGCATCTTGAAGTGATACTGATTGTTTAGCCTGCCTCTAGGTATCCCACATTCCAGTACTTGTCTGTAAAAAAATACATCAGACAGGCCTCTTTCTTCCTAAAGCTCCTGTCACTGCATTGATTTTACATGCATACACTGTTGTCTTTCAGTCAGTTTTAAGTAACATTTCATACCATTCAGTGACTATTTAAAACACAAACAGTGTAAATGCCACAGAACAGACTTTCAAAGTGCTTTTTACTGCTGCTTCCTTTAAGAATGGCTAAATTGCAGTCTTTTTTGAAGCCTAAATTGTACTAGTTTGACTCATCTCCCATCCCCCTTCACACCTAACTTTCTTAGCTGTCAAAGTGCTAAGGGTAATTTCAGCTGTTACCTGTTGTGATTGACAGCTCACAGCAGGAGACTTGACTCATGTACTGTATCCTTGTTCTAGCCTTTACTTTCTGTATGGGTAGTGGAAAGACCAGGTAACTGTGACATCACAGCATGGTTGTTTCTTTTCCGGGACGGTCTTGGTGATATCAGTTTAGGGAGGGAATGACATAAGTTAATTGGAGACCACAGAAATCTTTCTCAGGGCAGGCTAAAAGTATTTTGAAAGTGAAAAAAACATAGTACAATAAGGTACTCTTCTAGTGGAGAGAAACCGTCAATTTAAAATATTTTAAATGCTGCATTGTTGTTTATTCATAGCAGGGACTATACGTAGGGTGAAAAAGGCCAGAGAAGTTGAGCATTTAATAATATAATCCCATTGTTGTCCTTTAATGGAAAGAGATGAGAGATATCTGCATGTAAGCATTCTCTTGTGCTGATATTAAAATTATGGTTGCAGAAAGCTTTTATGGGTAATATGGGAAAGCTGCACCAAGGAGAACAGCAGTTGCAGCAGTGTGAAATGAAATGTAATCTCAAGTGCTGGCAGATTATCCATAATGTGTGTCTGCATGAATGTGTGCATGTCTGTGACAGAGGGAGAGAGAGAAGGGAAGAGAGAGTAACACAAAGAGAGGGAGATAGAGGGAACACATACCTCTCAACTTCTTTGTGCTGCAACAACCCATCAGCACATGTATAAACATCAAAAAATAATGAAACTTTAATGAATGGCATAATTGGCTTACTGTAATCTTCAGTGATTTACCAGAAAACCAACATTGTTTGAGGGACAGTGCAAAACAATGCAGCAAAATCAGAGACATTCTACAAAATCAGAGGCAATAAAGAGGTGTGGGGGAGTTGCAGTCCCTTTCATTGTATGATTTTGTTTCATTCATTTGATCACAATGAGACATCTGAGATGTATTCAATCAACAAAGTGGTTGTAACTGTTGGCCATGGGTGTTGTATGCGAGTGTGTGCATGTGTGTGTGTGTGTGTGTGTGTGTGTGTGTGTGTGTGTGTGTGTGTGTGTGTGTGTGTGTGTATGTGGATATTAATGAGTTATATAACCAACATTTTGGATGTAAAATACTTCCTCCAACAAAAATTACATATGCTTCAGCATGTTTGAAACATTAGTTGGATCACTAATTTGCATAAAAAATATAAAAACATGTATAGTAACAAAAATATATATATAAAACAATTTCACAGACAGCCCATTCTTTTAGAGCATATTAATCAAAATAGCATTTCTAAGTTGTTGATCGTTCGTCTCTAACACATATAACAAGAAGGCTGCCCGAGGTTTTTGTTTAGATGCTTTAATACATAGAAACACATCAGGATGGATAGCAGCATCATTACATATGAATGAACTAGTTAACAGACAGACCTTACATACATACATGCTTACATTTCAACAGCTAACTACAAAATGGCAGTCAGACTTGCACATACTCAGTATTTATACACTTGTGCAACCCTTGGATAGCTTCTTAAAGGTACATACATACAACTGTGGTATAGGCTTGGACCAGTCTCAAATGCTTCCAATTCTGCCTAAAGATTGCTACTTCTGATTCCACAATGTATGATCTCAGCTCTGGATCAATATTCTTCATGACACCAATCCGATCATAACCTTTGGACATTTGCATCCTTATCACTTCTCAATCTCATAATGGATTGAGTGGTTTACTGGTCTTAGTCTTAGTCTTAGTCTTAGTAAGACTTCTGGGTTAAACACTTCTTCAACAGATTGTCTTTTACTGATCTGTTATTCTTGACACATGGAACCAACGATTGACTACTGGTTGGTAATGTGGTTCTGGTTTGTCGCGACAGAAGTCTCTGAGCAGGTGAACCAAGATGTTGATCATGAGGAATATTTCTGAGATTCAAGAGATTCAGGAAAACATCACTATTATCTCATTTTGACTTCTCACGTAACTGCTTTGCACTTTGAACTGCATGTTCTGCCATACCATTTGACTGCATGTAATCTGGGCTACTTGTGACATGAGTAAAGTCCCATGCTTCAGCAAATCTTTTAAACTGTTGGCTTGTAAACTGTGTGCCATTGCCAGCGATAACTTTGTGTGGACTACCATGCACAGCAGAATGAAGCTTTGTCTTAGTAATGACTGTACTGGATGCTAGATTAGGAAGTAGGTCAATCTCAAACCAATTGCAGATAATGTTGACCATTCCACACGGAGATGTTGGTAGCTACTGTTGATCAAGATAGTTCTGGAATCTGGTTTAGCTGAAGTAGTTCCTTCTGTTGATGTGGCTTTGTACTATTACACACTGAACAAGATGAAAATGCTCTCTCAAAGTCTTGTGACATGGAACCCCAAAATACTAGTCCTCTCACCCTTCTTTTCATAGATTCAGTTCCTGGGTGACCATGATGCAAGATAGTAATGTACTCTTGTTGCAAGGACTTGGAACAATTACTTTCAGACCTTTCATTATGATAGCTTTGTCAGACAAAATCTCATCTCTGTATTTAAAATAAGGTTGCACTTCTTTTGGTAAACTAGATTGCTTTGACGGCCATCCTTGACTGATAAAGTGGTTGAGCCTCTGTAAAACTGGATCTGTAGCTGTGTGATCTCTCAACTCATCAAGATGTGTGGAAGAAATAATTCTCGCTTCCATGACTTCAAAATGAAGACTCATATTCTTGTGCTGTTCTGTGGTATTTCTGGGCGATCTGGATAAGGTATCAGCAAGATAAAGAAGTTTGCCTTTCTTGTAGACAAGATTTAAGTTGTACTATTGCAATCTCAGCATCATATGTTGCAGTCTGGCTAGAGCTGAATGCATAGGCTTTCTCAAAATAGTGACTAAAGGTTGGTGGTCTGTTTTGATCGGGATAGGTCTACCATAAACATAATCATGGGACTTTGAACATGCAAGCATAATTGCCAAAAGCTCTTTCTCAATCTGGACACACTGCATTTCAGTTTGGGTAAGAGTTCTCAATGTGTAGGCCACAGGTTGTTCCTCTTGTAGAATGATTGCACTAAGACGAAATTTCTAAGCATCATAGGAAAGTGTAACTGGCTTGTGAATGTCATAGCATCTAAGAGTTGGTGGACTAGCAAGTCTGTGCTTCAGGACATCAAATGCTCTTTGATGTTGCTCTAACCAAGACCAGGATAGATCTTTGTGTCAGCTCTCTGAGTGGTGCTGATAGCTGGCTGAAGTCTGGAATAAACTTGCCTAGGTAGTTGACCATGCCAAGAAAATGTTGCAGGGCTTGAACATTGCCTGGAGCTAGCATCTCAAGAATGGCTGTTTGCTTTTTAGGGTCTCATCGTAAGTCTGTACTCGTAAATAAATGATCAACATAAGTAACCGCTCATAGCCTGAATTTGCATTTGTGTGGATTGAGCTTAAGATTCACTTGACATACCCATTCTAGAACTTTTCTGAAGTTTCTGTCATGTTTAGCTTCATCATGACCTCCTACTAATATGTTGTCTACTACAATAGTATAAGGATACCCAGAAATACATTTGCTCCATTGGACGTTGAAAGACTTCACTTGCAGAATTTATCTCAAATGGGATTCTCAAAAACCTATACCTGGCAAATAGAGTGCTGAAAGTAGTGAGCAAAGATGATTTCTTGTCAAGCTGAATTTGCCAAAATGAACTCTTTGCATCTAAGACAGAAAAAAAATAGAGGCATCTGGCATCAAGGCTGTGACTTCTTTGACTGCGCACATTGGCTGATGAGGTCTGTTTAGTGCTTTGTTCAAATGTCATGGGCCATTACATATTCTGATGTCATCTGAGCTTTTCTTATGAACTACCACCATGGAAAATACCCTTTCAGCTGGAGTTACAACTGGACAAATCACATCTTGTTGCACCATTTTATCTAACTCAGCCTTGACTCTGTCTTGCATGGCTTTTAGAACTTTACATGCTGGCCTGATAAGTGGACTGACCTCTGGGTCTAACTTCATGGAGTATACAACTGCAAGTTTGCCTGGTTTGTCTTCAAAAAGATTAGCACAGGTAGAAAAAAATGTACTGGACAAAATGAGAGTAATTTTTTTAAGCTAACTTGGTGGACTTCCTTATTAAATGAAAGCAGTCCCATTTTCAAACTCTCTGAGCCCTAATAATGACTGGGCATGCCTTTTGACCACATAAAATAATAAGTCATAGCTTCTTCCAGTAGAGTAAAATGAAAGCGCTACTGAGCCTTCATTTTGAATTTCTTCATCTCCATAAGCAACAAGCTTTGCACACCTTGGCAAATCAAGCCTTTCACCATGACTCACTCTAGCAAATGTTTCTGCTGACATAACATTGCACTTGGAACCTCTATCAACTTTGAGCTCTGTGGGTTTGCCATTTATCCAAACAGTACAAAATACTTCATTCTTTGCCCTTAAATCTACTGCATTAACTGTTTCATGAAGCACTGACACACCATCAACATAAAGAATAGGGTTGCCACTGTCTAACTGATCAACTTGTTTCTTAAAATGTCCCCTTTTGATAAAAGAACAATAACCTTTTGATTTACAAAATCTTTTGAAATTATTCCATTTATTGCATTTGTGGCATTGTTGACCAAAAGCTAAACATTTCTCCCTTTTAGATTCATGACTTCCACTACAGTTATGACAGTTGGCAATGAACCTAGGTTGGGGCCCATGCTTTGAGCTTGCTGATTCACTCTTATGCCTTACTTAGACTGTGTGAACTCTGGAATTTTCTGGAAAGTTCCAGGCTTTACCAGTGAGTGCTGCAGGGATTACAGTTGCTGCCATGTGCTTGGGCCTGTTTCTTTTAATCGTGTGCTGCATACTATCAACATGAGCTTTATCAGTGGACCTTCTAGAGCTGTTCTCATTTGTAAGCATATTTGTGTGCTTTTCTGTGAGCTTATATATCTGACAAATCTCAATGGCCTTATTCAAAGTTAAATCACTGTTACGAAGCAAAATCTTTCTCACAGCATCATCTTTTATACCACACACAAGTCTGTCCTTTATCAACTCATCCATTAAGTTATCAAATCTGTACATTTTATCTTTATTTCTCAGGTCAGTTATATATGCTGCAAAAGTTTCACCAGGCTTTTGATCCCTTGTGTAAAATAAGTGCCTTTCCATAGTAACATTTGTCTGGGGGTTGCACATTTCTCTAAATTTACTTTTTAAGCACTCTGGATCCTCCCTTGACTCAGCCTGTACAACAATATGATGGTTTTCCCCCTCTCCTGTATAGATAGCAGGTGCATACTCAAATGACCATTCCCTTTCTATAGCTTCTGACCCAGCTAAATTAAGTAGAATAAATGCCTTTGTACGGTCATCTTTAACAGAAAACGCAGCCTGTATAAAAATGTCATACTCTTGCTCAAACACTTTCCAGTTCTCAGCAATATTACTATCAAACAAAAGTGAACTGGGTTTCGAAATCCATCTGCCATGCCCGCAAAGTATACACAGACACACTGAAAATATTGTCCTTGCAATTATTTATGAACAGTTCTATGAACTTATAATAACATTCATACACACAATAAACTTTTTAAAATACTGTCCTTTGCAAAATATGCTCTGTAATCCCTGTATTCTGTGAAATGTGCCCTGTAATGGCTGTACTCTGCAAAATATGCCTTGTAATAGCTGTACTTTGTGAAATAACTTTACTGTAACACTGCACAAACAAGCAATCACTGTATACACCTCTAATAACACAGACTTCCTTGCTTAATACGAGAAATACATGCTTTGCAAAAAGGTGATCATTTTCCTTTATTTTATTTGTTCTATGCAATTCAGACTTGATTTCAAACATTTTCTGTAGTAATTTGAATATTTTATCAATATCATACATATCAGTTTATGCGAATATTATTTAGAATGTTCTGTATGCCCCATTTCATATTATGCAAAAAAGAAATAGTGCTGAGCAAGTTTTTTAATATTTGAAATTTGTTTCTGACCTGTTTTGCAAACTATGCACGTTTTAGGGATGATTCACTTGTCTATATTCCTCCAGCTCTAAGCAAGTGCCTTAAGTCATTTTAGCCGTGCCGCCTCTATCTTCATGGCCTTTGGATATGCTAGTTCTGACTCCATGCCCTTTAGACATGCCACTTCTGGCACCATGTCACTCATTCATCTCTAACATATAACAAGAAGGCTGGGTTTTTCATTTTGATGCTTTAATACATAAAAACAGATCATGATGGATAGCAGCATCATTACATATGGACGAACAAGTTAACAGACAGACCTTTACATACATACATGCTTACATCTCAACAGCTAACTACAAAATGGCAGTCAGACTTGCATGTGCTCA
Source organism: Protopterus annectens (assembly GCF_019279795.1). Lineage (NCBI taxonomy): Eukaryota > Metazoa > Chordata > Ceratodontiformes > Protopteridae > Protopterus > Protopterus annectens. Next base: position 15,099,186 of record NC_056738.1, on the reverse strand, counting down.
GTATTTATACACTTGTGCAAGCCCTTGGATAGCTTCTTAAAGGTACATACGCACATATTGATCTACATAAGTCAACTGGTATTGCAAGTATTTTCACTCCTTTATAGACTTTTCATTATTGATTTTCTAACAAACTCCTTGGCAACATCCTTTTTCTCTATCTTTTCTGAGTTCTTTCCCTTCTACATTTATATTAATGCAATCATGCACTATATATGCCTTCCATTCCAGAGTCTTAAAACACATTTAACCCCCATGCTGCTAAACACTATCAGTAATAATTATTTTAATACTATACACTAATGTAGACTTATTTATTCATGTTACCTGTACTAAAATTCCTCATATACTCTTTCAACTGAATTAAATCAGTATATTCTTTTCATAGACTGATAGAAAAAAATGCTAACACACATAACTGTAAAAATGAAGACCACGAATAATAAACATTCAACAGTGCTTTTTTTAAAACAAGAAACATTTTTATTGAATTATTACTCATGACATAGACAATCATACATTTATAAACATGAAAACAAACCATATTGACATATTTTCAGATGCAAATATTATACATCACATATAATACAGTCTTTGTCAATTGAACATAACATAGCTCATTCAATTCCTGCCTTCTCTTAAACCTCATTTCTCCTCCAAAACAGTATTCTGCATGTATTGTCCCCAGAATTCCCATTTTTCTATGTAATTTGCTCCTATCCTTTTCTAAAGATTCCACTTCCAGTTCTTTTATATCTGCTGCTAAATTCACTACTTCTAGTATGGCTAGTTTACACTTTAATTTCCATTTTCTAGTAATTGCTTTTTTGACAACCACCAGAATTAAACTTAATAAGACCTTACTATATTTAGGCAGCTCCTATTCTGTATCACAGCTCAAAAAAATAATTTCCTTAGTTACACCAATTTGCTCATCCAATATTTCTGACAGACTAGTCTGCAGGAAATTTTTAAAGTCTGCTAAATCATTATATTTTCAAAAATATGGTACAAATGACCTCTTTCTTCCTATCATACCTCCAACATTTTCAACCTAGCTGAGGAAAAATACTTTGGAGTATGCTTGGGGTATATATATATATATATATATATATATATATATATATATATATATATATATATATATATATATATATATATATCTTCCTATTGTTTCTTTGTGAATTGTTTATCTAATCTCTCTTCCTAATCATTTCTGGCTTCCTCTGATTGATTCATATAGTTATCATGCAATGTTTTATACCCTACTAATTGTCCCTTTTATAACAGCAGCTTCTGTTCTAGATTCCACTAAAAACTCTACCAGTGCTGGTCTTTTGCTTAGAATCCCCTATTCTGTTTTCTTTGCCTGTACTCAGATATCAATCCTTGATAGGGAAGGGAGTCTCTAGCCTGCAGTCCAAATGCATTCTTGACCTCTTCTCATTCTATTACCTTTCCCCTGTCAAATTATTTGCTCCCAATACCTTGGTTCCTTTGTCAGTTTTCTCCAGTACATTTCAACAGCTTCTTGCCTATTCAGTATACTCCTAATTGCAATCAACCCTATTGGTAGAATCTCCCTTCAGCATTCCTGTTATGGATTATTTCTGGGTTTATATTATATCATCGAACTTCTAAAAGTTTGAATGATGTAATATTGAACCCAAATGTCCAAAACCTGAAAATAGCGAAGCCACGGCACATCGATTTTTTTCCCCAAGGAATAAAATCGGTGGGCCATTTTCAGGGCTTTGCTATTTCCTCCACTGTGGTGCAATCTCGGAGTTGGTATATTTAAGTAGGGGGTGTGGGGGGCACTTTAGTTTAAGTTTAAGGTTGCAGTTTTTTTTTTGTTAGGGAACAGCATTTTCTTCCCTGGGAAAAAAAAAGGTGTTCTGTGTGTTCACTAATTTACTGTTTCGGACATTTGGGTTCGATATTACATCGTTCAAACTTTTAGAAGTTTGACGATGTAATATAGACCCATTATTTCTTAGAATACATTTTGCCTCTTTATGAACATAATACTCTGTATGGTTATTGTTATTCTCCTGAAGGATCTGCTCCCAAAATCATAATCTCTCCTTATTTCTTGAGCTTCCCCTATTTCATCATCATCCCTTTTCACTTAGAATTATAGCTTTCTGCTTGTGTATAGGAGCCTTAGCTGTGTAGGTCTGAAATACCCCTTCAAATTAAGTAATCCTAAAATACCTTGTTCTATTGGAAGGATCAGGCTACCCCACTTGACTCTTGCCTTCTTCCCCTCCCAGGTAAAATCCTTCGACTCTTTATTATTTGCTATCTACAACATTTATTCTGGTTGATAAAAATATGCCTGACCTGTATATAAAACTAAACCTACTAAAAACATGTTCACTGCTTATATCTTACTATCCATGTCCATAATACAGAGCTTCCAGTTTCTCAAGTTTTGTATTATCTTTTACTTAGTCTCTTCCCACATATTCTTAGCTGTCATAACAGAATCCTTTTTAACCCACACTCGTAAGTAATTCATTTTATCATTTCCCCATAAATATGCATATTGCTCAAACAATTTGTGAGTGGATACATAGTTTACAGCTATTGCCTTTGTTTTACCTTTATTTTATCTTTATTGATTTTGTATTCCACAAAGACTTAAAAATGTCTCAGAATACACCAAAATGTCCTTTTTCTGGTTTTATCAGGTATAAAATAAAATCATCTGCAAATAAAGCCAACCTTTCTTGCTTACCATACCAACTATATTCTTAAATTTTTGTGTTCCTTATTTTCTTTGCCAGTGTTTCTAAATATTATGCATATAACAAAGGAGAAAGAGGGCACCCTTGCCTGGTTCCTCTCTTCAAGCAGAACATGTCAGAAAGGAACACCCCCCACATTAATTTTCATCTCTGATCCCTCATATATCCTCCTAGTTAACGTTATTATTGTATCAAGGAATACAAATGCTTCCATTGCCCTACTCATAAAATCTCAGCTTACTCTGTCAAATGCTTTCTCGACATCAATACTCACCAACAACAGTGGTATTTTTTACATTCTGCTTCCCCTGGATCATCATTATTCTATTAATGTTGTCAATTGTTTGCCTCCCCCTCCACAAAATCACAATGATCAATATCTATGCATTTTTGGCATCGCCTTTGCCATTCTTTTAGACATTACAGATATAAACACTTACAAAATCATGGTTTAGAATTTAAATGGGCCTATATGATGCCAAAGCTGAAGGATCTTTATCATCTTTAAGTATTACAGGTACCACAGCTTTCTTCCAGGATATTGGTACTTCTCCTCACCTTCCAGATGTTTCTTGCTTTCTTCCCTCCTAGCTTCCAATCTTCTATGGGAATACCATGTATTCCTGGAGACTTTCCTGTAGATTGGTTATACATCATCCTTTTTATCTCATCTCCTCCTATCCTGACAGTTAATAGTTGAGCCTCATCTGCCTCTAACCTTCTCATATTTAATTCATCCATAAGCATTTTCCATTTGTACTTTCTTATTTCTACATTTTTCTACATTTCTCTGCTTTATACAGATTTTCATAACATTTCTGAAATATTTTAATAAATCTACAGGATCTCTGATTATTTTCCTTGTTATAGGCTCCCTAAGCTTGGCAACAATCCTTTCCACTTTCTATTGCATGAGCTGCTGTGCTAAAAGTATTTGTGTTCTGGAGTTATTATCAAAAAACAGTTAACAGGAATCTTTCTAAACTCATGCATATTATCCAGGTAGTGTGTTATTTTTTCTTTAGTACTCTGCAGTTGTGTCTCTTCTTATTCTGTGAGATATCCATTAGTATGCAATACTTTAACCTTTCTCAGGTCCTCTAAATAAGTCTTGTTACTTCTTAACCATATCTTTTTTATTTTATTTCTATCATATTTTTAAACCCCACTTTCATTTTTTCCCACTCCCAAACTATTTTTTCTGAAGACATTTCTGTTTTCCTCTTGAATCATTTCCACTACCCATTCCTTAAATTCCTCTCTGTTTAACATATAGCTGGGAAGCAGCAATGTTTAATTTTTATCTCATTACCCTGCATTTTTATTTCAGTTATTATTGGCTTATGATCTGAAATAGTTATTGGATGTGTATCACAACTTTCAATTAAATTCACATGTTCTTGTGAAATATAATTTCAGTATAGTCTAGCCCAGTTTTTGTACCTTGGGAATAATATGTAAATTCTCCTTGAGCTCCTGCTACTGAATTCACATCTTCCACACCAAACGTTTTCATACATTTCTTCAATATTTTTCCCTCTTTGGTTACATTTTCCCTTCTGGGTCACTCAGATACATCCTCACTATTGCAAATCAAATTTAAGTCCCCACTTATAAGTGGTATTCCCTGCTGAAAGCTGATCATTTGTCCCAGAATTTTATTAACCTCCATTGTAGCAGCTTTAGGTGGAATATAAATACATGCCAGCATGATCCAACTCCATTGCCAGTAGCCCTTTACTACTATAAATCTACCATTATTATCTGTTTTGCCCTTCTTCTGTCACTATTGGAGCTCCTCTAACATTTAATATAAGTATTCTCCTTTTCCTTTGTTCTAGATATTCCACTGAATAACCATGTTGACATCTTTTCTTTATCAAATTCGCATGCTCATTTCTTTCCAAATGTGTCTCCTATAGCATAACTATTTGCAATCTGCATTTCTTAGTATAGTTCACTACTCTTTCTTTTTTATATATACCTGTAGGACTATTCCCATTCAAAGATAATATGGAAAGTGTTGCCTTTATTATAAGATGTTATTATGCCTACCTGTTATGTATAACAGTTTTTTAAATGTCTTAGTTTCGGCTTTTGTGTTGCTTACATACACAGTTGGCAGTTTAATCTTTTATACAGTTGTTTCCTGTCATATCCATTTGAACCAATGTCACATCATACAAGACTTTTGGTTTTAATGAAAACCCTCAAAAAAAAAAAAAAAACATGACCAGAACACCCCCATAACATATAAACTTAATGCAAACATTCGCAACTATGTACAACTTCAAATAATGAAATGTAACCATCTTAATAGGAATGATTGTTCCAGATTGACAGCTATACTCATAGACTTTAATTGACCTATGATGAAGGTTATCTATGCTAGGATGCATGGTATAGCCTATGCTTCTACTTATACTAAGTGTTGTCTGTTATTGTCTTCTCATTATTCCTCTCCCAGATGTGGAAAACAACTTGAATGCTTTCAGTAAGTGCTATCTTTTAGCCACTGTAAGAAAAAAGTATTCTGTTTTTATTGCCCTTATCAGCTTTTCTCAAAAAAAAAAATGAGAACAAGATTCACAGTTGCCTTCAGCTACAAGCTTCTTGTGCTGCACTTTGAACATTTATTTTCTAAATTAATTACATTCAGTGTTCTCAAGTTTACCTGCTTCCACTAAAAACATGTTGTTATATCAAGAAAATGGCCTTAATCCATGCATTCCCCTGTGAAAAGGTAAGAAAAAGCATGACAACTTTACTTATATCATGCTCTGTATATTTTTACAGCCCATTGCTCACCTCAGCAACCCAAGACTACAGCCTATTAAACATGCTTTTGTCTGGGCTTTCTTTTTACATTGCAGTGCCAACATTTCTTAAAATTAAACAAGAAGAAAGAAGGAAGAAGGAAAAAAGGGCACCTGTTTACTTTAGTATCCCTATAACACACAAAAATAACTGAAAATGGTTTATTATATAAAATGCAGTATATATCATGTTTCATAAAAATACTATTAAGAGCAAAAATAATGTTAATTACATTTACCTCCTTCCTCCCTCTTCCCCTCTGCTTATTGTTCTTCTAAACATCAATTACATGAAGTCAGGGAGATTTATATTATATCATCTAGTTTTCAGAAACTCTAAATTCATATGGCCAAGACCATATGATCGAGTCTCTGAAAACTCAAAATAAAAAAAATGAACATCCCTTACACCCTGAAAATTATATATACCAACTCCAAGATTGCTCTACAGTGGGGAAAAGGTTAAATTCCCAGTTGAAGCACTTCTATATAAATTGTGGTACAGGGTGGATCAGGGAATTTACCCTTTTCCACACTGTAGTGCAATCTTGCAGTTGATATATGTAATTTGCAGGGGGTGTGGGGAATGCAGGGAGCTTGCCACTGAAAAATGTAGATTTGTTTCCTTTTAATTTTGAATTTTCAGAAACTGGATCATATTGTCCCCATTATATGACTTTCAAGTTTCTGAAAACTCAATGATGTAATATAAATCCAGTTGGGGATATGCTTTGGAGTCCTCTACAAGTTTAACAAAGTTGAAAAAGTCCAATATTTCCAGGTTTTCTTGTTCTGCTATATTCCACAAATGTGATTGATGCTTTGTAATCTTAAATTTATTCATTAAGCTCCAAGTTGCAGGCTTTCTTCATGTTAATCTCCATCTCCCAACTCCAGTCTCTGCTTCATTTCCAATGTACTCATGGTTCTTCTAGTTAACTCATATGCTGTTCTCTATCTCTCAAGCATTTTCCTTTGGAACATTGGAAAAGATTTCACTGGCATAGTCTCTTTATTATTAGAAGACTAAGAAGCAGAGTCATCTTCTGTTTGATAGCTCACTTTTTGTTGGACAAACTCTTATATGCCCTCCATGGCATGTTCTGCATAAAAAATGACTTTAACCATCCAGTAAACAATATTCTGAAGATAGCTGGATAAAGCAGCTTAAATCTCACATGAACCCGATTGTTTAAATAAATGTATTCCTGTTCTGCCTGGTGTACAGTGAATAATCATTTTCCATAAACACTCTACTGTCTTCAACTTTTAGTACTTTGTCCTTCTGTCATAGTTTTGTCAAAAGCAACTCTTTCTGCTGGTGGTTTTGCAATTTTACTATTACAGGTCTTAACTGCTTTCTTATGGCTGGGTTTAGAGCACACACACACACACACACACACACACACACACACACACACACACACACACACACACACACACACACACACACACTGAGTCTAGAACATACACACAATGTGCTCTTTCAATTAACAACTCCTGCTGTGGAATACCTGTTCAGTTGCTAATTTGCACTTTCATAAAATTAATACAGTCTATTCCTTCCAGTTTCTCTGGTACAGCAGAAAATTTCAGATTTTTCCTCCATGCTCTGAAATCTAATTCTATAATTTTTTTGCAACATCTGTTTTTGAGCAGTCTAATATTTAGCCAACCTTTTCTTCATTTTAACCTCTGATTTTTCCAGTTTTATCAGCTCATCTGAATATCCATTTATAGCTTCTTCTATTTTTTTCCAGCCTTTTGTTATTTGAGTTTTTATACTCATTCAGTGTTTGATTTATTTTATTAGCACATTTGACTTATTTTTTCTTCTAGCTTACAGGAAGTCATGTCTTGCACCAAAGCTGAAGGCTGAACTGCTTTTTGCTGAGCAGCTGCAGGATTCTTCCAAGGCAGTGTTTTCACCTCACTTTTTGTAGTTGATTTTCTTTCAGGATCTCTAAATGTCTTCTTTGCTGGCATCTAGGCAGTGCACTTACTAGCCAGCAACTGAAATTTCCCCAAAAAGACAAATTCACCGGGCTCTTTCTTATGTTTTTATTTTCACACTGGGAGATCTGAAATTAAGCAGTTGCTCAGTGTGCAGCCATCTTGGAGGTCAAGCATGTAGCAATACTAATAGAAATACTCAATATACATCAAAGTTCCTTATGACTCACCAGTAACAACAAAAACACCAACAAATCCTCATATCTAATTCAGGTACAAAGAGTTCCTGACACTGAATACTCTAGACAATCATCCACATAATTTTGCACCTTTATTAATTTAACCATCATTGGACCTACACCAGCTTTCTTGTCTAAAACATGTAGTGACCTCTTGTTCCAAGTTTCAGCTATAGTCTGCATTCTTGACAATTCCACTTTATTTAACACAAAATATTTCAAAACTGAGTAGGATACATAAGATTCCAATGAGCAGGCTTTGGTGATCTCATGCTGTACTTATGGAGCCATATTTCGGACAAAAAATGAACACTTGGAAGAATAATGTGGAAAAAGAAGTCTTAACTCCACATTGACTGGAATTACTTCCTTCACATCAAAACATTACAAATTAAACACTTTTTCAAGCAAACCATGGAAATTCATAGATGCTCCATACAGATAAATGAAAGTCCACATTACTGAATATTGTACTAAACAGCCTACCCAAAATGGAACAGGAAATCCTTTGGAACTGCTGAAGGAACATGAATATGTATACTGTTTATAGCAGCTAAACCAAAGTCAAATACAGAAATTAAAAAAGCACTCAAAGTCACATAGTATTGATTGTTACTTAAACTAAATTCCGAAACAAATGATAAACTTGTACGGATTTACTATGGGCACACTCTTACACATTTTACAGACACTGAAAACTAAATGAACAGAATATGATTGATGACAGCCTTTACCATTCATCCAAAAAGAGCTGTTGACCTTATGTAAAATAATTTGTGTAAGATCAATTGATCATCCATTGAATAAGTTGAGTAAGATCAATTACATTTTGCAGTTGCGGTCTTACGTCAACTGGTGCCCTAGGCAAAAGGGCTCCTTGGCGCCCCCCACCACACCGCCTGGTGCCCCCATCTTGGTCTACCTATACCACATAAATACTGGAAAAGTGCCCCTTCCAGAGTGGCGCCCTAGGCGGCCACCTAGTTGGCCTATGCCTAAGGCCAGCGATGACATTTTGCTGAGTAGAAGTTAGACTGAAAACAATACCTGTATGTACATCATAGGCAGTCCTAGATATAAACACAATGCACTTCAGTAGCCACTCAGAAACTTGAATATTTTAAATATGGACCAAGAGCATAGTGATCCTTTAAATAATTGTATTTGATATTATAAGCATGTCACAATAATGCTCATAAAGAAGGAAGTGTAACAAAGAGAGCAAAAGAGCTTCCTTCACAACAGTCCTCTTTGACTCGGGAGGAGCATCATGAGACTATAGGGTTTGTTCTTCAGTCCTAGTCATTAGGGTTTGTTCTTCAGTCCTAGTCATTATTCCAAGTCTTTTCACAACAATTACATCTGATGATGATGATGATGATGATGATGAGACCGGGATCAGGACAGGCATGAAGGGACTGTGCCTATTCCCCTCTCCTAAGGAGATGAGAACATTTCCAGGGACATGTACTCCATGCAAGTCCCTAGCTGGAGACAAGAAAACCTATGGAGCTCTGCTGGGCATGGACATGGGTGCAGTGCTTAGAAAACACAAAATTCCCCTTGGCTGCTTGGATGTTGGCTGCACCCTGACTGGATCCTGTTTGGTAAAGAACTAATTTACAGAGTCATAGAGCTCAGTCGGATAGTAAGCAAACATGGAGCCTCCACCCCCTGCCAAAAAAAAAACACCCACATTTGGAACATGAAAATGTGCAACACTCTTACACAACTAATTAGAACTTGAATAAGTATGTTGCATGGATCTGCCTTTACATTAATCAGCTTCAATTTACACTGCCAATGTCTCATATTATTCACATCATTCTCTCTATAATGGAGAAAGCTATCCACTACCAACTTAGACTTATGTTTTTGTGACAATAATATAGAAGAATCCACCCATAAAATTCTGTGTGCAGACAGTTCACATTCCTCAAAAGCCAGTCAGTTAAAGTAACTACCAGATTATATTATTCAGCTAAACATGCACATTACTGCATGTTATGTGACTAAAATGTATAGCACTTCCAGTCTTTAATGTGAGGGGCATTGTCCCCACCCCTTGCTTATGTATATGACAGTCATACCTACTCCAAAACAGATGAATCATAATTTGATTGCACATGTACAAGTAACTTTGCCTTTCACTTATCACACTTTCTGTCATTCCTAATCAGCTGACACCATTTTAATTAATGACATCTCAATTAAACACTATGGTCCCACTTTCCTTACATCTAGTCTATTCGTTATCCCATCAGTATTCCAGTCTCATGTGTTAAATGCTTCCTAGTACACAAAATCCTTTATTTCTCATTGCTTAACTCTCCAGTTTCACCTCAGTTCTCCATAAATTATTATCCTTCACATCTTTTTGTATGTTTTTTTTACATCTACTGCTAGTATTCTCACTTTGTGCACTTCCCATATGTTATATACAGTACCAGTTTCTGACTTAAACAAGATCAATATCCTCTCCACCTTAAATTCCTACAAAATGTTGTTTAGCTGTTTTTTCAGTGAGTCTAGTTTTGGCGTTCCGATCCTCAGAGCATTTGCTTTCTTCCACTTATAGTGGAAGCCTGTTTTATATTTCTTCATTTTGCTACAGTTTTATAATGAAGTCCTCTTTCATTACCAGAACTAGTCTTTTTTGTTTTTCACAATTTCTCACATCATGCCTCACATCGATACAAAGTGAATATTTTAAAATATTGTGATCGAAACTGAAGTGTTTCTTTTTTTTTTTGTATCAATAGCTGACTTTCACCTGCCATTCTCAAAAACATTGTACTAGGGGTGTGGCCAGCATGCCAAGCAGATAACAACACAAATCTCTTGCTCTGCCTTTGAATATTTTTTGACAGGATTTTGTTATGTTAACATTAAAAACTTTGAATATTTTTGTTTCTGTTGGTTACAATAATATTCTGGTAACTGTACTGGGAAGAAATGTCATTCTTAGAAGTTCTTTTTTAAGATTTTTCCTGTCAGACGTTATACAGTCTGTGATAGCTATGAGTCACTTAAAGGCTTCTCTCAAAGATAATTCTATGAAGAAGGAACTGCAAACAGTTATATCCAGTATACAAGATCTCTCCATGAAAATGGATAACTTGGAAAATATCATGGATAACATGAAGAAAGTAAGAAGCAAATAGATATATTAAAGGAAATCATCACAAAACATTCTGATCAAATGGGTGTATATTAGATCACAAAACGCTTAAAAAAGTGATATGTGATTAATCGACTCTATGTAAGCAAAAGCTTACAATGTCAAACTGTCAGAACAGCGATTTTTTCCAAGGGAGAAAAAAAATCGCTGTTCCAACAAAAAAAAAAATAAAAAACAAAACACTTTAAACGTTACATTAAGTGCTGGGCTTCACCTCCCACACCCTCCCTTTTCCCAGGGAAAGAATTTGCTTAAAAGCCGCTTCGATATTTTGCCATTTCAGTCTTTTAAGTTCGACCAAGATGCATTCGAAAGAATGTGTCTTCGGTCTTCTAATAGGAACCTGATCAAATAGCAGTAATGGAAGAATCTGTTAATGAGATAGATGGAAGGAAAACAGAAAATGAAAATCAGATAGATTTCCTATTAAAACAAAACATGTTATTGAAGAAAGTGGAGGATCTAGAAAGCAGATCAAGAAGGAATAATATTAGAATTTATGGAATCCCAGAAAAAATGGAAGGTAATAACATGGTCCAATTCCTGAATGACTGGCTTCCCAGAGCTTTGAATTTACCTGAATCCTTATAATTTGGAATAGAGAGAGCTCACAGGTCCCTGTCAGATGTATCCCTTTCAAAAAACCATCAGCTACAAGATCTATTATTGTTAAATTTCTGTTAACACAAGATGAAGATTTGATCCTGAGAGCTGCCTGGTCAGGAACTCTAGTTCAAATAAATGGGAAAAGTATCAGATTTGATAATGACTATACTACTACAGTGATGACTAAAAGAAACATGTGTACCCTTTATTAAGAACTTGAAGAAATCTGACATTAAAGCACAAATTATGTTTCCAGCTAGAATCAAAATCTCATTACCAGATGGTCAAAGAATTTTTAATAAAAAAAAAAAAAATCTGTTAGATAAAGTAGAAGACATGTACCTGTCCTTACCTAGCCTGAAAAGACAAGCTACAAAGAGTATTTTAACCACTAAGGATAAGATCAGTAAGAAACTCAGAGATAAATAATTTGATCATACTCTATTTCTGAGTCTCTGTCATGAAGAGTATCTTCAGACCATTACTTGTGAGCACATCTACAAGGTAATTTTTTTTGTTGTTATATACTACTAAGTTATATAATAAATAGACTTCACCGGAGGCGAAGGTTTATTTTATTAAATGTTTTATTAATTATCTAGTCATATGTACCCCTATGGTAATACTGGGTTTCCTTCCCTTACTTCACTTTTTCTCTACTATACTTCTTATTTGAGAACTAATTATATTATAATGATAATCTCATTATACTATTCAGTTAGAAGTTGTTATTAATTACATTGCTTTGTGGGAGATCTTTGTGGTTTTCAGAGAGATGGGAATATTGAAAAATGATTTAGCTGCATTTGTTTTAAATGCTTTATTATTCATTTAATGTATTCATATATATTTATAATATATTGGGTTCTCATTCCTTTATCCTTCTGTCCCTCGTTTTCTTTTTGCATGGGGTCTAAATAGTAAGTTGAATTCATTGTGCTACTATTAAATACATAGTTTAGTGGGTGATGTGTGTGGTTTCTTGGGGGGGTGGAGATGTTAATGGGGGATCTTGTTTTCCTATAAAATTAATTTATGGCTCACCTAACTTTGACATGATGCCCATTTGATGTTTTGATTGTCGGCCTGGACGTGGTCCATGGCTTTTCTATTGTGACTCTTGGACTTTCCTTTTGGATGTTGTTGAACTGGATGATTGGTACATTGTATTGGGAGTATTTTTGTAATTGGATTGTCGGGTGACATTTTGTGTGTTTTCCTGGTGGGGTGGGTAGAAAAGAGAGATTTTAACAGCACACACACTTATTCTGATAATTATGGTCATTTCTGGATTTAACCTGTGCTTGTTTCCTTCTGTTGATGCTGGCTGCTTCACTTCTTATGTGTCCTGCACAAGCTACTGACAGTTATCTTCTTGGACTGCTTAAATTTCCTGCTAGAACCACAAAAATCTTCACATCTGATTAGTTTCATGAGCGTAATCTCCCACGAACAGCAAAGGCAGCTAGAATGACTATGCAGAAGTATGACAAGTGGGTTACCATGACCTCTGAATTTCCTGCACTTCCGAATGTTCATTATATACATGATTCAAAGGAGCAGAATGAAACAGCTTTTTTTTGGTTTAGGGAAGCAATATTAGTTAGATGTAATATTTATTTATATAAATAAACAATATATTTTTCTGACTACCTCATGAGACATATTTAAAGACATCTAGCTGGATGGAAGAGATGAGATAGAAGGAGAATGAGGAGAAGAAATAAAAATTTGAAGAGAATAAAGAGAGAAAAAAATAGGAAAGTACATATGAAAGAATGGACAGTGAGTATTAAAATAAGAAGTTAGACTACTGGTCCTTTTCTGTTGTTCACTTAAAGAAATTTCTAACCCTTCTTAAAGTGAGTTTGAATGGGTTTCATTAATGGAAAATGTCATACTGTTCAAAAAAGAGTAAATACGTGTAATGTAGTTGTTTTTATGTTCATTAACATAAAATCGATGGAGTATTCAGAAGTGGCTGAATCTAAACTGATAAGGGCATTCTACAATTGGAAAATCAAAATTTCTTGAATAAATAACATTTATTGCATTATAAATCAAAACATCTTTGTTATACAAATTTTGTTATTGTATATTAATGTACCTTTTCTTAGACAGTACACAGATTAGTTTACTGGCTGACATTATATAGGTGAAACAGATATCCACATGCACCCCAATATTATTACTAACTACAAACTAGAAATGCAAATGAACATGTTGCCAATAAAATGAGAGCTATACATGCAATGTTATGAATATCAAGAAGAAATTGTTAATGATTAGATGTAAAAACTGAATAGTAATGTTTAGAACTGCTTCAGTGTTATTAATAGGGATATAACAATTGCTAAAGAGGAAGAAATTATACCTGCTACTACAAAGCAAGGTTAAATCTAAAAATGTTTTCTTCTTCTCTTTTTCAGACATGTTGCTATATTTATTAAGAGTAGAGAGGAGTGGAAGAAATTAAAAAGACAATGATCTAATGAGGGGAATCTATAATTCATTATATTAAATTTTTATCTAGAAAATAAGATACCAGGAATCTATACATGACATTTAAATACATTTAGTTGTCAGTTTCTGATTTTTGAAATATACTGAACTATGGGGGTCATATCTCCAAGTTTTAAATAATATATTATCTATTTATTATTAGATGTAGATGTAGTACCTATTCTACATAGTTTGGCGATTTTGGGGTTTCTGTTTCATTATTCTTCACATTTGAATTTTACTCTACTGTTATGTTTATTATTATAGATGACTTGTAATTGATTATTGTTGATTGTAATTAGGCTATTTATGTGATAACAGAAAATTAATTTAATACACGTGTAGATGGCTCTACTACTCATAATATCATCTATTCTTGAGGTGCCTGATGTTGAAACATTTGATGATGTCCAGAATTTTGCAGTCAGTAAATGATAACCTATAGCCATCATTATATATACATGCTATATAGTTTATAGCTATTCTATGCATGTTGAAATGGGATAATTTTTGAAAAAATAAATAAGATTTATTATGAATAGTATTATTATTGTCAGGAATGAGATCTATATAAAAGATGGTTACATAGCGTTGATAATACTTGTACTTAAGTACTCCATTCATTGATAATCTATGAATAATGCAGCAAACAAACAAGGCATCCACCAGAGCTGAAAAGTATAAATCTTTAATAGACAGGATAAGTGCTTTCACACGAGTTGTGCTTCATCAAATCCACAGAATAAACCAGCAAAACCCATTAAATACTAAAACATGTGCATCAATTAACCAATAATATATAACAATCAATTATTGATGTATACTTCTTTTCATAAGAATTGGTTTTAAAGGAACAGAGGCATTAAGGCCAGGCAGTTTATCTGCCTGCAACTTTACAATCCACTTTGTCTCTGCAGTTTCAAGTCTGTTATTAAAATCACCATGTCTTTTAATAAAATGCAGCAACTGTAACAGTATAAAATCAAAACTATGATCAGTAAAAACAGAAATATGTTTGGCTAGGGTGTTAAGCATATCTTTACATCTAATATCACCCATATGCTGAATAATCTGCTCTTTAAGCATCCTAACAGTTTTCCCCACATAAAATGAAGTACAACATTTACATCTGGCCAAGTATATAAGTCCATGGGACTTACAGTCAGCATAAAAATTAGGTTTAAACATTATATCATATACTGGATGCTGAAAAACAAGTCTGGTAGAAATGTGACAAGAGGCTTTGCAGCCCCTGCAAGGATAAGTGCCATTCTGCTCAGAGGACAAAGTTGGTCTAACTGTAGATTTATAACACAATTGTCTCTTTAGGGACAAATTGTTTTTAAAAACTTAACTAGGTTTATCACCTACTATAGATTTTATTTTGTCGTCAGAGAGTAATATGGGCCAGAACTTATTAACAGTGCTGCAAACCTGCTGCACATTATTACCATAAGTCAATGAAAATCTGACTTTACGACCAGTTAAATTGTCCCATGGACTTATATACTTGGCTAGATGTAAATGTTGTACTTCATTTTATGTGGGGAAAACTGTTAGGATGCTTAAAGAGCAGATTCTTCAGCATATGGGTGATATCAGACGTAAAAATATTCTTAATGCCCTAACCAAACATATTTCTGTTTTTACTGATCATAGTTTTGATTTTATAATGTTACAATTGTTGCATTTTAATAAAAGACATGGTGATTTTAATAACAGACTTGAAACTGCAGAGACAAAGTGGATTGTAAAGCTGCAGGCAGATAAACTGCCTGGCCTTAATGCCTCTGTTCCTTTAAAACCAATTCTTAAGAAAAGAAGAATACATCAATAATTGATTGTTATATATTATTGGTTAATTGATGCACATGTTTTAGTATTTAATGGGTTTTGCTGTTTTATTCTGTGGATCTGATGAAGCACAACTCATGTGAAAGCACTTATCCTGTCTATTAAAGATTTATACTTTTCAGCTTTGGTGGATGCCTGGTTTGTTTGATGCATTTATCGTGTTTACTTCCTACTGGGTAACCTTTGGCTTTCTTGGACACATTGTTTTCATTTTGATAATCTATGAATACATAATATTTCTCATAGTTTTATGAAGTCCTAATTTAATTGTACTACTTTTTATACAAGAAGTTTCTGAATGAAGTATTATATGTACTAATAGAAGTACATAGTGTTCAATCTTTGAGATTATCATTTACCCACTCTTGCGCTAATCCTGGAGTTTACTATATATATTATAATTCTATTATTAATAGTCTCCCTTCACTGTTTTCTTTGTATCTGAAGGATAAGTTATTTAATATTATATATAGTTCTGTTAAAAAGATGGGGAAGAAGGGGGAGGGAAAAGAAGGAGAGAAAGGGAGGAGAAAAGGAAAAGAAAAAAAAGAAAATATATACCTAGACATTGTCCCAATAGGCTGGTAGTAAATTTTAGAAATAGATGTTTATGTATATATATATATATATATATATATATATATATATATATATATATATATATATATATATATATATATATATATATATATATATATATATCTATACAGTATTAACTCAACAAAAAGACATTTTACAATGACTTTCATTTATAACATAATTCTTTTGTTGTTTAGATTTATTCTTGGTTGTTTGAACAATAACAATATAATAATATTTTGTATAATTATAGTACTGAATCTTTACACCTTAATTTGGAAAATATATAAATATAACTACACAAACACATACTTAGCCTTTTTGGTTTGAATAAGTCTAAACAAACATAGACATAATAGGTATACTTAACATGTTCATTAATTACTTATGGTATATTATACTAAACTAATGTCTTTTTGGTTTTCCCGGTTAGGGGTTGCCACAGTGAAACTCCGGTCCGCCAATGATTGGCAGTGGATTTTTATAGTGCCGAGGTGCCAGCCTGATGCCCCACCTTCAAAGAAGGTGCACTCATTCACGCACTCACTTACTTACCTGCATGTCTTTTAAACATCACTCAACTATGGGGAGGACATGCAGACTCCACACAGAAGGCGCTCCAGCTGAGAATCGAACTGGAGAACCTCTTGCTGTGAGGCAACAACGCTAACCACTGCACCGCTGCGGCCACTACTTATGGTATATTATAGTTAATCTTAAATATTTATGACTGTTAAACTTAAAAATAGCACTTGTTCCAAAATAAGAAAGAACATTTGGAGACCCCAATTTTAAAAATCTAGTACTAAGAAATATTAGAAACACATATGTAATTGAAATTAGCTAGAGTATATAACTGTTATAAATAATTATTAGTTTGAAGTTTTACAGTGTTGTCCATAGAATATAAACTATAGCAAAAACAATTATATGTACACTGACTATATATACTTTATACATTTGCTTATTATTTATACACTTGCTGTAATGTTTCTGCCCTTTGTTGTCTCCACTGTGTTTTTTTCTCAGGGTAGCTCAGAAGCTAGTTTCAGGTAGGGAGTTGTTGAGCCAGCCCACATCCTAGCTGTTGGTCATTGCCTGAGGTGTATTGTCTCTGTTGTAATTCCAGTACAGACTGCATTTCTGGGAATTCGTGCAAAGCTGATAGATCTCCTGGCTGTGAGCAGAGTTGGAATCTATTACAAACTGATAAGTACACTTTTTACAACTTAATTTGTACTGTGCTGTATTTAAACATTTGCTTATTATTTATATTGGTGCTGTATTCCCACCCACCCTCCCTGTTGGTATCTTGTTCTTATACTTGGTGACTTTGCAGTTGCCCACCCCTACTGTAAATTTTGTCTGGAACCCCCCCCCCCCAGTCTAGTGTAATTAGCTCATTTTACCTATTACAGAGAGAACATGTGAGGAGGCCAACCCACTTGTTTGTTAAGCTTGAATTATCTTCTGCTCCTCCTTTCTCCCTTTCCAGTTTACTAAAAAAAATTGCTAGAATCTCCCTGTGTCCTGACTCAGTGTGCTTTTCAGCTGATAAGTATATTTTTGGCACTTTTTAACTGTTCAGAGTTGAATAAAACAATAATTGAATTCAGTTCAGAATACATTTTGAATAAATTGCATTTATTTAAACTGTATGTGCTTTAATACTGCTACACACTGAAGTGCTCTAGTTTGCACTGCACTTGAATTATTTTTAATGTTATTTTAGTTGCTTTTCCATAAAAAAATCTCTAAGCCTGTTTCCTACCTTTCCTGTAACTAGTGTAGTCCAGATACAGATTTGCTGTATCTAGGACTGTATGTAAGCTTCTGAGCCCCCCAAGCCTTTCTGTGTTGGAGGGAAGCCTTCTAGGTTATCAGTGGGAGTGGCAAGCACTAGGTAGCCTATCTACCACAAGAGGAGTGGTTTATGGCCCAGAAATTGTAATTTATTGGCTGGTTGGGCAGTTTTCCCATCTCTTTCAACTTCTGGTTTAAAAGCCCACGTTTGCACTTGTTTTTCACCTTTCTTGTAACTAGTCTAGTCCAGATACAGATTTGCTGCATCCAGGACTGTTTGCAAGCTTCTGAGCCCCCCCCCAAGCCTTTCTGTGTTGGAGGGAAACCTACTAGCTTATCAGTGGGAGTGGTAAGCACTAGGTAACCTATCTACCACATAAGAGTGGCTTCTGGTTCAGAAATTGTAGTTAATGGCCATTTGGGCAGTTTTTCCATCTCTCTCTCTCTCAACTTCCTGATTTAAAAGCCAGCATTTGCATTTGTTCCCCCCTTCCTACAACTAGTCTAGTCCAGATACAGATTTGCTGTATCTAGGACTGTTTGTAAGCTCCTGAGGTCCCAAGCCTTTCTTTGTTGGAAGGAAGCCTTCTAGCTTATCAGTGGGAGTGGTAAGCACTAGGCAACTTATCTACCACATAAGGAGTGGCTCTGGCCCAGAAATTGTAGTTATTGGTGGTTTGGGCAGTTTTTCCATCTCTCTAAACTTTCTGATTTAAAATCCCACATTTGCACTTGTTTCCCCCTTTCCTGTAACTAGTCTAGTCCAGATACAAGTTTGCTGTATCCAAGATGGTTTGTAAGCTCCTGAGCCTCCCAAGCCTTTCTGTGTTGGAGGGAAGCCTCCTAGCTTATCAGTGGGAGTGGTAAGCAGTAGGTAACCTGTCTACCACATAAGGAGTGGTTTGTGACCCAGAAATTGTAGTTATTGGCCGTTTGGGCAATTTTTCCATCTCTCTCAACATTTTGATTTAAAAGCCCGCATTTGCACTTGTTTCTTTCCTGTAACTAGTCTAGTCCAGATACAGATTCTTTGCTTTAGCACTTGAATTTGCTTATTCGTGCTCAGCGCTTTTTCAGAACTTGTTGTAAGTACTAAATAAGTTACAAATTACTACAGCATTCAACCTTCCTCATTACCTAGAGGAAAACAGTTTTTATACTTACTTTCCTCACTTGCTTAGAGAAAAACAGCTCTTGTACTCACTTTCCTCACTTATCTAGAGGAAAATAGTTTTTTATTCAGGCATGTCCAAGGGTCAGCTCCCAGTGTTCTCTCCTGTCTATCTGATTAATCTGGGCATCTTGGAGCAATGTAGCAATTGCCTCATGTACACAAACAACCCTCTCCTCCTACCACCCAACACTACAACCTGTGAAATGCACTTATCTAGCCAAACTGGAGGTAAAGTTTTCTCCAACCAAGACCGAACATGACAGTCAAGAGGAGAAGGTAAACACTTGCATCACACCACACTCATCACATAGTCCCACTAAATCTACACCACCAAAATCCACACATAAAAATACAAAAACATTTGCAGAGGCTCTCAATAATAATCATCTGCTCAAGCAACAGAGACCTCCAAAGCAGAAACGCAAGCAATCTCCACCCCCAACACAACCCAAATGACACATAGCCCACAGACTCAGCGTGCCACTCAACCACTGCCCATAAGGCAACACACTAGTCATAGGTGATTCTATAGTTAGGCACACTGATGTCCCACTCACCAGGTTAAACAAGGAGAAGGTTATTGTTAGCTGCCTGTCAGGTGCCAGGGTCTGCCACACAACCCACACACTCAGGTCACTCCACAACAAGTACAAATATAACTCTGTCATTGTCCATGTTGGTGTGAATGACCTGAGACGTACCTCTCTGGACTACATGAAAAGAAACATGGAAGAGCTCTACAATCTTGTAGCCCAGGCAGGTATGACCCTGACCCTGAGTGGCCTTCTGCCATCACCCAGAATGATACCGCAGTACAAGGACAAAATGCTTGACTTCAACAATTGGCTAAGCTTCTGGTGTCATTCTAAGGGGATCCAATATCTGTCTGTCTGGGATGACATGGTCGACAGACCATGATGCTTTGCCAGAGATGGCCTGAACCTGTCACCCCTGGGATTCCAGATACTGGCTAAGGCACTTGCCGCCCCTATAGTGCTATTTTTAGTCAAGGTTCAAATGGCAAATTCACCACCGTAACAGGAACAGGCAAGCAAAAACTGTGGGTAGTGCTACTCAATGCTAGAAGTCTAAATCTCAAAATGCACTCACTCAAGGCACTCCTTAAAATGGAGAACATTAATATCTGTGCAGTGACTGAGACCTGGTTCAAGGCGCCAGACAGTACCCCTGCACTACCAGGATATAATTCATACCACATGTTTCGGCCATATATCTTGGACTGGAACACCAAAGGCGGAGGTGTGTCCATATTCATTAAAGATATCCACACCTCCAGGCTAGTTGCTCAGCATAATGCATCCAAGGTTATCCAAGTGCAACTAACTCTGGGCAAAACTGCAATCCAAATTGTAGCTTGCTACAGATCCCCCAGCATACCCAAGGATTCCCACTCCTCTTTTCTTGATATACTGGAAAATATTAGGGTTCAACCAAACACCCTAATAATGGGTGATTTCAACTACCCCACCATTAACTGGGAAAACTACTCATGTACCAACTCCTTCACTCAATGCTTTTTGGAATTCATAAATTCCAATGCCCTGCATCAACTTATCCACACCCCCACCAGGGGCAACAATATCCTAGACCTACTCATTACCAACATGAGTGACCGGTGTTCCAACCCTGAAGTCAACTCCTCGTTGGTCTGATCTGAACATAAGCTAATCACCCTAGATATCCACATCCCACCCCCACCCCATTAAGGAAACCATGGTAAAAAAATTCTCCAAAGCCAACTTCATGCTTCTTAAGACAGAAGTGGCGAACGTCATGACACCCATGCAGATGGACAATACAGTTACAACTACTGAATCCTACACAAATGCACTCTATAAGCACTTACACGAGTACATGGATCGTGCTATCCCAAACAGAACCAAGACACTATCCTCCAAAAAAAGGAACCCAATCTGATGGTCCCCTGCCATAAACAAACTGTACAACAGAAGGAAGAAACTGTTGTAAAAGAGAGTAAAATCCCATGAGTGGAGGAGCTCCCTGTTCAAACTCAGTAAGAAACCGAGATCCCTTATAAGATCCTCCAAAGCTAGTTGCAAAAACAAAATCACCACTGATTCTAAGGACAACCACAAAGCATTCTATAGCTAGGTCAAGAATCTCAATGGCAACACCCAGATCTGCTCTGAGTTACAGCACAATGGCACAAAAATTACAGAACCAAATGATATTGCCAACATCCTGGCAGATAGGTTCAGTGCTAACTTTACTCCCCTCTCAACCCCTAAAGGGCCCATATCTATACAGGAAGAATGCAGAGTCTCTGTAATCACAACTACGCATGTAAATGCTGCACTCTCTAAAGCCAAAAACACAGCAACCATGGGACTGGACAACATCCCAGGCTGCGTTTTACATGAACTTCAGAATGAACTGGTTCCCCACCTAAGCACCATGTTCAGTCATAGCCTCACATCAGGCTTTGTGCCCAATGAATGGTGCACAGCAACAGTTATTCCACTACACAAAAGGGGAGCCACCACTGATCCCAGGAACTATCGCCCTATTAGCCTGATGAGCCGGGTCTGCAAGGCCATGGAACATATAGGTTCATAGCTTCATAGGTAGGTACTAGGCTATTGGCCCAAGGGCCTAGGTAAGCCTAGCCAGCAAGGTTCCATAGCTTACGCCACCCAAGAAAGTTATTTTCCTGTGCCACTGTTGAGCAGAGACACAGAAGTGATCTCTGGGGTGTATTTCTTATTTCCCATCCACTCATCAAGATTTTTCTTGAAGAGTGCTAATGAAGAACTTTGCTTGACATAGATGGGTAGCTTGTTTCAGAGTACAGGAAATCTCTGGAACAGGAATCTATCCCTCCAGCATGTCCTGTTTATTGTGGTGACAAGGTTTAGGTCCTTAGAGTGTGTAGCTCAAAGGGATTGGGATTTCTTTAGGTGTAGCATGTCCAACAGCTCTGGGTTTGACATAGCTTTATATGTTAAGCAGAGATCACCTCGGAGTAGGCGATATGCTACAGAGTAAAGCTGGAGTTTTTTGAGGCGGTCAGTGTAGGGCATTTGTTTGAGGCCAGTAATCCTCTTTGTGAGGTACTTCTGTGGCCTTTCCAGCTGCTGCAGATGTCTTGTGAGGTACATTCCAAAAGGAGCATTGTACTCTATAATGGGTCTAATGAGTGATGAGTAGAGGGGAATAATGACCTCTTTTTTCCTGGATAAGAACCCTTTTATGATGATGTGTGCCACGTAGAAGGACTTCCTGACTACTGTGGTGATATGACTATCAAAAGAGAGACTACTGTCCACCTGGGTCCCAAGGTCTCTTATCACACATTCAGTGTTAAGTAGATTGCTGCCTATGTGGTAGTTCATGGGTACAGAGTTTTTACCCAAGGGGATGACACTGCACTTTTTGGCATTGAGCTTGAGGCCAAGGCTCTGACACTAAGCATCTGTCTCAGTGATGCCCTTCTGTAGGATGTCCACATCATTTGGGGACTTGACTATGGCTCCTAGTTTGCAGTCATCTGCGAACTTCATTAGCCAGAGGCCTTCTGTGTTAGCCTGTACTTCAGAGAAGTAGATACCAAACAGGAGAGGTACCAGGACAGAACCCTGTGGTACTCCACTTGTCACTGCTTTGAGGTCAGATTTGGAGTCTGAAACTTTTACTGTGTGGGTTCTCTCAGTGAGCCAGTTGGCAACCCATCTTGTGACATAGGGATTTATACCTAGTTTAGTGAGTTTAGCTATAATTTCAGAATGGGGGATGGTGTTGAAAGCCTTGGCAAGGTCAAGAGTTTGGAGGTTACCAATGTATCATCATGGAACTCATAAACAAAGACAATGGTAACCTCCAGACTCTGGACCCCACCCAGTTTGACTTCTTTGAGGCAGTCACCAAAGCCGTAGATGAGGGTAAGGTGGTCCACACAGCCCATCTTGACTTCTCTGAAGTACAGGCTAACACAGAAGGCCTCTGGCTAACAAAGTTCTCAGATGACTGCAAACTAGGAGCCATAGTCAAGTCCCCAAATGATGTGGACATGCTATAGAAGGGCCTCACTGAGACAGATGCCTGGTGTCAAAGCCATGGCCTCAAGCTCAATGCCAAAAAGTGTATTGTAATCTTCTTTGGTAAAAACTCTGTACCCATGAACTACCAAATAGGCAGCAGTCTACTTAATACTGAATGTGTGATAAGAGACCTTGGGACCCAGTTGGACAGTAGTCTCTCCTTTGATAATCACATCATCACAGTAGTCAGGAAATCCTTCTACATGGCAGACCTCATCACAAAAGGTTTCTTATCCAGAAAAAAGAGGTAATTGCTCCCCTCGACTCATCACTCATTAGACCCATTATAGAGTACAACGCCCCTTTTGGTATGTACCTCACAAGACATCTACAACAACTGGAAAGGCCACAGAAATACCTCACAAAAAGGATTACAGGCCTCAAAAAGATGCCCTATGCATACTATCTCAAAAAACTCCAGCTTTACTCCATCACATATCTCCTACTAAGAGGCGATCTCTGCCTAACATACAAAGCTATGTCAAACACAGAGTTGTTGGACATGCTTCACTTAAAGAAATCCCAATCCCTCCGAGCTATCGCTCTAGGGACCTAAACCTTGTCACCACAATAAACAGAACATGCTGAAGGGATAGTTTCCTGTCCAAGAGGCTTCCCATAATCTGGAACAAGTTACCCATCCATCTATGTCAAGCAAAGTTTCTCATTAGCACTCTTCAAGAAATATCTTGATGAGTGGATGGGAAATAGGAAATACACCCGCAGGATTACTTCTGTGGCTCTGCTCGACAGTGGCACAGGAAAATAACTTTCTTGGGTGGCATTAGCCAGTGAACTTTATTGGCTAGGCTTACTTAGGCCCTTGGGCCAATAGCCTAGTACCTACCTATGAACCTATGAAAATCAACAGTTTGAAGCTCCATCTTAAAACAAATTATATACTCTGAACTAAAACAGTTACATTTAAAATATGTTGAAATATTGAATCACAAAGTGGCAATAAATTTAGAGAAGCTTAAACTACAATCATATTCCAAGAAGCCAAAACCAGAAATGATGAAAGGTAGCAAGTCCACTGGTAAAATCCAAAAGTTTAATAGAGTGTAAGCACTTTTATAATGATCCACATTATTTCATCAGACACATTAATAAAAACAGTGTATCCCAATCATTATATACAACTGGAAGGGATTGCTATGGTCAAGGCCTGCTTAACTAGACATGGTAAATATGGAACACCGCAAATAGATTTTGTCTGCTTTTGGAGCTAATGTTAGAAAATAATATCTTCCTGTTTAATAATACATGTTACTGGCATATAGCAGGAGTGGTCTTATGCACCAGCTGCGCTAATTCTTATGCAAACTTGATGATGGTGGAATGGGAACATCAGCATAGCCATCAAATGGGAAATATACACATACACTTTTATAGATGCTTTGTTGAAAACCTCTTTAAAGGGTGGAGAGGCCAAGTGGAAGATCTTATTGAATTCCTTCAAGTTTTGAAAAGTAGTAGTAATTTTCTTCAGTTTACTCTGAACAAATCTACCGAAAGTATTGATTTCTTGGATGTAACTGTTATTAAAACAGAGGAGGGTCTCCCACTAGGTTACATAGAAAGGATTGCTACTGTCCCTCTTTTCTGCATAGGGATAGCATGCATCTGCCCCATATTTTCACAAACATAGTAAGGGGCCAGGCAATGAGAATATCATGCTTGTCCTATGAGGACACTGATTTTGTAAATGAATTACATTATTTAAAGAATACTTTTGTTGAAAGAGGCTATAGTCAAGGAGAAGTTGATTAGGCTTATGTGAGGGTAGCAAATGAAAGGGGTAGACCATATTTTTCCCAGAATGTCAAACTTGAACGTGAGCCTAAGCAGCTCAATCAATCAATTGCTGTTGTGACATCCTACACTCAAGATATCAATAGATTGAAGGACATAATCCATAGGAATTAGCAGATTTTATTGGTGGATGACACAACTAAGCAACTTGTAGGTTCATACCCTAGGTTCATTCATAAAAATATAGAAGAACCTGAAGCGACAGTTATGTTACCCTAGGATTCACTGCACCATAGATGTCGTACAAGCAAGCACCCTTAAATGCGGAGCCTGCAACTTTTGTGAATACATAGATGAGCCTAGGCTTTTTAGACATCCTGATACTGGCTATCTATGGCATCTAAGGGCTAGGGCAGATTGCAACAGTAAGAATGTTGTGTATGTTGCACACTGTACAACATGTTTTAAGTTCTATGTAGGGAAGACTAACCGTCATCTTAAGGAAAGGATAAGGGACCATATCTACTGTGCCAGAAAAGGATATGATTATAGTGCCCTAGCTAAACATACACTTTCAGCAGGGGTTGAACATACATTTCTGTTTCAAGTTTTGCATATCCAAATAGAGGACACTAGGATGGGTGACTTAGTTAATATAACAAAGAATGTGGAACTTCAATGGATTTTAAGGCTAGGTGCCCATCGGGAACTTGGGCTGAATGACTCTGTCCCATTTAAACCTGTCCTAAAGAGTAGAAAAATTAAACAAAATAAAATTTAATGTAAATAAATTTAAATATAATTAAGCAAAGCATGGGAAGAGCATGTGTGCCCACTTGCTTTATTTTATTGTATTTTATGTGAGTTGTGATACATCTTTAAGTATTGATGAATGATGGATTTTTAAAACATTTTGGGAGGGTTTTTTGTAGATTGTGATTGGCTAATTCTAATTTACCAATTGTATATAATGATTGGGATACATTGTTTTTATTAATGTGTCTGATGAAGTAATGTGGATCATTACAAAAGTGCCTACACTATTAAACTTGTGCATTGCATCAGTGGACTTGCTATCTTTCATCATTTCTGGTTGTGGTTTCTTGCAATCTGTGAATTTTCTCTTAGTTCTTTTGGGACAGTATTTTGTGGTTTACAATCATATTTGCTGAACTGAAAAATTTGCATGGACTAGCAGTTAAATCAAAAGGACTCAAAATGCTAATAATATTAAAGAGATTTCATATAAAATTTGAAATAAATTAAAAGTGTGAGAGATTTAAAAGACATTTTAGTAATTTTTAGAAAACACCATGATGTTACTGTAGATAATTATGATTTGAGGGATAATTTTCTAAAAGAATGCATGAACAAGAAATTGACAAAAGACCAAAACATTAAATTAAACAAATCAAAGAATTAAAGGATCGGATTAAAAATCTTAAAAACAACAAATCCCCATGATTAAATGGACTAATACCTGAAATATATAAGTTATTACCAGATAATACATTAAATATTCTATTAGAAGCCTTTGATGAGTTTAGAAATAACTGAAATAACTTTCCCTTATGGAAATATGCTATGATAGCCCCATATTTTAAAACAGGATAAAGATCCCAAGTTGTTTGCCTTATCGTCCCATTTCTCTCCTAAATGTTGATTATAAAATGTTCATGTCTGTTTTCATAAAAAGATTAAACCAGTTGATGTCAAGTTTAATAGAAGATGACCAAACAGGCTTTATCCTAAACAGGAAAGTTCAAGATAATTTTATTAGACTATTTTCTTTGCTTGACCTTGCAAATAACAGGAAAAGTGAACTTTCAATCATTAGTCTAGACATAGACAAAGCATTTGAGTCCATAAATTGGGTGTATTTATTTAAAGTCCTAAAGAATATAACTTTTCAACTAGTTTTATTGCTCTAATAAGTAGAGTTTATAAGAATTTGATATCATATATTAAAATTGGTTCATTTCTGT
Source organism: Protopterus annectens (assembly GCF_019279795.1). Taxonomy (NCBI): domain Eukaryota; kingdom Metazoa; phylum Chordata; order Ceratodontiformes; family Protopteridae; genus Protopterus; species Protopterus annectens. The sequence continues at coordinate 15,071,907 of NC_056738.1, read as the reverse complement.
CAAGTCCTCTAAAAATTTTGAAAGGTACAAAACAGGGCTGCCCACTATCTCCTCTGTTATTTGCATTATTAATAGAATCATTTGCAAAGCTTATAAGAGCAAACCCAAAAATAAAAGATTTTCTTGTTGGTAAAAATTATTGCTCTAAAATACAGTTCTTTGCTGATAATGTTTTATTGACTATTGGAGACATTGACTCCTCTACAGAATATATAATGAATTCAATAAAGCTTTTCAAGAAAATCTCATGCTTAAGATTTAATCATAATAAAACTGAAACATTATTGATAAACAAAAATGTAAGTATTTCATTAAGAAAACATAATGAATTTAATAGGGAAAATCAATGCTTTAAATATTTAGGCGTGATTATAAAATCTAATTTGAATGAATCAATGAAAATAAAATATAAATATTTAATTAACATAATAAAAAAACAATTAGAGGACAGGAATAAAATATTTTTCACTATGGATGAAAGACTAATGTTGATAAAAATGATTATTTTACCAAAAACTTTATTCCTTATACAGGCTTTAATTGCTTCTCCTTCTAAAAAATTAATTAAGAAAATAAATTCATTACTGCTTAAGTTTTTATGCCATCCTCAAAAACCAAGAATAGGCTTTCATTGGCATTGCAGAAGCTGGGGGGATGATGGAATAGCTTTTTCAACCATCGAGCTATATGCTGAATCAGTTATTCTTGATATAATAAGCCAGTGGCTGAATTCTTATGGAAAAATATCCATAAGTCAATCTTATATTCAAATAATATTACAGAAGTAAAAAATAGTGTCTTTTCAGATAGAGATATGTTATACCTGGTTTTAAAAGATACAGTTATTCCCACACATAAAAAAATATATTAATTTCATTCCTTTTATTAATCACATTTTAAACAACTTTAAGAAAATAATGCATAGTAATTATCTTATAAAGAATTTATTATTTTTAATGTTCCCTGTAGTTCTTACCAATAGCTGGCTAGTTTCATTTAATGTAAATAACATAAAAGAAATGGAAGATAATGCTATAAAATGTTGGCACCAGTTTCTGAACAATAATAATACATATGAGTCAAAATCTGTTATAGCTAGATATAAAATAAAACAAAAATAACCGGCTAAATATACAAACATTTAGAGAATTTATCACCAATGAGTTCAAATTAAGCTTAAATACAAATTCACTCACAATCTTTAGGATATTAACTTTATTTTTTTGAATAAATACACTGGATAATAAAACTAAAATATCTTTGTCGATGATATATACAATTTTGAGAACTGATTTATTTATCTCTGGTGAATCTTTGGAGTTACTCAACAAAAGTAAATACATGTAGTTTTTCAGAGGCCAATAAATCTTTAATATTTGATTCCATAAATAATGCAACATCATCCCATTATTGGAAAATCTTTACACAGAAATTCCTACATAGAAGGTTTCTAACTCCACACAAAATTGCTTTAATATGTAAAAAAAATGTTGTTAAATGTTGAAGATGTGATGAAATTTTAGATGCAGATTGGTCACACATGTTTTTAGAATGTAAAATGATAACTCTATTTTGGTCTGAATTCAGAAATTTGACTAAAGTGTTGTGGTTAGACAATTGTGAAAAAAATTGACTCATTATTATTATTATTATTATTATTATTTAATGTACCAATACCAGATTCTATACCGAAAATACAAATACATTTTCTCTGGTCACTTCTTGCAATTCCAAGAAAAGTAGTTTTGATAAATTGGAAATGGCAGAAAATCCTCTCATTTTCAGAATTTCTTTCTTTAGCAAAAATTGTTTGTAATAGGGAATTACATACTGCTTATGCAAGAACATCAAATATTACAGATAAAACATTTTCATGGCTAAAACTGAAAGATCTTTTAGATAAATTTTAGTAATGACTAGAAAATTATATCATTTATGGACCTTCTATATAGTTTATGTTTTTGTGTGTTTTTTTCTCTTTGTTTATATTACTTGATTATGTAAACATTTATAGTATATTGTTATTCAAAAGTCAATAAAAGGTTTTTGAAAAAAAAAAACGTTGCACTCATGGTATTTATAGCTATATAATTACCAGATATTTCTTCCATAATTGAACAGTCACCTTCCATCCATATGCTCTATTCAAGATTCATTTGTTGTTGTTTCTGGGTCTGACATATTACCTCTACAGTTTAACCAAATTTATCAGGTTGTTAATGTCCTCTCCTTCATTTCTCAGTAGTAAAGTAATTCAAATAATGGTTTCAAAACCGGGAAAGCTTGAGCACATGAAATATTTCATTGTCTTTCTTTCCTTTGTATTTCTTCAAATGTTTCTCTTTTAAACTTGCAGATTTAATACTGATATAAAATTGTCCTCACCTATTACAGAAATAAAGAGACTTTAGTCATTAAGTACACTATTGTCAGCCTTGCCTTCTGTCTGCATTACCTTGTGCTGTGGTGCTACCTTTAAGTACTGTGTTCTCTAGCTTATGTAACTTCTAGGTATGTAGGGGGTTCTAATCTCACTGCAGTCAACTTGTGTGTGTTTGTGAGTTCAGTTGACTCTCATTCTGCTCTAGTTGGTATAATGGTTAAAGTCTTCATCTCAAAGATACAAGGTACAAGGTCTGACTCTGACCTCAGGTTATTGGCTAGGCTAAAATGGCTATTCAGGATGGTTAGCCTAGTATTCATGTATGTTATTGGGAGGGCTGACATAATGATTAAGGTGTTTACCTGGCCATCTACTTCTTCCTTCTTAGAAGTATTCTGTGGCTCATTATATGACTTGAGACATTTATCTGCTATCAAGCATTTTGCATGGTGCTCCATTCTGAGTGTCATAGCAACCTGCAGTGAATAACCACAATTTGTAGGGGAAGTTACCCATTTTTTTACCAAATTACCCTTAAACAGTAAATGTATTACCTCAGGTATCCCATGAAAACAGGCCACAGCCCTAGTGGAACTGAACCAGAAAACCAATGATAAATAAGCACAAAAAAGTATCTTATTCATCCCAATGGAAGAGTTATGTATTTCATTTTCCCCAGTGATATAGCAGCTTGTGAGACTTAGTAACTGATGATAACACAGAAAAGACTTCAGAAAGATAGTCAGAGTACATTTCCTTTGTAAAATAAGGATGTCAGATGTCACAAGTTTCCCATCTGTATATCTCATAACACAGACTAGGTACAATCAGGGGAGGGACATACTCAGCAAAACAAGAATGCTGTTATGCTTCCCAGTGAGATAGCTATATTTAATTTCTTCCCATCAGCATAGTTGCTTGAGAAATTTATTGACCAAAGGTTACATGCCAGTCTTCTCTACAAATCCTTGTCAGGCTAGTCATTTTGCAAAATCAGAATCTTGCTATTCTTAGCAGTGAAAGAATGGAAAATTTAGCTGTGTTCATGAATTATAACACGGTGGATGCAGTAAGTGATAGAGCCATTATTTGCATTTTGTAATACAGATGATGAACATCAGGCAGAAGGCTTGCAGTGGAAAGCCATGGGAATTTCAAAACTTACCAATAACCACAGAAAGCTATAGCATTAGAGATAAATCAACCAATAAAAAAACTCTGAACTGAGAGCAACTTGATATACTTCACCACAAATAATTAAAGCAATGGCCAAGCTCATTAAGAACAAACATTTATTTTAAAGTTAATAGCTTTCAGCTTCCACAGAGACTTCCTAAGAATTACTGAGGTAACATACACAAGATATTTAAATATAGTAGTCAAAATGATTGGTAGTAACAACTCAAACCTATTATGTCATTTCCTTTTCTAAACACAAAAGTGTTTAGTAAAATCATTGAATCAGAAGACTGCTAGACAATTCAATCTGCTATTCAAATAAATATTAAAATGTGGACTTATATTAAAACAAGTTTTTAAATAAGCTATATGAGAATCAAATAGATGATAGTTTAAGATTAAAAGGAACTTTGAAGTATGGCATGTGTAAACAATGCCCATATATTGCAGAAAGTGATGTAATAAATATCCCTAGCTTGGACAGGACACTCAAAGGGTACACACATTGTGATTGTTGCTCTGTTGGGGTTGTTTACTTAGCTTATTGTTCAGCTTGCTTCTCATTTTACACAGGAGAAACTAAAAGGGCATCAAAAACTAAGATTAATGAACATTATTATGAGTTTAAGAAAGGGTTAATGTCTAATGCCCTTTACAAACCCTTTTTGGAATGTAAAAGTAATTTATTTTATGTTGTATGATTGAACAAGTTGATTTAAACAGTAGGGGAGAAAAATGATATGGGATAGTACCACCAATGAATTGGAAGAGTTTATGGAATTTCTCAACAATACTACTGACTTCTTAAGATTCACTTATACCTGTGGTTTAGAAAGTATTAATTATTTGGATATTAACATTCAAAAGCATATTGAGTATAGTATTTTTTTCTAAGCTATATAGGAAGGAATATTTTTGTAATTCATATTTATATTTTTTGAGTGAACACCCTTTACACAAAAAAACAAAAAATTAAGGGACAATGGGTTATAGCAGCCAGGATGACTTCCAGGTATACAGATTTTATTAGAAGAAAGTGCAAAAATAAAATAGTTTTTTCTACAGAGTGAATATCTACCCTCCTTAGTAAGCAAAATTACATCTGAAGGTTTACAAAATGTATCCCTTTATTAGGCAGAAAAGATTATGTTATATTTATGGGACCTGGGAATGGAGTTAATGAATTTGATTACAACAGGTCTTTTATTATCAAATATAGTCAGCACATTAAAGACACGCAAAACATTGTACGGAAGTATTGGAATATTTTTGCATGAATGCCTGACACTTTACATCTTTTTTCCAACCCCCCCCCCAGTGTTTACTTATAAAGGTGGTCAGAATGTAAAGGATATTCTTGAGAAATGCAATAAGTTATATGAGAATTGGATGGATGAGAGTTTAAGATTAAAAGGAACCTTTAAGTGTAGTATGTGTAAACAATGCCCATTTAGTGCAGAAAGTGAAGTATTAAATATCCCTAGCTTGGACAGAACACTCAAAAGGTACAAGCATTGTAATTGCTGTTCTATTGGGGTTGTTTACTTAGCTTATTGTTCAGTTTGCTTTTCATTTTACATAGGAAAAATAAAAAGGGCATTAAAAACTAGGATTAATGAACATCATTATTATGAGTTTAAGAAAGGGTTAATGTCTAATGCCCTTTACAAACACTTTTTGGAATGTAAAAGTAATTTATTTTTATGTTGTGTGATTGAGCAAGTTGATTTAAACAGTAGGTGAGAAAAATGAGAAACACTGTTATGATATTATAAGCTGCTTTGGCAGGTAAGGCTAGCTGCATGTGTGCTCCCTAGGTTAAATGATCAAGCATTGTTAGCCCTGGTGTTAAAACTCAGGGTAGCTAAGCTTTAATTACATTTTTATAAATGATGTTTGCAATTATATATAACATGAATGAGATTTTATGGTGGTAAAGGTGAACATCTTCCCTACTTTCTTATTCTGAGTACAAATATTAGTTACACACGACAGTTTAAAATAACTGGTTTTAATATGTCCACCTTTTTAATATTTATTGGTGTAGTAGTTTGAATTGTCTAACAGTCTTCTGATTAAATTATTTTACTAAGCAGTTTTGTGTTTGGAAAAGGAAGTGACATAATAGGTTTGAGTTAATACTACCAATCATTTTTGACTACTGTATTTAAATATCTTGTGTATGTCACCTCAGTAGTTCTGAAGAAGTCTCTATGGGAGGCAAAAGTGCTTAACTTTAAAATAAATGTTTGTTTTTATGAGTTTGGCCATTGTTTTATTTATTTGTGGTGAAGTATCTCGGGTTGTTATCAGTTCAGGTTTTTGGGGGGAATTTCAAAACTTGCTGCTGTCACTTGTATTTGTACTGGTGCAGCAGTAGAGTCAAAAGTAATCCCACATTGTGAAGTCATGACATGCATGCCTATCACTAGGGTAGTGACATTATCTGAAACGCAAGCACACTTTAGGGGCAGTGTCTGAAGTGTGTGTGTGTGTGTATGTGTGTGTGTGTGTGTGTGTGTGTGTGTGTGTGTGTGTGTGTGTGTGTGTGTGTGTGTGTGTGTGTAGTAGTAGTAGGTGCAAGATATGTGTAAGAAAATGCAGGAGTTCTCATGTTTTAACACTCAGATAAAGAAAGCAGTTGCATAGATACCCCAGATGATGGTAGTCACACATTGATGTAGTCAGGGAAATTCAAAGTGAGGATACTTCTGCACTACTAGCAGTTTTCTGTCATATTGCAATGTCATCTAAGGTCAATAAACCTGAAAAATATCAAACTTTATATGGAGTATTTTCAAGTGCAACTTAAATCTGTGAATGAGAAACAAGACATTTACCTCAGCACTGTCTTCTCTACAACTAATGAACAAAGGCAGCTCCTTAGTGCTTTATTCCATGCACGGGTCCCCTCAAATTATCTAGGGTATGATCTTAATTATTCTCATTAGGGGTACTATATAATTATTGACCATGGGATTGGCAAGGCCTATCTATAACCAAATGGGAGGTTATTTCAAGCACAAAAAGGGAAAATTAGCTAGGCTTAAAATGGCCTGCAAGGGCAGCTAGCCTAGTAGTTACCTATGAACCTGTATAGTAAAACTAACATCCAGGTAAAAGTCTCTGAGCTCACTGGCAATATGAAAATAGAAACAATACTAGGTAACTGATCATGAGGACAAACAATGCCCAACCATATACACCTTTAAGAAGGCACACTTAAAAATTTGTACCACTCTTTTCAGCACACCCCCCCAATTGAGCAGGGTTGTAAATGATGACCCTAGATTCATTTTCTGCTTACTAATCCAGTCATCAAGACTAGCCCTTAAGATGGTTTGACTTGTAGTGTTAACTTACAGGCTGGGAATTTGTTGAATTAGGAACCTGTCTCACAAGTGAGTTTTGTTTATTTTTTTGTATAGATTTAGGTTCCTATTATAAGTATCTATTCAGCAAGCCCACTACTATTAACATTTTCAGCAGCCCATGCTCAGAGAAGGATTTCTAAATAGATTTGAATTTCAAAACCAAAACAAGCCAGAAGTTCAATGTCCAAATTCTTAACAGGGTAACAGTATAAAACAACAACAAATCTTTCGAAACTATGGCTCTTTCTCAATGCATGTAAACACTGAATCAGCTTGCCTCCTTTTATATAAAAGCCAGCCAATCAATAACAATAAGGTCACATGACCCAAAGTTATAATATACTTTAAATATAATCAGTCTAAATAATTCATACAGCACCCTTAAACAGTCATTTAAGACATCAGAATCTGATAAAACAAACATACATAAAACATATAAATAAAATATATGTAATAAATCTTTCATACATTTAGTTCATAGAAAGTCACACTTAAATTTTAAAACAGGTACTATGCTATTAGTGCTTTTCAACCTTGGTGGATTATCTTCTCTAAAATAATTTATCCATTTATATTCTGCCATTTCTGTTTTTGTAACTAAATCCCCTCCCTGACATCCTGAGTAATTCTCTGTTAATATCTTAATGGATCCTAATATCCTATGCTCTGGGCAGCACATTGGTGCAGTGGTAGCGTTGTCACCTCACAGCAAGGGGTTCTCTGGTTCGATTCTTGGCTGGGGTGCCTTCTGTGTGGAGTCTGTATGTTCTCCCTGCATTCGTGTGGGTTTCCTCCGGGTGCACCAGTTTCTTCCCACATTACAAAGACATGCATCTGGACCATTTCTCCTGGGCCTCCACTGAAAAATGCCTTCTTTCCAAGTCGGACTTTCCCAGTAAACAAATGTTAATAAAATAAATAAATTAAATAAATTTAAATTTATCACAAAAAATGACCTTACTGTATTGTGTAAATGTCTCATCAAGTAAACTAGCTAAAGAATTAAAAGCCAAAAAAATAAAATTATGAGACGATACCCGGCTATCACCATAAAACAAAATGTTTAATAAAAATAATGAGACATAAGCGCTTTCACAGCTCTTGCTGCCTCTTCAGATGTCAATACAAAATAGAACAAAATACATCACTTTATAGTTTACTCCCAGTTACCTGTACAAATCAATTAATCAATTAAAAACTCTCTCAAACTTTAAAATAACAGCCAATCTAAAATGACACTGATAAAATATATATACAATTCAAGACTACTGCAGAGCATATTAGGTTTGTATAACATAAAAACGTGTAACAAATTAAAATAATGTGTGATGAACAACACAACAACAAATAATTTATTTAAACAAAGAACGTTCTTTCAATAAAGGTTTAATGGGAACCTTGTCATTGAGCCCTGAGCCATGGTCGGCTCTTAAACTAGCTATCCATGTGCTCTTCAAACACTCTGTGGAATTCCTAACATCACCTTGCCTCCTGTTAATTTCAACCTTACCAATGACCTGAAACTTAAAACTATGTGAATTAGAGGTATCCCTCACATGCTTAGACAAAGCACTACATTCTGTGTCATTATTAATATGGCGTAGATGCTCTGCTATACGTTCCTTTAGCATTCTATCAGTTTTTCCTATGTACAATTTTGTGCAGGCTGTGCAACATGCTAAATAAACTACATGAGAGGAGCTGCAAGTGGCATGTACATTAAAAACATATTGTCTGCCCTGATCAGGATGTTCAAACACACCTGAGCTATCAATATAGCTACAATATTTACAAGAATGACATGGTCTAGTACCTGCCCATTTAGATCTGTCAATGCCCTTACAACATTTCCCATCTATAAATTGTTTTGGGTAACACAGCATTTGCTTCAAGGACCTCTTCTTCTTAAACACAAAATCATGGCATTCACCCACTATTCCTCTCAAGTCTACACTGGCAGTGATTATGGGTAGTGATTATGGGCCAGTGTTTCCTAATAACATGTAAAACATAACCACTGGTACGAGAATAAGTGACTGGTACTCTACACTTCCTGTCATTAAGGTTCTTTGAAACTAACTGAGTGGGATCGAATGAAATGTATGGCCTACCTCCATCACCTCTGTCCTCAAGTACTCAATTCAGCATATCATGTACCTCTTGTCTTTTATAGCATCTATCTACAAACTTATCCTCTAAATCACCCAGTTCTGCTATAACATTCCCTTCATTAGCATTTACTCTAAAGATAAGATGTTAAGTTGTCAATCTCGCCTTCATTCTTGCTGGATGGGTTCGGAGCCGATCCTCGGCTCCGACTCGGCACTTGCTAATCTCGAGAGCTAATTTTACCAGCTCGAGGCAACCCTATATCCCATGATGCAAGGCGGAGACTACCCAGATCTCGTTTGCCGCTTCGCTAACGAGGTGCCTTCTTTTACCAGCTCCAGGTAAGTGAATAGATTTGAGACTTTCATCTACCCCCCCTTTAAATTTATATATATATTCATTTTTTGTTAACCTTAACGCTTACTTTAACCCTATTCCCGTTCGTGTTCCCTTTTTTTTCGAGTTATTTATCCCCTTTCCCTAGCTTAGGCCTTAGGCCTTCCCCTCCCTAAATTTTTTTCCTGTCAGGGATTGTTTGTGTATGACTGTGTGTTATCCCTGTTTATTGTAAATTGTTGGATTGGGTGTTTTTGTGTGTGTGTTAGTGTATTGTTTTTCCTCTACACAGTTATGTCGAAGGACACTAAGGTCTCAGGCTTCAAGAAGTGTGACTCGTGCTGTCAGAAGATGTCTCTGACAGACGGTCACACTTCTTGTGTTTATTGCCTGGGACCTTTGCATCTGCAGGACTCTTGTGCTATATGTCATACCTTCAGCCCAAGAGTCCTGCAGGAGCGAAGAAATAAGTTGATATTAAGGGGCTTATTAAAGCCAGAGAGCTCCCCGACTAAGTCGGTGCCGGGGAAGCCCTCAAAACCTGTTAAGCCTTCAGCTGAGAGTTCCAAGCCGTTGGCTTCTGGTTCACCCTTACCAGGGTCGAGATCAGCTCCGGCTGGAGCCGATTCTTCCACCTTAGCAGTCTCAGTATCGGCTCCATCCAGCGCCGATACTGCCCAATCCAAACATTCAGTGTTGGCTCCGGCTGGAGCCGATGTATCTTCGGCTCCGTTGGCTCCATCAATCTCAAAAAAGAGATCTCGATCCCCTTCAGTAGAGTCCATACGTTCAACTCCGAGATCACCCCTGCTCTCGGAGCGGAGCCATCGGAGCCATTCTTCTCGGTCATCCAGGCTGTCTGATCATGACCTCGAGAGAGTGGTGAGTAGACTATTAAAGTCTCAGGCATTGGCCCAAATACTCCATAGCCCATCTCAACAGATGGTAGCTATTTCACATCCACCAAACATTCCTCCTTCACCTCTCTTACAGAGCTCGAAGCCGGAGCTCCTCGGAACCGTCACCGTTGTAGCTTTGGAGCTGATACCACCCATTTCAGCTCCATCGTCCCCTACTCCGATTTCCTCCTTGAGGCCTTCATTGGAGGGATCCGGGCATCTGGTCTCTCTCGTCGGCTCCGAGGGGGCGAGTGGCATCGGACCCTTGTCCGACCCCGTTCTCCCTCTTGGAGCTTCGGCGTTGATGAGCTTGGCCCCAACATCTGCCTCGGAGCCTTCCCTCTCGGTGAGGCCTGGGGTTCATATTTCTTCGGAGCGGGAACTTTCTGGTCTCTCTGACGGGGGAGCCTTCAAGGTGATGAGGAGTGTACTAGCTCCTGGGCTTAGTCAACGGACAGTTCCATCAGCTCCTCCCACTACAGTGCCTGCTGACGTCTCTTCCCACTCTCTTGCTCCCGGACCCAGAGATCCAACGCCTCAGGTTTCCCCATTGGGGATATCTTCCTCTTCCGAGGCTTCTCCTGATCCATCAGGTGAACCCCCGCGTAAGAGGATATGTAAGAGGAAACATCTAGACTCCCCTGAGTCTACTACATCTGATACTGACCTGGATGAGTCGGAAGGATCCCCAAGGTTCTCCTCTGAGGATGTCTCATTCTCAGACATCCTTGAACTCCTTAAGCAGAGGGGGAACTGGCCCTCCCTTAATCCTTCCGAGGACAAGTCAGTATACCTGGAGGCATTCGGATCTCGACCCTCCACCTCTTGGGTGTCTCTGCCTTTCGACCCTCTTATGGAGGTAGTGGCTCGGAAGGCATGGATGGCTCTGGATTCGGTGGAACCTATCCCTAGGAGGCCTTCAAAATTTATTACGGCCCCACCAGATAGACAATATTTAACAAAGGGTGTCCCAGTTGATGCCATGGTGGTGGCTGCTGCCACCAAGAAGGAACTAGCTGATCCTTCAGTACCTGTCCATCCTCCTAACAAGGACTCTAGGACTATGGACAGGTATGGCAAGCGGATTTTTTTCTACAGCGACTTTTGCCATGAGATCGCTGAACAACTTATGCCACTTCACCAGCCTTCAAAGAGATGTTCTTAAAGACTTGGGAGAAGTTTTACAGGATCCGTCAGCTGCTGGGTCTCAGGATAAGATTAGCTCACAGCTAGGAATCCTTAACTTTATTGTTAACGCCTCCATGCGGCTCATTTCTTATGCAGCCGATGGAGCGAGTAGGGCCACAGGCACAGGAGTGGCTTTAAGGTGTCAGTCCTGGATGCGGCTTTGTAATTTTGCAGACCCCTTCAAGGCGTCCTTCACAAACTCCCCCTTTGATGGTTCGACCTTGTTCAGATCTCAAGTGAAAGACACTTTGACTAGATGCGAACAAGATGGCAAGACTCTTTCTGCCGTAGGAGTCCGTTTCTCCACCCCTTCAAGACCTTACCCCAAAGGACAGAAGGGAGGGAAAATGTGGTTCTGCAAATCTCAAGGAGTCACGCCTGATGCACGAAGTCAGTTTACCCCCAGAGGCAGAGGGGGTAACAATAATAGACACCGCCCTAGGGGCAGAGGGAGTCCGCAGAATCAGGGTAGCAGAGAGCCTCTTTCTGACAAACCCTTCCAGCATCCCTGAGATGTTGCCCGATTGTCCGCCTTCAGAGGCAGTCGGGGGAAAATTATCGCTGTACCCAATAGCCTGGCTTTCCCTTTCTCAAGACAAATGGGTACAGTCGATTATATCCGAGGGTTATAAAATTCCCTTTATTCAAACCCCAATTTAACAAAAGGGAACCCTTCCAGAGCTTCCACCTGGTCTAAGGGAACTAGCAGTACTAGAAATATCAAAACTGCTAGTAAAAAGAGCCATCCAGCTAGTCCCAGCAGATCAAATAGGATCCGGAATCTACTCAAGGTTCTTTTTAGTTCCAAAAAAGGCAGGGGACTGGAGACCAATATTAGATCTGAGCAAACTAAACAAGTTTGTAAAGAAATCAAGATTCCGGATGGTCATGCTTCAGTCCATTCTGCCCTTTCTGGGCAAGGACAATTGGATGTGCTCGATAGATCTTCATAATGCGTACTATCACATAAAAATTCACAGATGATCCAGAAGATTTCTCCACTTTTGGCTGGGGACCAGTCACTTCCAATTTAGAGCCCTGCCCTTTGGACTCACTACAGCCCCCAGAGTGTTCACCAAATGTATGGCAGTGGTTACGGCTCACCTGAGACATCAAGGATTCCAGGTGTTTCCATATCTAGATGACTGGCTCCTCACTGCCACCACCAGGCATCAGCTTCTCCAAGCCAGAGATTACACCATTCACATTTGCAGAGGGCTAGAAATTTCTATAAATTTCGAAAAATCTGCCTTGTCGCCTTGTCAATCTATTACTTTTATAGGCGCAAGATTGGACACCGTACAACTTTCAGCAAAGTTAACAGACCAAAGGATCTTGGACATTCAGAGAGGTGATTCTTCTCAGCAACAAAATTCAGGCCAGATTTGCTCTGAGGGTATTGGGTCTTATGGCCGCCATAACACTTCTTCCCCTTGCCCGCTTTTACATGCGTCTTATACAATGGATGCTATTCACCCAATGGTCTTTTCAACAACTTCCCATGCATCATGAGATCATAGTAACTCCAACTTGCAAAAGGCATCTGACTTGGTGGATATCGTCCCCTCAAGTCCATCAAGGCAGACCTTTTGTTCCTCTTGTCCCGGTTGCCATGGTTACATCGGACACCTCCCTGATCGGGTGGGGGGGCATTATCAGGGCAGAATGGTCCATGGCACTTGGCAACCTTTCGAGTACCATCTGCACATAAATGTCCTGGAGATGAGAGCGGTGTTTTTAACGTTGCAAGCCCTCAACGACTCTCTTCCCCTGGGAACTATTGCAATCCAAACGGACAATATGTCCGTAGTGTGGTATATAAACAAACAGGACAGAACCAAGTCCTATCCACTGTGTCGAGAAGCTCTCAGACTTTGGCAATGGGCAATCTCTTCTCACCGGTTTCTGATAGCAACGCACATCCCCGGGAAATCCAACATCATAGCGGACAGATTGAGCAGAGCTATTCTCATGCCTCACGAGTGGTCTCTCAAACAATCAGTGACGGAAGAGATTTTTCAGAAGTGGGGCCTTCCTTGCTGTGACCTTTTCACTACACCTCAAAACAGCAAATGCCCGGACTTCTTCTCTCTCTTCCCCCTTCCAGGCCATCCCCCCAGAGACGCTCTAACCCAAGATTGGCCCCGGGGACTTCTTTATGCTTTTCCCCCTTTTCTGCTGATACCTCAGCTAATTCAGAAAGCAACCGCTTTGAGAGCCAAGTTAATTCTCATTGCCCCTTATTGGCCTCGACAGATATGGTTTCCGTTCCTACATCATTATCTCTTGGTACAGCCATGGCATCTGGACCCAGTTCCAGATCTTCTGACCCACCAGTCGGGTCAACTGCACCAATCCATACCGTCTCTCAACCTCACTGCTTGGTTGCTCCACTTCCATCCTTAGCTAGGCTTCCTATGATTTCTAATCCTGTCCGGGATATCATAGTATCTTCCCTAAAATCTTCTACCAGAAAGATTTACACTAGTAAATGGCAACGTTTCTCTTTCTGGGCAAAAGCTAGGAACATAGACCCCTATACTGCTCCAGTTTATTTGGTATTGGACTTCCTAGCTGAGATTTTTCATTCAGGATCCTCTTCTTCCACAGTGAAAGTTCAACTGGCAGCCATTTAAAATTTTTATATAGGCCTTTTGGACCACAACATTATGTCACATAAACTTTGCAAAGCATTCCTTCGAGGTATCTTTTTACTGAAACCTCCGATTAGAGACCCCCCCACCACAGTGGGATCTAAATTTAATGTTAACATCCTTGATTCTTCTCCCTTTTGAACCTGCATATGCCTGTTCTTTGAAATTGCTTTCTTGGAAGACACTTTTTCTAGTCGCCATTACTTCTGCCAGGAGAGTATCTGAGCTTCATGCTCTCTGCATTCGTCCTCCCTATTTATGTACCTACCATAACGTTCCATGTTAGTTGTCTTCTCTCGCCTTCTTTCTTGCGTCCCGCCCTCCATCCCCCTAGCCTGGTCAGACTGGGAAGATTACACATCTTCTATTAAGAGGTTATTCCCTTTTTCTAGCTGTTCAACTTCTAGTGTCACTAGATTAGGTTGATCCTTTCTAGAGGGTTATGATGTTATTTAGTATTGTTATTTTTTCTTCCTCCTCTTCAGTTGGAAGAAAATATTACTATTTCTTTAGCTACCAAACGAGACCTGGGTAGTCTCCGTCTTGCATCATGGGATATAGGGTTGCCTCGTGCTGGTAAAATTAGCTCTCGAGCTTAGCAAGTGCCGAGTCGGAGCCGAGGATCGGCTCCGAACCCATTCAGCAAGAAAGAAGTAGAGAGAAGACAACTAACATGGAACGTTATGGTAGGTACATAACTTCTAATTAAAGAACCTTAATGATAGGAAGTGTAGAGTACCAGTCACTTATTCTTGTACCAGTGGTTATGTTTTAGATGTTATTAGGAAACACAGGCCCATAATCTCTACCAATGTAGACTTGAGAGGAATAGTGGGTGCCCATAGCAACACCCATTGGCTGATGGAAAAAGCACTTATCAAACATAAAAACATTGTTATTTAAGACTATGTCTAACATGGAACAAAGCATTTCAATTTTTGAGTTAGAAAATTTACTGTAAGGATATAAATATTTTCTAATACAATCTATACCATAATCATTAGGGATCACTGTGAAAAGAGATTTTATGCTTATGGTGACCAACAAAACATCTTTACATTCATTAGTAATTGACCATTCCCCTAAACTAGTTAAAAAACACGAGTATGTTTGATATAACTTCTACTGTGCTTCAAAAGCGGAGCAAGTTGTTTCTCAAGGTATTTCACGAGGGCAGTATTTATGCATCTGTTGCCAGATACAATGGACCTCATAGGCAGAGCTATTGCGCTCTTATGGATTTTTGGAAGTTCATAGATTATAGGGATAATGGGGTTGGCAGAATAAAGAGAATTATACATTTCAGGCATATTCCTTGTTTAATTTTGTAACATTTTTACTTTTTTTTTCTTTTTTTTTCTGATATAACTATACTCTAATTTGTAATCTTGTGGAGTTTTTCTCCCAGGGTCTCTGCTGAAAACGTTTTTTTTTTCAACCCAGTCGGACACAACCCGGTTAACAAATATAAAATAAAATAAAATAAATAAGTAATTTGACTTTCCATTAATAAATCATATAGTCTACAAAAGCATTTAACAAGGGTAGGGGATCAGAGAGAAAGACCAGATAGACTATTTCCATTCTATTTCCATTCTTATGCCATCACATAGATACAGAGTAGTGTAAATTGATATAAACATTCCAGTAGCTGAATATATCTGTGTTTATCTCATCTCTCATCTACTAAAAAAAAGGTAAAATGGCACACAAAGCCACTATCAGATCAAAATTAAACCAGATGACCAGCTAGCTGAGAAGTATTACAGTGACTACAGATGTTAGCTGTTCAGTACTGGTACTGAACTTCATCCTGGTACTGACCGTCATCTTTTGGATAGACATTTCCCAGCAAAATTTCCATCTACAGATCCCAGCAAATGTGTACTGGATTGCTGTGCAGAGCCACATATTTGTTTGCCATCATGTTTCAAACAGGAAAAGGGGTACAGATGAGTATTCACACAAAGCTCACTGCTTCTGTTCAAACTGCAGTACTGCATTGTGTGCTGGGTCATAAAGAGTTTATTTAAAATTACCCAACTGTTGATGTTCACAACATGGACAAAAACATTAAAACTGCAAATGTCGATATGCTGCTATGCACTCACAAAGCAATAACCTCGGCACATGCAAAATTTAAACATAAATAAATACATTTTATCTATATCTATATCTATATCTATATCTATATCTATCTATCTATCTATCTATCTATCTATCTATCTATCTATCTATCTATCTATCTATCTATCTATCTATCTATATGGGTCTACTTCATTTCGTTGAAAACTCATTTCACTGAAAGTTAGTTTCCTGCAACCAATTCACTGAAAGCTCACTTCACTGAAAACTCATTTCACTGAAACTCATTTAGTTGAAAGTTATTTATGGCCTTTTCCCCACTGAAGTGCGATCCTGGAGTTAGTATTTAAAGTAAGGGGTGGGTGGGGGGCACAGCCCCCCACATTGGGGGGTGTGGGGCATAGCCCCCCACATATTGTAAACATTTTAAAGCATACAGATGGATAGTTACAAGTGCAATGAATAACTCCTTCCCGAAGACAACATATAACTAAGCTATGTGGGGGGCTTCACCCCCACCCTCCCCAAAGTGGGGGGCTGTGCTATACTATATATACTAACTCCAAGATCACACTACAGTGAAGAAAAGGTCATATATAACTTTCAATGAAATGAGTTTTCAGTGCAGTGAGCTTTCAGTGAATTGGTCCCAGTCATTTGAGTTTCAATGAAATGAGTTTTCAACAAAATTAAGTAGACCCATATATATATATATATATATATATATATATATATATATATATATATATATATAGACACACACACACACACATATATATTTATATATATAATGATTCCATAATTGTACAATATCAGGGAAAGGACATATTTCCCATCCCTGAGAATTGTATGATTTCACATACTTGTCAACCTTCTGCTTAGACAACCAAATTCTGTCAACTAAACAGATGTTGAACAATGTTTGACAAAGCTTATTACATATATATATATATATATATATATATGTGTGTGTGTGTGTGTGTGTCGTTAGTCAACCATCTTTTTGATGGTTGCTGGTATTTCTGGGAATCAGGAGATTGCCATTTCCTCAGTGCGGTGCAGTCTTAGAGTTGGTATATATAGTTTGAATGAAGTGTGGGGGCTGTAGGGTTGCACCCTGCAAAAAAGCTGTATTTTGGCTTTTTAAGGTTTGATATCTTGTATTTCAAACCTCTGTTTTTGATTATTTAGTCCTTTAACCTTTTGACATAGATCCCTATATATATATATATATATATATATATATATATATATATATATATATATATATATATATATACATATATATATATATGTGTGTGTTTGCGTGCAAAAAAAAAAAAACAAAAACATAATAGGAGCCCAGTAATCCATTGTGTAGTATTTATTTGTAAGCACTATCTGTTATCATTAAGGACTTCATCAGACAAAAAAAATCACTAAAAACACTAATTAAATACATTCGCACATTTGCCTTTAAAACAAATCAACCAATAAAAGCTATTCAACAATTATGACATCCCAAAACAAAAACCCTGTTACTTTAACCCCTTCAGTTTTCTGGCTCTTAGAATTGGTTTAATAGTAATAATTTGATTTAACCCTGAATGGACATTCATGGCCAGCTTTAAATGCCAGTAAACACCTTTGTTATTTACAGAAAGTTAACATTCTCAAGGAAGAAAGATAAGACTTGAAACTCACAAAATATCACATTTAAATAAGCTATGTTATTTCAGTTATTTCTTTATCCTTTTGTATCCTTTTTTTACAGTAGGTGAAACTTGTATGTAGGAAATAATTGTTTTTAACTGGGGAATTCTTAAACCTGACAGTATTTCTCAGTATTTTCAGTGAATGCAACGTTTGTCTAACAAGACAACTATGGTATTGTAATCTTTTAGCTATGTCCCTACAGGATATTGTGGGGAAGTAGCAGCTTTCCAAGAAAACAAAATCAAATCAGCACATCTCTGCCCATGATCATGCTGCTAAAAGGTTAGAAAACATAGAACTTCATGGAAAGAATATATATATATATATATATATATATATATATATATATATATATATATATATAAATAACCACTTGGAAACCATGGAAATACTACATGGAAGAGAGGGCACAGTTCACCATGGTGGCCAAGTGGTTCCTTTTACAGGGAAAGGAATTTGGCAGTCCATTCGTCCGTTGAACTGCAGCTTCGGTTGATTTAGCTCGAGTAAGTACAATTCATTAAAATGTACTTTTGTTTAAAGAAAGTCAATCCATATATATATATATATATATATATATATATATATATATATATATATATATTTACATACACACATACACAGCACACATATATATATATATATATATATATATATATATATATATATATATATGTGTGTGTGTGTGTTTGTGTGCAAAAACAAATAACAAAAACATAATAGGAGCCCAGTAATCCATTGTGTAGTATTTATTTGTAAGCACTATCTGTTATCATTAAGGACTTCATCAGACAAAAAAAATCACTAAAAACACTAATTAAATACATTCACGCATTTGCCTTTAAAACAAATCAACCAATAAAAGCTATTCAACAATTATGACATCCCAAAACAAAGACCCTGTTACTTTAACCCCTTCAGTTTTCTGGCTCTCAGAATTGGTTTAATAGTAATAATTTGATTTAACCCTGAATGGACATTCATGGCCAGCTTTAAATGCCAGTAAACACCTTTGTTATTTACAGAAAGTTAACATTCTCAAGGAAAAAAGATAAGACTTGAAACTCACAAAATATCACATTTTAAATAAGCTATGTTATTTCAGTTATTTCTTTATCCTTTTGTATCCTTTTTTACAGTAGGCGAAACTTGTATGTAGGAAATAATTGTTTTTAACTGGGGAATTCTTAAACCTGACAGTATTTCTCAGTATTTTCAGTGAATGCAACTTTTGTCTAACAAGACAGACTATGGTATTGTAATCTTTTAGCTATGTCCTTACAGGATATTGTGGGGAAGTAGTAGCTTTCCAAGAAAACAAAATCAAATCAGCACATCTCTGCCCATGATCATGCTGCTAAAAGGTTAGAAAACATAGAACTTCATGGAAAGAATATATATATATATAGAACCACTTGGAAACCATGGAAATACTACATGGAAGTGAGGGCACAGTTCACCATGGTGGCCAAGTGGTTCCTTTTACAGGGAAAGGAATTTGGCAGTCCATTCGTCTGTTGAACTGCAGCTTCGGTTGATTTAACTCGAGTAAGCACAATTCATTAAAATGTACTTTTGTTTAAAGAAAGTCAATGCATATATATATATATATATATATATATATATATATATATATATATATATATATATATACATACACACATACACAGACACACACATATACATATATATATATATATATATATATATATATATATATATATATATATATATATTATTTTTGCTTCCTACCCCTTGTAAGATTCCAGTATGTACGTGTGTATATATACATAGGTCAACTCTGATTCACTGAAAACTCATTTCACTGAATTTCAAAACATTCACACCAAATTGCTGAAATCTCAAATCACTGAAAACTCATTTCACTGAATCATATTTCACTGAATTCAAGTACTGTTGGACAAATAAAATGTGTATGTCCTTTTCCCCACTGTAGTGCTATCCTGGACTTAGTATATATAGCTAGGGGGTTGTGGGGGGCACAGACCCCCACATTGGTGGGTGTTGGGGGCATATCCCCCCACCTAATTTTGGTTTTATATTGTTAGCTTTCAGTGAAATGAGATTCATAAATATAAAAGCTAAGTAGATGGGAGACTATGCCCCCACACCCCCACATAGTGACATGTTATTAAACATTGAATCTACAACAATTGCATAAAGTTTTTTGTATAAAATACAATATTCAGTGCAAATCATAAGCCATACTTAATTCAACTGAAATGCATTAGCTTGTGTATTTAAGGAAAATTAGTTGGATGAGGCAAGGATTTATTTAGCATTTGTTAGTAATGAGTGAATTACTTATCTATAAAAAAAATTAAAGAGACTCAGATTAGAGAGCATTCACCCTTGCTTAGGAGAACTGGATGCCTAGAGGAGGATCTCTGTGGCAAGTGACTCTACGAGGTAGAGGCCTGTATACCAGAGGAGAAGAAGGCCAGACAGAAGGCTGGACATATTCCACCAGGAAGTGAAGGAGAGAGCCTGTTAACAGAGACCATTTTCCAGCAGATTTTGGACGGTGTTTAAGGTATTGTGTACTTTATGTGTAAAACCACAAGACGTAGTGTTAGTTGGAAGTGCCTACATTTTAATTTGCATTTTATGGAATAAACTGTTTTAGTTTGCAAAGATTGCTGTCTATCTTCAATCCTTTCTGCATAAATTATTTATCATTTGTTAACTAGGTTAGAACTACTAGGCTTGTAGACTGTTTAGAGGGGACACAAGGTTGTATTTATACTACTAGGAAAAATCTGGTTAGGACATTGAGTATTTTTTCTTAATGTTTTTGGAATGCTAGGTGAGGAAGGAATAAACATTATTGCTGCAGAAAGTTTAGTTCTGGATACACAGGTATTAGAAAATTTAATGAAGGAAGGAGAACCAAATGATAGACACGAGGTGAGTTGGAGAGTGTTGCAATAGATCAAGTAATGCAAAACTAGTCGGATGATGAAGCTGGTACTATAGTAGAGAAATAGAATACAGAAGCTGACAGTACAGAGGCTTGTTTGGCTGAAGGAGTAATCAGTTTTAAGAACATGCCTTTGGAAAAGGGTGGTATGGATGATATAAATTAAGAAAAGAAGATTGTATGCAAGTGCTGTAAATCTAGGAAGGAAAGGTAGTATTTAACACAAAGAGAGCATTTGTCAAGAACTGAAGGGTAGAAGTTTCAGAAACATAGATCAGTGGTACGAATTAGAAGGAAAAACAGTGCTACTATTGACAGGCATGAAACTATGGGCAATATAATGTTGTCATTAGGGCTTACTTCAGGAGACATAATAGTTTTGATACGTCTAGGGTCAGAAGACCTTTGTGAAATAACTTTTGAGACTTTTTCAGGTGTAGAAAAGTTTATGAGTGAGACAGAAAAAGGAAATAATGTATCTCTTTGGAAAAACTTAATTTTTTTCTGAACTTCGGAATGTTTTTAAAAAAGAAAACCAAATGTGCAATTCAGAAAGACAGAAATGGAAAAACATGAACTTAAAAGTTTTTTTTTTATAATATGTGATAAAGTGCATGGCTTGAAGGAGATGCATTATAACAGAAATGCATGGGCAGGGGAATGGAAAGTATAGGTTATACTGGATGTGAATGATGGAAAATTACAGCATATTTCAAATTTAATAGTGAATGGAGAAATCAACTGTTAGGTATCAAGGTGACATGAAGGCTTGCTTTTATTGTGGGGTTAAAACTATTTGGTCCAGGAATGCACAAAAAGATGAGGTCATTGTGGGGAACAAGGCCGTGCTGCTAGAAACTGTAGACAATTTTGCAGGAAATGTAATAAGTTTGGCCATTTCTGGCTTGAGTGTCTGCTGCTGGAAAAAGAATGGGTACATAAAGAAAAAGATGAAATAGTAGAAAACAATGTTTACAAAAAAATATTCAGGAAGAAAATGAAACTACTGATATAAATGAGAAAGAAAATGTAAAAAGTATGACCCAAGATAAAGTTAAAGGGCAAGGGGAAGGGTTGTGGTAGAAGATTTTCAGATGCAAACAAAATGAAAGTAAGACAGGTTGGCAAGAGGAGAATCGGAAACAGGAGAAGAACAAGATCAGAAAGAGGTTAAATCTATTGGAGGAGAGCAAGAAAGAGACAGATGGATAAGAACATGAGGTAAAAGCTGCAAAAAGGGAATGATGATATAGGAATTCTAGGATTAAGAGTGAATAGTATGCAAAACGAGGTGAGGGGGTCTATTGGTTGTTGAATGGTGCAAGATGAAAAAAGATGAATTTAAAAAGAGACACAGAAAATTGAAGCAGTATAGGAAAAAAGATTAGGGGTATTAATAAGAGAAGCTGGAGTAACCATATTGGATGTAACAGTTTTGACACTAGGAAGGTTGATGATATATGACTTGAGAAAAATGGAAACTGTGTGAGAGTAATAGTAATATATGCGTAAACAAACATGTCAGAAAGAAAAACATGCTTGAATAATAAAAGTGAAAGTAAACATGTCAATAACAATGACTGGGGACTTTAACTCTAAATTAAGAAAAGAGAAAGGCAAATAATGCAAGATGTAAATGTGATAAAGGAAGTGATATAATGTGGAAACTTAAATTTAGGAAAAAAACAGAGAGTGGAGGCAAAATGGGGATGCTTTTAAATAAAGACAGATTATGCTATGAATTCAGGGTGATATGAGGGAATTAGCAGGTGGCATTTATTAAATTTGATCATAGAGCAATATGGACAGAGTTAGGTGAAGTAAAGTAAAATAAGTGAAGATGGAATATTATATACCATGGCAAAAACACATGACAGCGTGAGCATATTACAAAAGTTGGGCAAATTGGTAGGTAGTGTTTAAAGAAACATATCAAAATTTTTTTTAAAATAGAAAGAATGGTAAAAAGAAGTAAAATGGTATGGGAAAACACAGTGAAAGAGTTTGAGAAAGGAATGGAAGAAGGAAGCAACAGGGTAAAAGGAATAGAAAAGGAAGTGCATCAGAGAAATAAAGAAAAAAAGTAAGACAATGTTGTATAGACAGAAATGTGTTTAAAGGGGGCAAAGGAAGAAGTTTCACCATGTTTAGTTACAGAAGTAAAAAGAAGGAAAGGAAAATGGATGGAATGATAGATGAGGACAGGATAGTAAATGTAAGCAAGAAGAAATTACGGAGATTGCAGAAACAATGTATAAGAAGTAAGAACTTGAAAGGGGAAAGTGGAAAGTAAAAAATATATAAAGAAAAAAAAACAGGAAGAAATTATTGGACTGAATGAAATGGAAAAGATCATTAAAGGAACAAAGGAGGATTCTGTACCAGGTTTGGGTGGATTACTTTATGGATATTATAAGTAGTTGAGTGGAAGGGGGAAATAAGTATTTGTTGAAATACTGAATGAGAGGTTAGAGGAAGATATACAACATGAAAATACACGTGGTGAGGTGATTGCATTTATATGGAAGAGATATGACAAAAAAAAAAAGACATTTAGAATCAGAGACCAATAACATAAGATAATAAAAAAATAAAGTTTATTTTCTTGGCAGAAATGATGGGAAAGAGATCTATGGAGTAAAGGAAAAACAACTGAAGGAAATATTAATAAAATAAAAAATATGTTATTTTAAGAGAAAATAAAGGAGTAAGATTTGTTGCATGTGTCACTTGACTTGGTGAGTCATATGGCAATGTCAGATATTTTATGAGATCATAGCGTAGATGAAAAATAATAAAGGTATTAAACAGGTATTATAAAAGTATTGCATGAAACTTTTGGTAAATGGTTGCTTAAGGAAGAGAAAAGCAACTGAAAAAAATCAAAACAAAAAAGTCCTGTCAGTATGTGTTTATTTGTGCAATAATACAAATGTGATGGTGAAATGAGAGCAGCAGGGGTGCTAATACCTGTTTGTCTTTCATATGCACACAATTCACTTACTGTAGCAAAGACTATAGTATGGATGAGGGAAACTGTGATAAGGATGGAAAATGGCTTAGGAAATCTAGTTTAAAGTTAAATAGGTCAAAAAGCAAAGAGTGTGGTGAAATAAAGAAGATGACTGGAGTATATTTTACTATTAATGAGATAAATATATTAAGAATCCAGTTTGGAGAAAGTGATAAAATAGAACAACGGAGAAACATCTGGATGAAATAAAAAGAAGTTAGTAGGGTAAAACCTTGTATTTGTCTTTCAGAAAGAAGGTATATATGTTAAATATGTTTATATTGGGAAAGTTGGGATACTTGGGGAGTGTATATATGCTTCCTGGAAAAATAGGAAAAAAATTGCTAAAGGTAATCTTCAGTTTCATCTTGGAATCAATATTCAATCCAGACAGAAGGGGGATTGAATGCAATAAGAAAGAAGAGGGAAGTTTGAATCTAAAGAGTCAGGTTCATATTTGGCATCTATAGACCTTTTTGGGTATTAAAAATATGAAGAAGAAAGAAAATAGTTTGAAAGGAAAAAAACAGTGTGCAAGATATGGAGAAGTAGAAAAAGTGAAAGAAAAGAAGTAAAAAGTAAGAAGTAAAAAGCTAGAGATGAGGGGAGAAGAAGAAGAAGAATATGGCAAGATAAATTATGAAAAATAAAGACTGAATTTAAGAAGGACAGAAAGGAATGGTATAACCTGGTGACAGAGAACAATATCTAATATATCATGGAAAGATCTTAAGGAGGATGTTAAAAATCAGTCCAAATAAAAGGGAAAGGTTTAATGCATTTTATGAGGCTGAAGATTTCTTGTGGAGACTATTATTGGATAAGTTTACAGTAAAGCATGTTATGAAATATAGTAGCAATGAAAGACAGAAAGTGTAAAGATTGGAATGACATAAATTCACTCTTACTGGTATCCTGACACTTTTTTCCACCCACTTCACCCTTCCTGCACTCTCTTCTTCACCTCTCTTCCATTCTCACCATTACTCTGAACTGTCGACCCCAAGTATTTAAACTCATCCAGCTTTCTCTAATTCTACTCCCTGCATCCTCACCATTCCTCTGTCCTCCCTCTCATTCACACACATATATTCTCTTAGTCCTGCTGACCTTCATTCCTGTCCTCTCTAGAGTATATCTCCACCTCTCCTGGGTCTCCTCAACCTGTTCCCTACTCTCAATACAAATCAGAATGTCATCCACAAATGTCATAGTCCACGGTGACTCCTGTCTAATCTTGTCTGTCAACCTGTCCATCACCATTGCAAATAAGAAAGGGCTCAGAGCTGATCCTTAATGTAATCCCAGCTCCACTTTGAATGCATCCATCACTCCTACTGCAGACCTCACCACTGTCACACTGCCCTCGTACATATCCTGTACCAGTCTTGCATACTTCTGTGCCACTCCAGACCTCCTCATACAATACCACAACTCCTCTCTAGGCAGCCTGTCATATGTTTACTTTAAGTCCACAAATATGCAATGCAACTCCTTCTGACCTTCTCTATACTTCTCCATCAACACTCTCAGAATAAACATCACATCTGTACTTCATAATATGTTTGTAAGGCAGCTGAGTTATAATTACCAGCACAGTGCACATTTTAAATTCTTATTGAGAATATGCTGTAGTTCTCTGGAGGAAAGGAGCTTGCAGTGCTTCCGCAGAAGTTACCTATTAAAACTTGTAATCAAATGAAATAACTTGAATAAAATCTGACTGCTCTGTCAAACCATAACAATGTGTCTGAAATCTAGTCTTTATTTCAAATGCATTACTTTTCACTAGTGATGGGTGGTACAAACTGCTCCGCACTGTGAATACCAATGAGTGAGTGGCTGAGGGTGTTGAGCTACAAAGTATCCTATCTGTTAGGTTATTCCTTCTGTTTTTTCCTTGCAAGTGTTATACTTTGCCCAGAGACTGACTGTGAGTCAGAATATTATTTTATCTTATGTCTTCACCCCCACACAAAAATAAACATAAATTAATTCCTCTACATTTTCTGTAGAGTCTGCATGTCTTCTGTGGGTCTGCCTGGATTTTCTGTGTGCAGTCCATTTTCTTCTCACATTTTAAAGAAATGTTCTATGTGAATTGGTCATATTCCAAATTGCTGGTAAGTATACATGCAGGGTGTGTTTTGTGTGGGTTTCTATTACCTGATTGAACATTTAGGTTAGTGAATACTTAACCATCGATCTGGTAATTGCGAATGCAAAAAACTGCAAACGGCTGATTTAATGCATTCCCTTGGCCGTTATGCAGATTTTGCCCCTTTCCCCACTGCAGAGCGATCTCAGAGTTGGTATATTTAGTTACGGAGGGGGGTGCGGGGGGCACAGTACTATCCACTGTGCCAGCACGCCGCCCCCAAGTTATCCTACCACTGTACTCTTCCATTATTAGGGTCATCATCAAATACAATGCCAGCTTTGGTATATAGAAATCCAAACTATCTCTCAGCTGGAAAGGCTGCAAAAGCCTTTAACCTTTATACTCAGCAGTCTTCCAGCTGTTCTAAGTTGATGTATGTCTCACTTTTTGATCCATAAAGATCCCAGTCTCTGCAAATGCCCACACTAAGGACCTAAATCATCACATATAAATAAAAAAGATTTGCTGAAGCTACAGGTTCCTAATTCTATGCACTCCCAGCATATGGTCAATCAGAGTGCTGCTTTGGCTACATTTATTGGTTCATAAGTAAGTAGCTGGCAAGCTGCTCTTGCAGAGCATTTTAATTCTAGCCAGTTTCCCTTTTTGTCTTGATGATTAAGTGGGTAGAGACAAATTTACACCTGGGCTATCATGGACATCCCTGCTCAGTTTGGGAGGTGATAACTATTAAGTGCTTGAAAAGGATGGCAAAAAGTTTAAGTGTCTACTTACAGGTGGATATCGCCAGGTATTTTATGGACCACATGATCACTTGTCTAGTAGTGTTCATATGTTCTTATGTAACTTTTCCTGTCACAGGCCAGCCAGAACCAGGGAAGCTGATAGCATTAATGTGCCTTTCAACATCTGTTGAGTATGTTCTCCATAATGCTGATCATTTAATATTAAGGCTATTTGATTAAGTGCAGCTACAGGAAAAAAGTGCTGCTTTACTCCTTTCTTAGACTACTCACTTCAAGACTACTAAACTGTTATCTATTTTTAGATTATCTTGCTTGTTAATCCCTATCTGAAAATACTATTAATACTATTTATGTAGATGATATGAACATACCCATTATCTGCAGACAAACCATAAATGATGCAGGTCCCAAAATGTCTACTAAATTTATAAACTGAAATATGCATTTGCAAATAATAGTTCAGTTTAAAAGGGGAAATATACTAAATATCATATGTCTCAATGATGGTGAAACTGAGTGCATGAGGATAACTGAACAACTTCTGACAGTGAGTGCATTATTTTTCTGGTTACAGAAGTATGTTTTATTCAAACCCCATGATGGTTTTGGAACTATAGTTCAGCTCAGACTGCTCTTCACAGGAGAAACTAAGCTACTTATTTCCAAGGCAAATTTGTCAGTGAAATATGGGGAATTTTCAAAAATAAAATAAATAGCCATTTGTAGTGCGTTAGAAGGATAAAGTCCTAACTGGGTCTCAAGTGATCTGAGACTGATAAGCAGTTAAGGTACTTGACAGAGCTGTCAAGGGAAGAAGGGCATGCCCATCCTGGGGGGAGGGGGAGGTAGAACAGAGAAATACTGAACACATCCTCAGAAAAAGAGTGTCCTTGCACAGGTATACATGGGTTGAGTCTTCAGCCTGACAAGCCACTATCTGGTCCTCAATGCTAATTGCACAGGAGTGTGTACTGGCAGTGGGAGGATATTGAGACTCCCTGTTGTGATATGAGGAGCTAATCTCCCTACCAATGGGTGAGGTTTGGCCATTCAAATATCCACATAGCTGGGATGCCAGGAAGGACAGACACACCCATAATAGCTCCCTGAATGCTGTCTTCTCAGGATGACTTGCACCAGCATAGTTATGGAGACTTCTCACCACAGAAAAGTGAATGGGTTTGAATTCAGTTGGGTTTGGCTTGATAGCTGTCAGGCATTTAGGACAAAAGAATGTAGAAAATAAAAATAAAAGTAAAAAAATACAATAAATAAACGTAAATAACCAAAGACCATAAAGTCATTAGAAAAGAGTACTTATTGTCAAGAAGCAAGTGATTCAATGATGAAAGGACATGGTTTATAAAATAAACATGAAAGTAAGTGTTCCTTAAAATAGGACTGAATAAAATAATCCTGGAAAATGTATCAGAATAATGACAAAGGAATAAACTTATAGTTAAATAAGCAAGCCTTGTATTGTAACTGACAACAAAAAGTCCTTTTAAATTTATAGGTTGTGCATT
This sequence comes from Protopterus annectens, assembly GCF_019279795.1. NCBI lineage: Eukaryota > Metazoa > Chordata > Ceratodontiformes > Protopteridae > Protopterus > Protopterus annectens. The sequence goes on along the minus strand of NC_056738.1, from coordinate 15,043,657 downwards.
ATCTAGGGAATCTACTAGTGATGTCTGCTAGAGAAAAATACTATAAGTTTGGGCTCTTTACAGGGTTTATGTGGGCACTCTGAAATATTCACAGTAATAACTCCATTACTAAATAGAATTTCCTAAATCCAAATAGTCTACAGGCAGCCTCTGATGTAAATGGAAAGAACGTTTAGATGAAGCTAACCATCTGAAAGCATTGAAACTGGATCCAGTAATATCAGCCCCCCTGTAATAATGGGTGCTAACCCTAACCCTATAGCTTCACCTTCCCCCCCAATCTTAACCCTACTACGCAAAATGTACTCAGACACACAAACACACATGAACATTACTTCTACCCTGTTATCTAACTCTGACTCTAACCCTAAAATATATACACTTGCACACAAACTTTCAAAACCTATTCCCTTACCTATCCCTGAGCCCCCCACACACAAACACTCTCATCCCCTCCAATCCCACTTACCTATCATGGCAAAACAGTTCCTTGACATATTGAACATTCGGCTTCTGTAGGAGCCTGCTGTTGTAATGCTTATGGAGAATGTCCTAAAAATCTTGGACTCCTCCTCACACCCCCTCTGTATTGTTCAAGGATCACTACCCTCACCCTCTGCAGCTATAGTTGTCTTACCTTCAAAGATCCCAGAAAAAAATAGCTGGCTCTTGGATTCCAAACCAGTTCTCATGTGTTCCAACCTTAGTGTAACAAGAGTCACCAAAGGGACACTCATTTGTGTGAAGGATGTCAATTTAATAAAATATCAGTACTTTATTACTATATTTCCAATGACACTTTAAGGTGTGAAACATGGCAGTCCTTCATCCTTCGTTTTGCTGCTGAGAATATATGCTAAATAGTCACTCCATCTTCAGATGGTTAACTATAGCATGACCATTACTATCAACCTTCTATCTATAGAATGTGGAACACCACCTCTCATAATGTTAAACATATGGGCAACATGTGGAACACTTTCTAACAGCTCACTAACAGGTTTAATTCTAAAGCTCAGAGCATAGTTAACATGGAACATTTATGCTTATAAAATGTTCTTTTGATGAATTAATATTATTTAGTGATATTTAACTGTGGATATCACTTACTAACACTTGAATATGTAGCAGACCTTTTCAATGTGGAAATGTGAGAAATATGGTTGTTTAAAACTTAAACTGAAGACCAACATCATAATAAGGTATACTTGAGAGGTACGGGCATGAAAATGTCCCTACCCCGTAATCTGGGCTTTCTGCATCAGCCATGTGCACAGTATTGCAGATCTCAACATGACATTTGTCAGGTTTGCTCATCCTGCAAAGTGAGAGATTCAGAAACAACGAGATGAACGCTAATTACTATAATCATCATATCCAGAGGGGTTAATATTCATGATATAAGACAATAGAAACCACAGTCCCTCATCATGCTACTAAAGAAATTCTGTTTGAATTTTGCTTCTTATTACTTCAAACATTTGTTGTTACATTAAGATTGTCTGCTTATATAAAGTACGCTGTATTTTTTACACTAATTTCTTTCTACAAGGGTAGATTTTTGTGTGCTGTTTACTGTAATGCCTAGAAGTGCTTTGCATTTTTCAGTGTATTTACATGCATTGGCTAAAACTCTCTGAAGGGGTACATCGCAAGGGTACTAGAAATAGCAGAAGGCATGTTATAGTAGGCTTTAACAATGTAAGTGTGCCATATATCAGTGTAATGTGTACATTAAACATCTGAGATTACAATACAATTTTTATAAATGTTACAGATATTCATCATGTGCCTGTTAAGTTGTGTGCTTGTCAACTTGCAGTCATGTGCTGGTATTTTTTGGAGGGTTGGGGGAATTGTGTTTAGGAAACAAATAATGCATGACATTCAGGTAAAGATCATTTTATAGACACAGGTATGTTAGTGTCAGTCCCTACAAAAGTGTAGCCGATGGCCTTTTAATATAGTATTAAAGTTAGGATTTCTAAATCCCATGTTGGACCATGTGTTTTCCATGCAACAGAGTGATGCGGAAGAAAGAGGAAGAGAAAGAAACATCCATCTACAAACCCAAGTTTTCAGTGGCTGAAAATGAGATGGTGCTAGAGGCCTTCCTACTATAAGGCTTCTTGCAGATACATGTTTACAATGGCTGTTGCAACTCCTAACATTATACACTATCTTACACTGCCTGAAGACAAACTTGTGGTTGTGTACAAAACTAAAGTAGGCACAGCATTGCTGCTCAGCATTTAAATATTTCTGAATCACTTTTCAATGTTTTTTTGCCTTATTATTATACACAGCACATCATTATGTGGTCATTCACATATAACAAGGCCGTCCATGTTATTTCTGCAGTATGTGCCATGTTTGGTTTTCTGAATCACACAAATTTGCTTACTGAGATGTGGCAAAGTTTTATGAATCTGGCCCTTAGTCAGTTACAGGCAACACATTTATCATCCAAGTCAGTAAAGCTTATTGAAGTGCTTATGAGGAAGCAGTTACTGGTATGTTTATGTATACAAACTATCTCAAGACACCTATAGTTCATAAAGCATTATATACACATTCCATTTACAATTCAGTGGGAGTTGATTTTACATCTGGAGACACATAATTCCAAATACGTGAAATTTAGATTGGTTCTAAAAGTGGCTTTAAATTATTACTCATGGAATGCTGCATGATAAATTGGTCCAGCTTAATACTTCAATACACATAATAAACTGGTTGTCTGTCTGGTTATCAAGTAAGAAATGGTCAGTTAGAATTGATGACTACATACATACACACTGAGAGAGGTCTGAGGCAAGAAGTCTCACAGCATCTAAACTGGATCCATACCTTTTCTAACCAGTATGCAAATGATTTACCATTTCAATATTTTCATTTTCATCACAATATACACTGATAGTACAAATATGACAAAATTACAACATTAGCAGAAGACATGAGCACATTCCTAGCAGGGTGGGGATAGATAACTGATTGAGCCACTTACAATAATTTAACTCACTGCTTGTATATAAAAAAAAAAAAAAGCACAGCTGTAGCCACATTAAATTTATTTTATTATTTATTTAACATTTGTTTACCGGGTTAGTCCGACTGGACAGCTGGTGTCCATTTTCAGCGGAGGCCCAGGTAGGAAAAGCTCCATACAGTGAAAAGAAGAATTTACACAGTAAATAAAAAAAAACTTACAGCAGTAATCAGAATATAGCAGTCACTTAATTATAACAGTAATAGCATTAAAAATAGCAATTGAAAAAAGTAATCTGCAGTTGGAAAAACATCATCAAAAAAGTAAACATAGTGGTTTATATTGAATCAGCAGTTGATGTCACAGTATTAGTTCTTAGAGCAGCTTAAGGAAGTAGTAGCTATGCAAGGTATTGGGTTCCTATCAGAAGACTGAATGGTTAAATTAGCGAACGCTCTTATATCGAACTTTAAAACACAAAACCTGAAAATGTCGAAAGCACAGAACATCTATTTTTTTCCCAGGGAAAAAAAATCGATGAGACGTTCCACGGATTTTGCTGTTTTCTCCACTGTGGTGTGATCCTGGAGTTGGTATATTTAAGTTGGGGGGGTGTGGGAGGCAGTGGGATTTTGCCTGTACATTGTTTTTTTTTTTTTTTGGATCAGCAAATTGTTTTCCCTGGGAAAAAAATTTGCTGATCTGTTCCTTCAACATTTTAAGGTTTCGTGTTTTTAAGTTTGATAAAAGAGCATTCGCTATTTTTAGTGTTTGATCTTCTGATCTAGACGCAAGGTATCGAAGGTGTTAAGGTGGGTCAGTGCAGTTACATAGGCAGTTGGTAAGGAAGTATGACTTAAGATGTTTCTTTATCTAAATCTTAATTATCTAAATTAAATCTGAAGACAATTTAGTGAACTGAGAGATAAGGAGTTGCTAAGTATGGATTAAGATATTTTATTGATATAAAAGACATCTATAATAAATCTAATTAGTTAATAGACGTTAGGTTGGATTCCAGACAAAAAAATTACATTCAGGTAGAGCAATATCCTCATCATTTATGCCTCACCTGATCCAATATAGATCACCAGGACTCCTCAAGCTACATAGGTCTATGCTTAATTCCCAAAATTTATCACACCTTGCTATACTGAAAAACTTTGAAAGCGTACTCTGGTGCAGCATGCCATTGTACTTTCAATGCAATGGTGTTGTCCACTGAAACCAATGGGCCTTTCTGGTGTAGAGAGGACCTTGCCCTATATTTCAGCAGTGTAATTGGGAAAGCCCATATGCTTGCATTAACACAAGGAGAGGTGGAGAGAGGGTCTTCTTAGTGTTTTGTCATCAACTACAACAGACACAACACTTTTATATGTGAATGTGCATTGATGGTAATCATCTCAGTCATGCAGGATGGAGAACTGCAAACATGATTTTTCAGCAAAGATAGCATGTGTTAAAGAATAACAGCATTACAGCATGCCACCATTTTTGTCTCAAAATTATTATTGCATTCATGACAGAGATTTCCCTTCTGTGCCTGCTGTACCAAGGCCAGCATATATGTGGTACTATAGAGTCATCTGTGCTCATTATGTCTGACATGCAGGTGGCGTATTGTCAGATGTACTTGCAGACCAATGGGAGAGTATGTCTCAGGACAGGGCCACTTCAGACTATACCATACCTATGTAGGTAAGTAGGTATATTCTATCCCCACTTATGGCATTATAATATCATAACAGAGATCAAAACAGAGGTAAAGGTTGGGGTAATGCTGCAGAATGGCAGAGGCCCTCTTCAATGCTACACGCACATTTTGGAATCTAGACGTTAATTTTATGGTTTGTGAAGTCTAAAACTTGACACATCTTATTGCCTTTATTCATATTCTTAGTGATAAGTAAGGTAGAGTTTGGTGTTACAAAAAAAAGAAATTAACCAAATTGATGATATCCATAAAAGATTTACTGCAAACGCAAATACTCTGTCCTTCTCTGCAAGATACAATCTATTCCATAGATATTTAAAGGGAGACTTGATCTGTATATATAAAGCATCCAAGGAAAACTTCTGGTCTGTCAAAGACTTCAATTATACTTAAAGAGGATTTTAAGAGCTCAAAGGAAGCCGAGTGCCTTAGAATTTCTGGAAAACTGTATAAGTAAAGGAGTGGTTTCTACTTGCAACAGTTCACCTTTCATTATTAAGGAGTGAAAATCTGGTTTTAAGTCTCTTGCAGTTTAACACATAGGTACACTGAAATACAAGGTGTATTCAATTATGGCCAAATTGAAATCAGTTATGGTCAGATGCCCACAATTTGTGTTTTTAGAGATATGGGTATTTATGTGAAGCACAGCTACTTCAGTCACAAAGCTTCTTATTTTTTTACCATGGTAGTGGACTGATCCACAGAGACCCAATTCCATTGCAGCCTCGAAGCATTGTAAGTGGCTTGCATAGAATTGCACAGTAAGAAAATGAAGGATGACAGAATTAAAAGATGATAAATTTAATCCTCTGCACTAAGTATAGGACAGCTGACCAGTTTCAGATGCTGTACTTCAGAAAAAGTGTTCTTGCTTTCAGAATTGCCAGGTCAACAGAGAAAGGCAAGTACCTGAGTTTAGCAAAAGCTCAAGCATTTCTGTTTCTCACTGTGGTATGATCTTGGAGTCAGTACATCATTTACCTGGGATTGTGTGAACTGAGGTGTGATTAAGGCTGTTACCAACGCTGCAGAAAATACTTTTTTTGCAGCATCTGCAGTCTTGTAGACACTTTGTGCATTTAAAGAGACTTTTTAATAGATTTTCCTAGACTGACATGTTTATGTTGTGCTTCTGGAAATGCCTTTAAGCAAACATTTTATTGGCCATATTTCCCTGTATGTATAGAATATAATTACCAGATTTTTTTAAGTATGCAATGAGGCAAGAAGGAGCGTGCCTTCTACAGATATTATTGCATGCTTAGGAGTGTTGCATGGGAAGAGCCTGAAAGCTGAGTGACTTAACAGTCTCTGGATGTGAACTAATATCACTACCATGCACATCTTCAAGTGTCTTACAGCACTTATAAAATTGTCATCTGAATTTTTCTGCAGTTTGAATTTTACTTTTAGAAGTTTGTATATGATAATCACAAATTTTAAAGTATATTTTAATATAGAATAGTTCATTTGTCCATTTTGATTGTTATTCAGGGTTATAGTGTTTTAATCATGACGCATTTTGGTATGATATTTTCAGAGTAGTCATTTATGGGATCTTATGTCATGCCATTGGACAACTCTGTAGATTTCTCCCAGTAATTTTCACAAAACTTGTTTGGATGTAATTTGCACAGATTCAATGACATAGTTCAGGTGGGGTCTACTACATGTGCTCGAGGAACATTTGCTCGAAACATACATCCTCTCTGCCACTTGCTCATTATGGTAACTACTCTAACTCCCAGTAACTAATTTCCTGTAACATTAACTATCCCTACCAGTACCCTGTTCATAACCCTAAAAACTCCCAGCCAATGCCTAACCCTAAAGTCCCCCAAACCTAAAATTCCCTTCCCCTCTGTAAACTTAATGTCCTGATTGCTCTGTAAACCTTAAGTCCCTTTCCCCTCTCTAATTCTAAAGTCCCAATTGCTCCCTACACCTAAAATCCTCTTCCCCTTCCTCCCCACAATTGGTCCCTAAACATAATATCTCCATTGCTCTCCCTAGCCCTTTAGTCCTCATCACCCCCCAAATCTAAAATCCTCCCCCTCCTAAACCAAAAGTCTGTGCTCTACTCCCCTTCCCCCTCCCTAAGCCTACCACCACCCTCCTGGCTCCCCCTCCCCACTTACTTGGTCCATGATGAGAACTTGCAGGGGTCCTTCTCTTAAGACACTAGAAGATGGTGTGGCAGTTGTGTCGCTGAGTTTGCATTCCATGTCCCCCTCCTAAGACATGAGCAGATGGAGTGGGAGCTACGTTGCTGAACTCACATTCGAGTTTGAGCATGAGCTGCTGGTTGGACGGGGTTACAGCCATTTGAGTCCTTGGCTGTAAGTTACTGGAATTAAAGCAGCTGAGGCTCAAACAACTATAAGGATACTTTCAGGTGGTGCTAGTCCATAAATGTTATGTTGAAAAATAACGTAATTGAGAAAAGTGTGTTCCCTTCTAACTAATTGATTCTGTCGCAGGGTTATAACTGTGCAGAATTTTGGAATTACATTTTCATGGAAGTCAGTTTTTGACTTTTCTGTCCAATTGTTGTGAACTTGTGCAATTCTGTTTGTAAATGTTATTACACTGTCTTTTTTACTAATTGCATTCTGGATTCAAGCTGCACAAATTCACTATCATAGTTAAGGTGGTGGAGTTCCCTAGATGGCAAATTGAACATTTGTGGTCAGACTACTGAATTCTGACAAAGCTAAGGACATTTGTTGAAATTAATGTTTTAAAAAAGTATATTGCCCATTTTAACTAACTGATTGCAGTACAGTATTACAAGTTTTTAATTATTTGGTGTTTTGGTGTGAAGTTTTCAGGGTAGACATTTTATTAGCCCTTCTGTCTAACTGTTGTGTTCTGTTTCTTAGATTTATTTGTAAAAGTAATTTTACATTAATTTTTACAAATCACATTTTGGATCTGAATTTAGCAAATTTAGTATCATAGCTAAATTGGGTGTGGCCCATATATGATATGCTGAAAATAGGAGCTCAAACACTTAAGATATGTCACTGTTATGGGTACTTGTTTAACTTTATGTAATAGTTTCCCTGGTAACAGTTTTTGCATCTAGTTTCTCTGCTGAAGGTGTTTTATTTTTTTCTGTTAAAGTTATAAGGAAGTTAACTGCAGAATCTTCTTCTATTGTAGGTTGGTCAGTATTAGTGGTGGGGAAGCATGGTTGCTAGTGGGATTTTGAAGACTATGAGAGAGAAGGGATCTGTGAGAGAATGGAAGGTTTAGGTGGTCTGCATCAAAAGTTTTTTTTTTTGGCTCTTGCCCCACTGCTTGCTGAACATCAACCCCCTTCTAACAAATAACATGAGCTATTCTCCATCACTAGGGCAAGGAATGAATGGAAGAGGTCATCGTTTATGCAATCATCAAGGGTGGTTTGGGGTTTAACCTGCAAGCCCTACATCCCATGTATGCTTGGCTTCTGTGATTGAATGTGAATGCAGTTGGATAACTGTACTGGTCATCCTTCACTTCTGTAAAGGGTATTGCCAGAAAACAGCCCTACCCTCTGCCATCAAGCATGGGTAGTTGTTTCCCCAATCTCCAGTGGGGAAATCATGCCATTATTGAACACCTGAAGCCCATCCCTTTTCTTCCTAGGACAGGCAAGTGGGCCACACCTTTTCACTTCTCTCAATCCCTGCTTGGCTCCATGAGGGCCACTAACTGAAGCCCAGATTGTCTCTCATGCAGTAGAGAAGATATGGTACACAAGTAAATAGTACTCTGATTAGTCAGTGTCACTTTTATAAAATAATCAAAATAGCTTTATTATATGCATTTTTTAGGGGGGGTCCATTTCTGTTTTTGGAAACAATTCTATAGATATTGTTAAAATAACTCTAAATAATATGAAACTAAAATATAATAATCAAGTCAAAATGTGTCCATTATACAATAGTCATTAATTGACTCACTTTTCAGTATGAAATGCAGCACTGCTATTGGTTAACAGCACTTCTAAGTGGTAAAACATTACCATAGCAAGAAAATCTATACAAAATATTAAAGTGGCATCATGTTTCAAAAAAAAATGCAACTATCCTGTCCACACATACATGCACACACACATTGGACACCATGCTCTGTTAAAAAATGTACAATAGTGAAATTACTCCTGTCCTACAATACTACAGTGTACAGACAAAAAAAAAAAAAACAAGCAAAAATAACAACTTCACAGATATGGCTATAATTTGACAAATGTACTTAGTCAAAAACAGGTACATCATTATGCTCACTAATATTTATATGTACACAATATGTTATACCCATCCAATAACAAAATAACAGCATATTAAAAGTTTCGCTTAATAACAGACATTTCAAAATAAATACAAAAGGTACAGTTTTACTTTAGTACAGGAAGAGCTGGATTTACCTACTCCATAGAAAGTTTCACTGTTATGGGTATAATATCTTTTATTGCTCTGCCATATCCATGGCCATTTACATTTGGACTATTTCGTTTTTGGATATTTATTTAGTTTTGTGCACTTAAAGTTATAATGATATCAGGTTGGCCATGGTGGTGCAGCAATTAGCGTTGCTGCCTCACAGCAAGAGGTTCCCTGATTCGATCCTTGGCTGGGGTGCCTTCTGTGTGGAGTCTGCATGACCTCCCTGTGGTCATGTGGGTTTCCTCCAGGTGCTCTGGTTTCCTCCCAAAGACATGCTGTAGGTGGATTGGACACTTTAAATTGGCCCTAGGTGTGAGTGTGTGTGTGTGTGCCTTCTGTGGAAGGTTGGGTGCCAGGCTGGCAACTCGACACCATAAAACTCCACTCCCAATCATGAGCGGACAGGTGATCCACTGTGATGACCCCTAACCGGGAAAAGCTGAAAGAAGAAAGTTATAATGATATCAGAGCATTTGTGTTTTTTATATTGTACAACTGTAAATGAATTTATGATTATGACTGGCTGTTATATGTATTTAAACAGGATGTGTCCTTTAGTACTTCATTCTGATGAAGCTTTGTATTTTATGAAATTAATGCTCTTAACAGTTTATTTATTAAAATTTTTTTTGTCATTTTCTAGTGATGACTGTTTGTGTTGTTTTGAACAACACACATTCTTCCCGGTTATTAGTTTGTTTTGTGGTGTGTTTGCCCATGTTTACAGTTTACTAATTTATACCCATGGTCTGTGCTTTAACTGAAGGGTAGGTGTTATTCTGGACCTTTCTGTACCTCAAAACAATTACACTGTATCTATGCTGACAGTGTACAACTATACTGATATAGAAACAGAAAAAATATAGACTTATAAATCTGTGTTCTTGGTTGGGGGGATCTTTCTGCCATATTAAGGTTTTGTGACCATGTCGGTTGTATGTATCTGAGTAATACAGCTCAGAGCATTAATGAAAGCTGGAGATGCACTCAGCATACTAGTAGGTAGACCATTTCGCATTTCAGTTCTTCCTGCTAGATTATATATATATATATATATATATATATATATATATATATATAAGATATAAATACGATTAGTATAAAAACCTCATTAAAAATAAAAAATACACTTATTTAATAAAATATGGATAAAATGTGGTAATAAAACAACAAAAAATGCCAAAGAATATAAACATAATGCCAGGTATTCAGAAAACCTATTTCAGAAAAGCACTCCCTCAAGCTGCCTCAAGCAGCTATAATGAAACAGACTTGAACGTGAAACTTGAAGTAGGGTAGCATGATATCACTGTGCCCCTTTCATTCAAGAAACAAAACTATACTTTTACAGTTCTATACTGTCACTCAAAAAAGGTCCAAAGCTGCAACGATTTAAGTGAGTGGAAACAAGATTGTAAAGAAAACAGAATTAAAAAATGTCTGAATGGAATATATGTGCTGTGGGCTAAGGGAATTCTGTTTGTAACTTATGACTGCTCCAGTATTTATGAATCTCATTCCCAAAATCCCCAGTACTATTATAATATTGTATATAATATATATATATCTGAGAACCAGTTAAGAATTTTGACATTTCACTATAAAATGCTCATAACAAATAGGTTCAGCATTGTGAACCTTCCAAGAATACATACATATATATATATATATATATATATATATATATATATATATATATATATATATATATATAAAACACACACACACACACACACATACACACACACACGTACACACATAGAAACATGCACACATATATCATACCTAAAGACAGTGCAGGGAACTCTCAGTAGCACTGGTTGTGTCTTCTCTTGGTTTAATTTCTCCAAGTCTTGTATGTTTTGGGTTGGAATGTACCCAGTGTCAGAGATGGCATTATGGTTAAGGTGTTTACGTCATACGCACAAGATACAGTGTTTGATTCTCACCTTTGAGGGAAATACGCTAGGTTTAAAATGGCTCACAAGAGCAGCTATCCTAGTATTTACCTATGCAGTTTGAGTAGTGCAGTGCCAAACTAAATATACTTCAGTTGTCTACCCAACTGTTTAACAAGAAACTATAAAGCAGGCTACAAAAGGTACCTTTCTGTTGAAGGCAGATAGCATCTGCTACAGCAGACATTTGTCCTTCACTAATTTGCAGAGCTTGTTGTTGTGTACTTTATTTAACAAGAAACAGCAAAGCAAGCTATAAAAGGTACCTTTCTGCTGAAGGCAGATAACATCTGCTGCAGCAGACATTCACCTTGCACTGGTTTGTAGCACTCACAGGTAGCATCCTTCTCTCATTTTAACAAATATCATTGCTTCACTGTCTCTGCTGGGAGTCTGGCTATAGTGTACTTTACAAGGAATCACATTTTCAATCACATTTACTAGTTGCTGTAGTCACCTTTCTAAGTAGCCATCTTAACTAAGTGCTGGCTGGTACAGAAAAATATCCTTTTCACTGACCTTTCTGCTGTGAGTTATTTTCTGTACAAGGAAATCTATGGCATAATATACAGTGCAATAATCCTGCTGTCCTGAAACCAAAATCTGTAATACAGATATCAGGAGTATTTGTAATCAAATAACTCATCTCCATACATGGACAGAGAAACTTGATATTCTAGCAATAACTGAAACATTGTTGAAATCTTACATCACGAAGAAATACTAGCCCTGGATACAACATTATCAGATTCAACAGGCTAACAAGAAAAGGAGATAGCTATATCTAGATCTATATCAATAACTATATCTATATCTATACCTATCCTCACACACACATACAAACACACACACACACACATATATATATATATATATATATATATATATATATATATATATATAAATATAAAATATACATACACACAAGTCCAGAAGAAAAGAACTAAGAACCACAAGTAGTGAAGGTAGAGGCCCGTGAACCACACAAACCAAAGTCCAAACCACAACTCCAACTTACTGACAGCAAAAACAGACCAAATTCAGTCAAGAGCTTTCGTCTTTAGCAAAGACTTCTTCAGAATTGCTTGGCATGGTTATCTCCAACCTTAAATAATCCTATTACATCATGTGATCAACATGTGATCAACAATCACATGACTCAACTTTAGTTTAGTACACATTAGTTATAAAACTTCAACAAAATTTGTTGTGAATGTCAGTGAAAATTGCATAAAAAATGAGCAATGAACATAAGTGAATCAATAAAAATAGAAATAAAAATGGAAATAATGTTGAGAATAGGAATAGTAAAAAAATCAGTGTTACTGCAACAAATGTATGAGCAACATGGCATAATCAGTCCTCCAGACTTTTTAGCTTTAATATAGGTGTAATAGAACAACATTCATTCAAACCAGGGGTGCGGGGGGTAAGGGTGTTACACACAAGAATCCATATGAGCTCTTTCTTGAGAAGATGTTCGTCAGTGTAAAAGTCCCTTGGATCTGGTTCCAAGAAATCAATCACCACAAATTTAAAAAGGTGACAGGATAGGCAGACATATATCTGTACAATGCGTTAGTTGTCTTCCCTTTCTTGATTTCATTGAAATGTTCATATATTCTCTCTTTCAAGGCTCGACCAGTCTTGCCAATTTAAAATGCTTTACACTGTTGGCAAAGTGCACCATAAACCAATCCCCTGAATGAACAATTAAAAATAGAAGTTATGTCCTTACCATAACGTTCCATGTGGAGTGTTTATCTCGCCTTTGTTCTTACACATAGGGTTCGGAGCCGATCCTCGGCTCCGTGTCGGCCGCTTGCAAGCTCTGCATCGAGAAGAAGCTCGAGATCACCTAATACCCACAATCCCCCTCTGCCTTTACCTCAGATCTAGTTTGCAAGCAAACCAGCAGCCAGAGAGAGCACACTCATGCCAAAATTTACATTATCAAGAAATCATCTATATACACATATATATATATATATATATATATATATATATACACATGTACATCATACCAATACAACCACTGCCAGTGCAGAAGGATAATACTCCAGACCAGGCACCAAATTGAACGTTCTTCCTAAGGGTGGGAATGTAAGAACAAAGGCGAGATGAACACTCCACATGGAACGTTATGGTAAGGACATAACTTCTATATGTGAGAGTGTTCAATCTCTGTTCTTACACATGGGTAGCGCCCCTAGCTCCATGCTCCTGAGGAACTCACGGAGAACGTTCTTGAGCACAGTGGAACCAAAGGTTGCCCTATCCCTAGAAACCCTGTCCACTTTGTAATGAGAGATGAATGTATGCGGTTTAGCCCAAGTAGCAGCTGCACAAATCGTGTCCAATGGTAGGCGAGCTGCGTGAGCCAAGGATGTAGACACTGATCTTGTAGAATGCCCTTTAGGTTTGACAGATAAGGTTTGATTTGAAGAATCATAAACGTATACAATACAATCAGTTAGCCACTTGGAAAGAGTTCGTTTAGTAACCGCTACACCTTTCCTGCTGTCAGCAAAGGCTACAAAGAGTTGATCAGATTTCCTGTGATCCTTTGTTCTTTCCAAATAAAACCTGAGTTGTCTATGGACATCCAATTTGTGTAACATATACTCTAATTTATTAGTGTGATTTTTGAAAAAGGTGGGTAACTCAATGGACTGATTAATATTATTGGTAGAGCAAACTTTGGGTAGAAAGGATGGATTAGTGCAAAGAGATACTCTGTCAGAGTGGAAGATCAAATAAGGGTGTTTAATAGAAAGAGCCTGAAGCTCAGACACTGGATGTAATGGCTACCAAGAAGAGAGTCTTCCACGATAAAAACTTCAATGGGCAAGCGGAGGCTGGCTCAAAGGGGCAACATCAATTTAGATAGTAAAAGGTTCAGATTCCAAGGTGATGTAGGAGTTCTAACTGGTGGTCTAATATGAAAAGATCCTTTTAAAAGGCCTTACAAAGTCTGTGAGCCATCACAGGTGCCCACATTCTTCCACATGAAAGTTGGAAATGGCAGCCAATTGCACTCTTAAAGTGGCAGGAGAAGCTCCTTCATGGAACAATTCTGTTAAAAACTCCAAGATCTTGTTTAACGGAGCTATGACAGGGTCCAAATTATGTGAATTCGCCCAAAAGCCATTTACTGGTGTAGGTTCTTGTAGTGGAAGCTTTATGAGAAGCCACTAATATATTCTGAACTGCCAGGGTAAGAGAATCAGACCTGGCTAGCCAAGCTGCTAGATGGAGTGATTCGGGGTGAGGAACTCCTGATGAGTGAGTCAGTAGATCTGGCTCTGGGTCCAGAATCCAAGGTCCCCGAATGCGGTGTTGCAACAGAAAGGGGAACCAAATTTGACGAGGCCAGAATGGGGCAATGAGGATTATTGTCCTTTGAAGGTTGTTGGCTTTCTGCAGAAACTTTGCAATCAGGGGAAAGGGAGGAAAAGCGTACAGGAGACCGCACCAGCGTCCTGGGGACTTCCTGGAGGGAAATAGGACAAAGTAGCTCCTGCATTTGGCGTTCATTGGAGATGCAAAAAGATCGCAGGAAGGCTGGCCCCACTTGCGAAAAATCGTCTTCGCAATTGACTGATTGAGGGACCACTCATGAGGCAACAGTATTGCTCTGCTCAGCCTGTCGGCTATGACGTTGGATGACCCCGGGATGTGCGTTGCGATCAGAAAGCGACCCGTGGACTCTGCCCATTGCCAAATTCTCATGGCCTCTCTGCATAGTTGATAAGACCTGGTTCCCCCCTGCTTGTTTATGTACCAGACTACAGACATGTTGTCTGTCTGAACTGCAATAGTCCCTAGAGGAAGAAGGGGAGCAAAGTGTTGCAACGCTAGAAACACTGCCCTCAACTCTAGAACATTGATGTGCAGATTGTACTCCAAATTGGTCCATTCGCCTTGGACTGTCTGTCCCTGAAAGATGCCCCCCCACCCTATCAGGGAAGCGTCCGTGGTTATCGTCGCTGTTGGCGTGGGTAGCACGAAAGGTCTTCCGCTGGAAAGGTTGCAAGTTTGAAGCCACCAGGTTAGGTGTGATTTGCATATGTTTGTAATCAAAATCTCGTGTGTCAGAGGTAGCTGTTGGAACGACCATTGTGCAAACAGTAGCCATTGTAGAACTCTCATGTGCAGTCTTCCCAATGGTATCGCAATGAGAGAAGCTGCCATGAGACCCAAGACCTTCAGAACCAGCTTTGCTGGGGATTTTTTGGATGACAGAAGGAGGGAAATGTGGCTTTGTAGTGAGGCTATCCTTTCTGGAGGGAGCCTTAGAATTAAATGATGCGTATCTAATTCTGCTCCTATGAGTAAGACATGCTGTGATGGCCGTAGTGAAGATTTTTCGAGATTTACGGAAATTCCGAGGTGAACACAAAGTTGTAGAGTGTAATCTCTGGCCTGTATCAGTTGACGCCGGGTGGTGGCAGAAAGGAGCCAGTCATCCAGATACGGAAACACCTGGAATCCTAGGCGTCTCAGATGAGACGCTACCACTGCCATGCATTTGGTGAAAACCCTGGGGGCTGAGGTCAGACCAAAGGGCAGGGCTCGAAACTGATAGTGACTGGTTAATGATCCCTGGATGCCCTGGCCATTTTGATGTGGTAGTATGCGTCCTTTAGATCTATTGAGCACATCCAGTCGTCCTTCTGTAAGAACGGAAGGATCGATTGAAGCGTGACCATTTGGAACTTTTCTTTCTTGACAAAGGTGTTGAGGTTGCTTAGGTCCAGAATCGGCCTCCAGTCCCCTGTCTTCTTTGGAACTAAAAAGAACCTTGAGTAAGTTCCGAATCCTATTTGGTCCACTGGGACTGGTTGGATGACTCTTTTTTCTAGCAGCTTTGAAATTTCTATAGCTGCTGGGTCTCGCAGATGGGGCGGCACATCTGGGAGTCTTTTCTTTGGAATGGGAGTGGATAGAAAGGGTATTCTGTAACCTCTGGTAACCACGCTTTTTACCCAGTTGTCTGTAGTAAGATTCCGCCAGGCCTGAGGGTATAAAGCTAAGCGACCCCCGACTGCCTCCAGAGCAGGACAGTCGGGCCTCCTCTCAGGAGTGCTGGAAAGATTTCCCAGGGGTTGTGTCCCTGTCACCTTGGTTTTGGACCTCTGCCGCCAGGGCGGCGTCTTCCACCTCTGCCCCCTCCTCTGCCTCTAGAGGGGGCATCACCCTGTGTGCCTGGGAAAGAGCCTTGGGGTTTACGAAACCACATTTTTCCACCACGTTGCCCTTTGGGGTACGGTCTGGATGGGGTGGAAAAACGGACTCCGACAGCAGACAGAGTCTTTCCCTCTTGCTCACACCGGGTAAGGGTCTCCTTTACTTTGGGGCCAAAGAGGGTGGCACCATCAAATGGGGCGTTAGTAAAGGAAGACTTGAAGGCTTCCGCAAATGAACATAAGCGCATCCAGGATTGTCTATGAAGAGCAATCACTGAAGCTGCTGCCCTACTCGATCCTTCGGCTGCGTATGATATCAGCCTCATGGATGAGTTAACAATGGATGTAAGGGTATTGAGATGTGCTGTTACTTTCTCTGAAACCGCAGCATCTGTAGTACCCTGGAGGGTATCTCCCAACTCTTTGATTAGATCCCTCTGTAGACGTGTAAAATGGGTCAAATAGTTCAGGGATCGCATAGAAAAAGCCGCTGAACTAAAAATGCACTTCCCGTATCTGTCCATAGTCCTAGAATCTTTGTTAGGCGGATGGACAGATGAGGAAGATTCCGACATCTCCTTTTTCGTGGCCGCTGCCACCACCATGGCGTCCACTGGAACTCCCTTTGTGAGGTAAACCTTGTCTTGGGGCGCAGTAATGTACTTATTAGGCTTTCTAGGGACTGGTTCCACCATGTCAGGTGTCTCCCACACCCTTCGAGCAATCAGCTCCATTAACTCATCGAAGGGCGGAGTAACCCAGGAGGAGGAAGGGCGAGCACCGAATGCCTTCAGCAGGACTGACTCATCCTCAGAAGGGGGAAGGGACTGCCAATCACCTCTCTGCTTTAGGATCTCCAAGATGTCAGAAAAGGAGACATCTTCTGAAGGTGACTTTGGGGACCCTTCTGACTCATCCAAGTCAGTATCGGATGTCAAAGATTCTTGTGGAGAATCTAAGTGTCTCCTCTTACACAATCTTTTCCTGGGGACTTCTTCGGGGGGGCATCCGAAGAAGCCTCCGAGGAAGACGGGGCACCCTCCAGGGGTGGCTGAGACACCGGTGCTCGACGCTTGGATGTGGCCGTTGGTGCAGAGGAGGATAACGGTCCTTTATGGGGAGGAGAGACTGCTTCTACTGACGTGGTTGTCTGGGTAGACAACACCTTCCTCATGAGATCGAAGGCCCCCGGGTCCCGAGTCGAGGTATCTCCCGGTTCTGAAGAGATGGGAAGAATCCCCGAAACAGGTACCGAAGGCATTGACCCCGAGGACGGAGCCGAATCGATCCGAGCCGAGGCCCCAAGAGGAAGAGTCGAAACCGAAACATCGGTTCGACTCTCGGCCCCGGAACCAAGGATGGATCTTCGGCTCCGAGACTCCGGTACCGGATCCGACAGAGTCGAGGTGAACGGAGCCGACCAAGAAAAGGACGGTTCTGGCTCCGAGGGCTCCACAATCAGTAGATCAGCCTCTTCCGGCTCCAAAGACTGGACAGATCTCAGAGGAGGAAGAGATGGAGATAATGGGAGGCCTTCAAGTTTCGACACCAATTGGGTGGAAACCGAGATAAGTTTAGATAAGGCCGTATTCTCCAGTAATTTCTGCACCACACGGTCAACATCGGTGTCGGAGAGGGGCCTGGAAGAACGGGTCGAAGGAATCGAAGACGGAGCCGACCTCAACAGTGTCAGGGGAGGGAGCTCCATCACCGGTTCCAAGACTCGAGGCTCGGAAACTGACAACAGTTGAACACTCGGCCCCGAAGTCTGTGGAACCGGTGATCTAACTTTAGCTGAAGAGCTCGGAGCCGATGACTTGGGCTCCGACATCTTCGATTCCTTCGAGGATTTGGATGCCTGGTCAGAAGCATCCAGAGCCTCTTGAAAGGAAGGTTTTAACAAACCTCTATCCATTAGTTTCCTGCGCCTATCTGTCATGACCCTCCCACTGAAAGAATGACAAATAGAACAGTCTTCTTGCAGATGGAGAGGGCCAAGACAGTAGATGCAGGAACTATGATTGTCAGTCACTGACATCTTTTGCCCACATTGGCAACGCTTGAAACCCGATTTAGCCTTTTCAGACATGTCACTAATAAAAACTGAAAAGTCAAGTCCAGTAAGAGAGTCAAGTCCGGTGAAATTGTCGAATCCAGTAAGGTAGTCAAATCCGGTAGTCAAATCCAGAAGGGGTGGTAGGCCCTGAGGAGAACTCTAAACAAGTTTTAATAAACTTAACGGAACCGAGTATCCCTCAACCTTACCACACACACAATATACAACTAACAAGCTTTTTATAATAAAAGTACTAAGAAAAATATAAGAATAAATCCTAAATCTTATCTTAGATGCTCGAGCTCGACCCAGTGATGCGAACGCTGCAGCGGCAAACTAGATCTGAGGTAAAGGCAGAGGGGGATTGTGGGTATTAGATGATCTCGAGCTTCTTTTCGATGCAGAGCTTGCAAGCGGCCGACACGGAGCCGAGGATCGGCTCCGAACCCCATGTGTAAGAACAAACGGCGAGATTGAACACTCTCACATTATTTTTTCACCTCATATTTCTTGTCTTTGATGAAAAAAGACTCACAACAGAGTATATGTTGACAGTAGTTACAGTGGTTACATTTGTACATACCATTTGGTCTGTTGGTACTAAGTTTACCCAAATTCCTTTCCAGTAAACTTTTAAAAGATTTGTCTTTCCTAAATACTATCTTAGGTTTGGAATCAAATAGTACATTACCATTGTCGATGGAAGCAACAATAGGCCAAAACTGATTAACTACATCAACAACATGGTAGGTGTTTAATGAAAAAGTAACAATCAAGGCTCGTTCGTACAACTTGTCTGAATTATGATCACCAGAAGTCAATGACCCTACTGAGGATAAGGAATGACAGAAGTTATCACAGATTGGTAATAGGGGATGGTATATACACTTACTCTTTTTGTCACATACTTCAACTTTGATGGATACCAAAAGATCTGGTGGATAACCTCTGTGGGTAAACATAGCCAAGAGTTTTTCAATCTCCACCAAAAATATTGCATCATCAGATATCATCCGAGCAAGATGGACTAGTTGTCCCTTGACAACTGCTCTTTTTTGAAATTTAGGATGCCAACTGTTGTAGTGGAGATAAGAATTAAAAAAAGTTTTTTTTACGAAAAATGTTGGAGAGAAAGCAACCCTTTGAATAATCTTTTGACACTAGGACATCAAAAAATGCCATCTTGTCCTTGGAGCTGTGGGTAAATTTAAAAAGGGGGTTCTATTAGTGATGTACATTAGAAAATCATTCAGTTTCATCAAATAATCTGTCCAAATGATAAAGATGTCATCCAGGTGCCAAATATAAAATGACCAACTTTCAGCAAATATACTATTGAACACAAATTGTTTCTCCCCAATATGCCATGAATAGGTTGGCAAAGCTCGGGGCACATGAGCCACCCATTGCCACTCCACTCATTTTTTTTTAATAGTTGTCCTTCAAAATATAGAAAGTTGTTGCTCAGGACTAATTCCGCAAGTGTGATAACCGTGTTGGTGTCATTGTTGTTCAATAGCCCTATGTCAAAGAGCATACTTTCCACCCAATCAAGTCCCTCCTTGTGTGGAATGACCGAATAAAGATCTTGTACATCTATTGTGAAAAGTATACAATCCAGTGCGAATTATAAATTTGCTAATCTGAATAAAAGAATCCCATGAGTCTTTACAGATATGGGTAATGCAACTGGTGGATGGCTGAAGTAAATTATCCACATATTTAGCTATGTAAAAAGTTTTGCTCCTGCATGTATCCACAATCAGTCTCAGTGGTGGGTTTCAGATGTCTTTATGAATTTTCTGTATACTGAATATACCTGCCACCACAGGGTGTTCATTAGATAGGTATTCATAGGCACTTTTGTCAATTTGTCCCTGCATGACCATGTCGTATAAACAACCGTCAATTTTAGAATAAGCAATATTAAGTTAATTTTTTGAAACCTGTGTATACCTGTCCGTAAAAAGGAGCTCGAACATCTTATAGTTATAATCCCCGACATCCATGATGACAATGCCCCCTCCTTTATTGGGTTTTATTAGTCTGATTGTTTTGTTGTTACAAAGATCACTAAAAAGTTTTGTTTCATTCTCTGATAGGTTAACTTTATCATTCACATTAGATTATTGGGGCCTTGAACAAAGTTTTCGAATTTCCCTTTCACAAGGTTTTTCAAACAATACTAGCCCATTATTCAAGGGCGGGTTGAACAAACTGGATTTCTTGAGACCTGCATTCAAGTCGGCCCTAGTGGTAGTACCTGCCGACTTAAACCAAAGGGCTAAATTTATTTTACGAGTAAATAATTTTTAATCTATGAGTGTTTCAGCTAGAATGATTTTCCTGGCTGGTACAAAACTCAAACCCTTACTCAGAACATCAGCATGTTCTGTTGAGATGTTGACATTAGAAAAATTATATACTGTAAAATATTTAGTAGAATTTTGGATACAACTAGGCCCTATGTCATTTTCCTCTAAACTGCTATTTGCATCCCCTACTACTAAAAACCATGATTCACCAGCAGCTAGTTCAATGTTAATGGATTCTGTATTTTGATGACTGTTGTTTCTCTCAGTCACACTAAAAGGCCCAAAGCAATTCAAAAGTAGATATCTATCACTGGATTCATCGAAATGTGAATTATCATCTAAGGTAGGTGAATGACTAAATGATATGAGTACCCCGTTAGGGTCCCCTCCTTCTGTGTTGGTGGGGGGGGGTAGAAAAGGAAGAAGAGAGAATTGTCTGTTTATAAGGAGACACAGTTCCAGCCCCTTCATTATTGGCTCTTCTGTCATTTAAAATACAAGAATTGTCAAACCTATCTAAAACGTCATGTGTAGTAATATCTTCCATCACCTCTAATACAACAATCCCAAGCTATATTGGTCATGCATAAATAAAGTTATCAAACCAGGAAGCAGAACTATTCCCAATCTACTCTGTCATGAATCAGATACAAACATTCCCTCCACCTTTAATAAACACTTTATTAATACTGCTAAAGCTGTCATTCTTCAGTATAATGCAAACTTCCCCACTTCCACTGATGATCGCAATCAATCTGTTTCAACCAATGCTTATAAATTTTACTTCTATTAAAAAGTCTGACAAATAAAGCTCACTTCTTTTGCACCAATCTTCCATCTTCCTGAATATCTTCAAATAGCCTCTGACTCCATTGCCTACTCATTTGCAGTCCTGATAAACATTCCCTGCACTCGATAGGCTGTTCCAAAGCTCTGGAAAAATTATAAATAATACCAGTTTTCAAGGGAGGATATCATAACAACCTTTCTAACTGTAGACCTTTAGCTATCTTATCACCCCCTACCAAAATACTTGAGAAATGATTAACAAAACAACTGTTACATCACCTAACTACAAACTAGTTGTTATTACTCATTAAACATGGCTTCCATCCTGTACAAACTGGAACATGCCTAAAACAAAGTTGCAAAAAAAGTCACAAAAATTTATCAGGCAAACCTATGACTGTATTGTCTTACAAAAAAATTAAATAGGCTAGAGCTGCATCACTTAAAATTAAAGGCATTGTATAAAGAAGTACACACAGAATACTGCTCAGGCCTGACAAATAAATGCCTATCCCTATCCATTCTTGTTCATAAATGTATTCCAACCAGAGACCTACATTTTCAAACTCACAACCTTTTACATTTGTCTGAATCTAATAAGTGCTATGGTGACTCACTGTACTCTATGTATCCAAATTATAGAACTCAATTCCACCAGACCTTCGAAATGATGCAACATTTCTTAACAAATTAAAACATTCTCTAACAAATACTTGGGCCTCTCCTTGGACCTGATACTGTACACATCTCTTTTCCTATATTTTAACACGTACCTTTCATAGTACCTTATTATTTCTTGAAATACAACACTCATCATCACCTCCACCCTTCCTCTTTTTAATCCTTCACTTTTAGGTCCTGATTCATCGCCAACAATCATATGCTGACACATCTCCTAATATCCCCCTCTTCTGATCCTAAATCATTATTAACTCTTGACTTCATCTACAGAAATATCTACTTCATTAAGTGTTTGCACCAATTCTATATGCTAATATGCTTTATTTTTATATTATTATGTTTTATTTTAATGTTTTGTAAACTTCTATTTATGTGACCCTACCACAAACTGTTTGCATTTAATGTGGAACTTTTTCCCAGGTCTCCATTGAACATAGAATTTGCTGTGCGTTTTTTCATAATATCTTCACGAATATATATATATATATATATATATATATATATATATATATATATATATATATATATATATGTGTGTGTGTGTGTGTGTGTGTGTGTGTGTGTATAGTATTTGCAGTACCTTAAATCAAATTTAAAATATTTAGCATTATCTGTGTCACAGGTTAATCCCATTCAGCCGCTCCAACAATATGCTGCAAGCTCAGGGCCATGGCTGCAGGCCTTTCAGCCCCCTTTTTCAGCTCTACACAAAGAAATGTTTTTTCCTGAACTTGCCTCAAGCCAAATCCACTCACAATTAACTCTGGCTACCTGTAATCTCAGATCTTTTGGCAAAGCCCGTGCTTTACCCAACAATGAACCTCTGACTTTGAAACCAATTCACTAATTTGTCTTTATGTATTCGCCAGTTATACATCAGTAAACTGATAATTATTTCTCAGTAAATGAGAGAGAATAGGCTGACCATATTTTATTCCAACTTGTATTATTTTCTAATATCTTCTACACTACTCCTTATTCTCTCTATCTCCACCTCTTACCACTCCAATCTCTCTGACCCACTCCTATGTTCACCAACGTCTGACTCATACAACATATATCCAACTACTTCATCTTTTATTATCTCCCCTAATCTCTTTACTGCCTCTACCTTAAGTCTATATAAACTATCCATAATACAGGTTTTTAAACCTTCCCACAAAGCTAAGTCAAAACTATACAAATTCCATCTAGCATCTACTACACACTCTCTCCTCACTAAAAACCTACTTTGTTCTGGAGATATCTATTCCAACCCTGGCCCCTCTTCTCTCCCCAAAACTACCTCTACACTGCCCCGATCTTACTCCTCTAACAGTCACCAACCTCAGTCACAACAATCATCTCTATCCAAATGCTTAACTATTTACTCATCGAATATTCAGAGTCTAGCAAATAAAGTCACTGAGCTGCACTCATGGATAGCTCTCAATACCCCTCACATCGTCTCCCTATCTGAAACCTGGCTCAAGCCACAAATCTCAAATAGTGAAATACTCCCACCAGCTTATAATATCTTCCGATCTGATAGACCTGTAAAAAAAGGTGGTGGCATGGCCATCCTCTACTCAAACATACCCATACCCTTCCCCAATTCCTGACTTCCTCCTAGCTGAAATCATCATCCTTAACTGCCATCTGAATCCCCACAAAAAACTTGCAATTGCCTCTGTCTACATTCCTCCTGGTTACAATCTGTCCATTCTTGAAAACATCCTATCCTGGTTCTCCCACAACATACCATGTGAGACACTTATTTTTGGTGATGTCAACATTGATTGGTCCAAACTCACAACTGACTCCCCCCAACTCAGTATCCACCTACACGGCTTCCACCAACTTATAACATCTCCCACTTGCTTCCATAAAAATTCTGCTTCCAGCTCCATCATAGACTGGATCCTTACCAATTCCTCCCACCAATACCACAATCCCACCACCTTACCTGACTCCCTCAGTGATCATCTCCCTACCACCATCTTAAGACACTACTCCCATATTCCTAAACCCCACCTTATCAAAGACTGTCGAAAACTATCGACTTTCAATTCATCCCAATTTAACTCCATTCTCCACAACATAGATTGGTCCATCCTAAAACATCTCCCCCTAAACAATGCTGTAAGCACTTTCAATAGCATGTTCATGAATACTCTAAACTCCTTAGCTCCCTCTAGGAAGATCAGAGTAAAATCAAACCATGCTCCCTGGCTCTCCAAAGAGACTAGGTCCCTTATGAAACAAAGAGATCATGCTTGGAAAACCTGGACTAAAACTAAACAACCACCTTTTCTTCAAAAATACAGGCAACTGAGGAACCTTGCAAAAAACATACAACCAATGATAAAAAGTTATACTATAGCTCTGTTCAGCTTAACAACAAATCCAATCCTCGAAAATTTTGGTCAACTCTCAACAACATCCTCTATTCTGGAAAGCCCTCTAATCCCTCCCCATACCCTAACTCTTCCTCTCATGAAACAGCTACCCCCATGAATAAACACTTTATCTCTTCCATCCAAAATCTGGTAACCTCTAAGCCAAACTCTACTTCGACACTCACCTCTCCAAGTCCCACTAACACAACTTTGTTTTCTTTTGAGCCAGTTCCCATTACTTACATCAAATCTCTACTACTCAAGCTAAAACCTTGATCTCCTTCCACTGACAATCTATCTCCTACATTCCTCAAACTTGCTGCTGACTCAATTGCCTATCCTGTATCTATACTAATTAATCGATCTATTCTGGAATTAACTGTCCCCACCCTTTGGAAATCTTTCTTCACTATCCCTCTTCATAAAGGTGGAAACTCCAATGACCCCTCAAACTACTGACCCATTGCCATTCTGTCCCCCCTCTCCAAGATATTAGAAAAATGTATTCACTCACAGCTTCTCAATCACCTCCTCACACACCACTTACTTACCCCTACCCAACATGTATTCTGTCCTCACCACAACACCACCACTGCCCTCCTCTCCTTCACTCATATCATTGCAGAGGCCCTAGACAACAATAAACTCATTTCCTGTCTCTTCCTAGATCTCTCCAAAGCTTTCAATACTGTCTCTCATCCTCTACTACTATCCAAACTTGCAAATCTCCACCTATCCCCCTCCACACTTGTCTGGTTTAATAGTTACCTATCTGGCAGGGAACAATCTGTCAAATGGCTCTCATCCTCCTCACCTTTCCTTCCCATCTCCACTGGTGTTCCCCAAGG
>NC_056738.1:14853301-15013301 GCF_019279795.1 Protopterus annectens | reverse complement strand
GCATTAGAGAATGACATATGGTGATAGTGGGGATGATGTTAATGTGGTTTTGAGCATGAAGGAGGATAAGTTGTGTTGCGTAGCAATCATAAGTTGCATACCAGGAGTTAGAGGATACTGGAAAATGAAATACAGCAGTTGAGGTTAGGATATATATGTCAGGAGAGATGAAGTGTACATAAGTTCAGATGATTGTTGTTAGGCTAGTGGGTTAGCTAGGACTTTAATTGACTTGATTACCGCTGGGGAAGGGGAGAAGGTACCTATTTTGCAGAAGCCCAGTTTGGATCCTTCTGCGATGGCAATGGAAAGGCACATGGATTGGGGTAAAGTTAGGGAAGGCTGGTGGTTGAATCTAGTCTAGTGTTGGAAGGTGGAGATAGTGAAGGTGGAGAGAGTTCAGGGTTACATGAAATGGTAAAGCAGGTGATGATGGAAAATATGGTGAAACTGGTAGGGTGGAGGTTAGAGAGTAGCATGGCATCATGGTGGGGCCGAATTAGAAAACATAGGTCAAAGAAAAGGAAATGTCCTCAGGATATAGAGAGAGAGAGAGGAAGTTGAGGAGGTTGCAAAACAGTTTTGGGGAATGCAAAAGTGTGCAAAGAATTTGAAAGAAGAATTGAAAGAGTTGGATGGGACTCACGCAGAAGCAGAATTGGGAAGGTGGGGAGCTAGGTGGTGGACAAAGGGGAAATTAAATCAGAATTTTTTGTTTGGACACATAAGGAACGTGAGACGAAGACTTGGGTTTAGGGCATTATAGGTGTGGATGGCGCTAGTTCATAATAAGGGCATTAGGTATATGTATTAGGGGGGTTTATGGGAATTTGATTGGGGAAGTCTAGACTGGAGTGCTGATAGTTTTAGAGACTGAAAGTCAATCAGTTACATTTAGGGGCAGAATAACTAAAAAACAGGAGGGTTAGCATAGAACGGTATTAATAGTGAAAAGATATATGATGACTGGAAAGGTGGGGGGGATTGATGATTTCCCCTGTGGATTTTTATAAAGTGTTGGACTGGATTTAGGAATTAGTGAGCTTTTACAGGAATACTCAATGCAGTCTTGAGTATAAGTGTGGTGCCAGACTTACTGAAGAAAACAGTAGTGGTTGTGGTGTTAAAATAGAAAGGAGATCAGGAAAACTTTAAGTGTTAATGCTGGGAAGGGTGCTTGTCTCTAGGTCAGAAAAGCAGTAACCAAAGCTGAAGTAAGTATTAAAAGTGAGTTTTGGAAAGGGGAAATGCTCTATTGACCAGTTATGGCTGTTGTTGAATTTTGTATAACGGACACAGGTTAATGGGAAGGAGAGGTTGAGGTGGTATTAATGGATATAAATAAATCTTTTCATGCTGTTGGATGTTGTTTTCATGCTTTTAGGTGGTCTTTTTCTTACATACTGTAACAGTCCATTGTCACAGGGCTGTTTTTGCTGGTGTTGAAAAAGGATAGCAGAAGATGGTCTGGGGTAGTAGGAGTAAGGTGTGGAGTAGGAGTACAACGAAAATGTTCACAGGTAAGAGAATGTTGCTATTAGTACATAAAGATGTTCTGTTGGTATGGAATTTTAGATATATTTCTTAGTTTTAGAAGGACACATGGCCCATGTTATCATTCTCAAAACTCTGTGGTGATTAAAACATGGAGTACATGGGGTAAGGAGGTGGGTCTACCTTGCTCATGTGATGGTGAAATATTTTGGGGTTAAGGTGTTCGGTATGGTATGGAGTATTGTGGAAATGAATGAGTAACTAAAGCAGAAAATAGGTGTTACATGACAAATGAATAGGATAAGTGAAGTCCTTGAAGTGTGGGGTGGAGGTGTTGAGGGTCATAATTTTGCCATTTGTGTTGTATTTAATGAGGCATGTAGCTACATGCCCCCAAGCAAAGGTAACATTAGAACAAATGATGTATGATAGTGTTTTTTTGTGGTAGGAGATGTATAAGAGAGGTAATGCAAGATGTGGATAAGGAGTTGTTTGGAAGGGCATGCAAGATGCTATGCATTATGTTATGTCAGTTAATGAAGCAAATGGATTAAAGGGGAAGATATCACACATAGTGGGTGATATGGAAGGAAATGATTGCGAGGGGAAAGTTCAAGGTAGGTGGACAATGTGAAAAGAAGTACCAATATAGAGATTCACAGATGAAGGGGCATTGCAAGTAGTGTATGTGAAAACTCCCATGATAAGGGATGTTGTGATGAGGGATGTGGTGAAAGGGATATTGTACGAGTATTTAAAGGATAGGTTGGTGACTATAGCAGTTCTGAGAGGTAGCAAGTTAAGAAGAGAATGAATTTTGTAAGTTTTATGGCGTTAGGAAGCAGTTCTGTATAAAAACGGATAATATATAAGCCAGTCTTGAACCTGGTTTAAAGGTATGTTTCAGCCAGGGCAAGGAAGGAGGTGGGGTGTAGATGATGTTATGGCTAAATAAAGGTGGTTTATGGTTAGCAAGGGTTGTATTTGTACCATTTACAAATATTTAGTGGAGAGGAAAGCTATGGAAACTATGGCTGTTCTGAGGTATAGATGGACTAAAGAGAGTATGGTCTATAGGAAATGTGTAAAATGAAAGTTGGAGGGTGCTTAAAACTTTGTGGGGTCTGAAACTGTTATATGCTTTTCACGTGCATTTGTTCCAGCATTTGTATATAACCATCCCAAAGGTGGAAGCAGGATGGGGGGTAGGAAGAGCTGTTTTTTTTTTGCTTTTTTTTAGATATAGTTACAAAGGGGCAGATAATCTGTATATGTAGTGAGATTGCACTAAGGCAAATGTTTTGTGAAAGAGGTGAAGGATATTTTGAAAAAGTTACATAGGATTGTAGTGGAGTATACGTGGTCATCTTATTTATTTAGTGTTGAGGAGAGGGTTGAATATTGGATTTTTGAGGATCAGTTTGAGATTTGTATTATAGCAATATATGTTAGGAGGATTATTGTGCAAGGTTAGAGGGGATCAGAAGTGGAAACATTAATAAACGGGATAGAGACAGGTGGAGGAGGAAGTTAGGAAGGAGACGGAAGAGTGAAAAACTAAGTCTTCTGCCAGAGGAGCTACAGGGTTTTGTCTGACGTGATGGTATGTTGGGGAGGGAAATGGAGAAGGAGGGAAGGAGTCACATGGCAGTGGCAACAGTGTGAAAGAGGTAGAGCGGGAAGAGTGTGAGAGGTTAGGCTGTGGAAGAGGGTTTGCAATGCAGTGGCAAAATACTGGCCCAAGGATGGACAGGAGGCATAGAATTCCCCATGAGAATGGTCGTGATTAGCAAGAGGGTATTGGATGTATATTTGTTTTGGGAAGACATGGAGATTTGTGAGGGTTTGGCTTAAAATAGTTTGAAAAGTCTACTGTCTCTTACTATATGGTTCATAGCTACAGGGCATTCAAATGGCCTTGGATATTGATGTAATGTAATTATAAGGGTTGCCGTATAAAGTCATTTAAGGAAGCAATATGAATATAAGGTATTTTAAATGACAAAATTATTAATGTATGTTGAAATCATCATGTTGTTTGTTTTCTTTTCTGTATCATTACTTCAAAAAATAAAAATGATAGTGTACAAAAGTGCATTCCATCATGGTGCAGCCATTTCCTCGCCTCTCTATTCTTCTCTTCTCCTCACCTCTCATCCTAGTGCTCTCATTCTAGTTATTTAGTGTTAGTATTTTTTCAAGTATTAGAAGGGAGCACTTGGATTTTTTAATGATCTCTGGGCATGTTTTGTATAGATATATCAGCAGCCAGTTTCCCTCTACTGTTAATAAGATAATACGAGGCTATAAAATCTTTGTCTACATAGACGTCAATGAGATGTGATAATGCATCCATTTTAAAGTATTATTGTTTAATGTATAAGTTGTATGCATGTCATTCATTAAAGATTAGGCATTTACTTTGATCTAGATAACTGTAAGTTTAGTATTGCAAGCATCTAGACATTTAAATCTATGTGTTAATAATTAACTGTACTGTAATAGGGTATGGAGTCAAGCTAATATGTTAGTGGTGTGTTACTGATTTTGGGTTGCTATCAGGCCACATGGTAAATCTGATTTTTGTAAACCACAAATCATATAGTTATGGACAGCTTCAATGAAATTCTATGGTTTAAGTGCTTTTCATTGCCTGCTAAACTTTATAAACATTCATTAAGGAGTAAAGTAAAAAATGACCTGAATGCGTTGGAAATGGTCTCAATGCAAGGAGCAGTGGAATTCAAATGGATGAAAGGTAATATTTAAGATCAGAACATAACCTTTTAACCCCTAGTTTAACCCTCCAACAAATGAAAAACAGAATGTCAAAGGGTGACTGCATTAGAAAATGGTCGGCTGGATTGCTGTATTGATCTGCTATAGCTGCAAAAGCCAATAACAAAAACTAAAAAACAGGATGCTTTTATTTGTCTCTGTTATCTGAGTCTAAATGCAGAACAGTTTACTGGGATATTAAATGAGTGGAACTATCAGCATTAATACTTTTGTTTTGTAAAAAAAATATAAGGATTGAAACAAATCAGTTGAAGGTAATGCCTTTCACCGAAAAAGGAACTATATTATTGTAAATATTTATTTTTAGACTTGCTTCCATGAGTACTGTTTGCTTTCTCAGATGAATACAAAAAAGTCATTCATAGACTGGAAAAAAATCCATGTACCTCATCACACAAAACTAAGTCATTTCACATGCTGTTACATGTAACCTTTTTTCCTTGCATCTTTTAATTGGATTACTATGGTTATTATAATTCCTTTTTCAGAACATTACTCATTTTACTGTAAATCTTACAGGCCAGTGCTATTTATGCTTTACATTCCTTATAGTTTTCACAGCTAGCATATACTAAGTAGAATATTGGGCAAACAAAAAGTTGACTAGTTCATGCAGCTAATCTAGCATACATTTGCATCAGTTTATTTACCTGAAGATTTCTGTTTATTGTTTTCCTTGCCGCAATTACCTGCATCGGTTTGTTATTCATGGCACAGAGATTTTTTCACATTTTTTTCTTTGTTTTTCTCTGCCTCTAGGGGGAAGGGTGTATTTAAACAAAAGCTATGGTCCTGTTTGCCTTTCTTTGTCAGCAGATTGCAATAAATTGTAAAATTAATAAATAAGTGTGAAAGCTTTATCAGAATTAAATTTATTCTTGAGTATGAAATATATTTGCTTGAAAATAAATGCGTTTCAGTGTTATGCATGTCATCCTTTCACATATTTGTATTAATTTTGAAATGTTTTGATAAGAGAAGACATATTTTCAAAGTACTCCTTATTTTAGTACAGAAATTCTTTTGAGCTTAAGGTATCAAAAGGAAGTGGATTTTAAATGAATTTTTTAAAAGCCTTAATTTATAGGCAGTGTCACTTTTATAACTCTTTAATATGCATGGAGGGCCAGTTCAGCCAGCTAAGGATCAGACATTGCTTTGAAATTACATTGTCAAGAACATGGCATTCGTGGTATGTTAACGTACTTTCCAAAATGGCTGTTATGCACAATTTTCCCTTTTCACCAAAGGTAAACACATTTATTTTTTTGTTACAGAAATATTTCCTCAAATCGTTCCATGAGTGGAAAATGGCAAACCTATAAAGGAGATGCATATATTTTGCCAAGCTTTTTGTTTGCTGTCAGCAAAAAAAGGCTGCTGCTCCTTTAAATCGTTTGGACTGGAACAGGCATTTTCCAAGCATTTATTTACTCTTGGTAGCTGCTCTTCTCTGGCAACCCTTCACCCTGCTGTTGCTGGCAGGCAATAAATGATTGTAAAAATGCTGTTTTCACAGTTTTTATGCTTTTTGTCTTTGCAGTGCAGGCTATGGCCTGAACACAAAAGGAAGAGACAGATAATAAACCCATGTGTAGTGGAGGACAGATGTTTTCACTGATCCAGGGCTGGAAGTCTCCTGGGATTGACTGACTCCTCTGGAGTAGACCTGCACCTGCCTGCTTCTGCTGCCCTTGCTGTGATGGATAGACGGTGGAAAAAAACTGACTCAGCGCATTCACTTTCAAAGTCTCTTTCTACCTGAAATTAACAGATAGATACTTGAGATTCATTTCTGCTGTCTAGCTATAGACAATAACACATTAAACTATACACTCTTCCGACGAAGCTGTGACTATGCTAAACATCATTTTTTTAATTATTTTTCATTGCCTGGGTGGTGGCAGTATTGGCGGTACTTAATTTCTGTCTCACATAATACAGGCAAATTCTGCAAAATATTAGATGCTGCTGTCTGAATAAAAGCAGATCTGCAATGAAGGAAACTACATGTATTTATATCAGCTATGTAGTTTTGCAGAGTTCTATCAATTGATGCCGGCTTTTAATCCAGTGTGGCATTGTGAAAAACATTTTCCTGAGATGGTTTTGTGGTGAGATTTTTAAAGAGCTTTGAACAGCTGAAAAAAGCTAATTATTGCAAAAAGAAATGATGAGTACATTCATTTCTGTAAGAATGACACCAGATGTTCTGACACTAGGTTCCTTTCATGTGGCCTTCTAGGAAGTTTGCTTTGATTTAATCTCATGAGTAATTAAATGAGATAAATGTGAATTGCTGGGGGTATTGCCTGTAAGCTGAAGGGGCTGTAAAGGACGCCTCTATGTCTGAAGATTGAATGGACTATGCAGTAGGCTCTGCAGTTACGTTCCAGTTTGCTTTAAATCTTGCCACAAGATGTCACTGCTTCATTCAGCTAAGCACTTATATGAATCTCATCTATGTGTTCTCTGATGTAAACAACATAAAATTACTTAAATTACTCCTTACTAATAGTAATTCAATAAAAAACAAGCTGTACACCAAAAAACAAGAATTTATTATCTTTCAAAAGGCACAAACTTTGGTTAGAAGGAGCAATTTAGCATACATACAGTGCTTTCTAATTTAGGATATTTGGTCTCAGTCCTACATTCTTTGTTTTATGCATTGTTGTCAAGGAGAAGACCATGATATATTTACTTCAAGTACTCAAAGCTTGCAGAAATGGCATTTTCAGTTATAGGAATATCACATATGACAAAGAAATGTCTTTCATGTTACAAGCGTGAGATTTGTATAGCAGGTAGCACAGAGGACTAATGTTATGAGCTGTAAATGAGCTACTTCATGTGGTTTGATTCCCTCAGCTTCTGTTTGCCTTCTGTGTGACTCTAAGCAAGTCACATAGCCAGACAGTGGTTCTGGGTTTCTCCCTGAAAAGGGACACTTATGTCCAGTGAGCTTAACCAGTTAACAAATAAATAAAGTAATATTAACTATAGATGCAAATTATAGAAACAATGATATACAGAATCCATTAATCACATATTTAGTATTAGAAACAACTTCCTCTGGCCCCTTCTTATTCACCACTATGGTACTGGATCAATCTGCAAATATGATTGTAGTGCAAAGCTGTAGGAAAGCCATTTATCTAACCATGTAATTACATACTACCACTAAACAACATGAGATACATATATCTATGTGTAAATAATGTTGTTGTTGTTGTGTCTTTCGGCTTTTCCCGGTTAGGGGTCACCACAGCGGAACTCCAGTCCGTTCACTTGATTTTTACGTGTGGAGTTGCCAGCCCTGACGCACAACCTTCAATGAAAGTACACCCATTCACACATGTCTCCACGCAGAAGACGCTCTAGCTGACAGATATAAAATCTACTTGTATTTTTACTGCCTGTGTTTCACATCTGTTTATATATATTGCACATGGAATGTTTCTCACAAGACCTCACTGAAAAAGGGCTTTGGCCCTGTTAGATTATAGCAGCTAACAAATGACAATAAACACATAAATAAATGCACTCTGAAAACAAGAATTATGTTTGCCCCTTTAAATCTTCTGATAGTCATTTCTCACTCTCCCAGAAGAAAAACATATCCTAGGGTGTCACCCCTAGTTGCATATTACAACAACTTGGTGATGTATGAAGTTTTTCACAAAACACATTTTCACTTGTACCGAAATTTCAGTCAGCATATTTGAATATCTTTTTAGCATCACACTTCCCCCAGGGTCAGCTTTAAACAAAATAGCTTGCACAGAAATTTAAGCAGGGCCTTCTGTAACTAAATATGGTTCCTGCCACATAGCATTACTTCATAAATGAATAAAAATAGAGGCATAATTCTTGCCTGCTGCCCTGCAATGTCCTTTCCAATTTTTTACACTAATTTCTGCTATTTTTCAAAAATGTATGGCTCTTGCTCATATAAATCAACCTCAGTGCTGCCTATTGTAGTATATTTGCCCAAAATGTACTCCATAAGTAAAACATTCATAAATGTACAAAGTTGAGAGCATGTTTATTTAATGTTAAACATGAATGTCTAGGACTCCCATTTAGTACATGTTGACAGTACACACATCAATGACTCATACTCTATCTTTCTCATCCCTCCCCAAAACATAAGAGTGCACAGATCAGGCAAATGTCTCAGTTAGGACTTCTTAAAATGGAAATGTAAACTGTACATCTTCATCCAAGTAGAAATTAATCTGGGTGGTGTTATGACTGCAGGCATCTGCCAGGTGTTTGAACAGACAAATTGATAACTCCAGAGGAATGAAGCAATCCTCTGTCTAGTTCACCTGAATAACAGCTAGTTCATTAGTCTGGCATACCCAGTTCCTTTCCACCTTCTGCTTCACCAAAACTCCCATCTCCATTTGGGCAAATGAACAGTGACACTGCCAGCCATATTCCTTTTTTCTTTATTATCTTAAACATCTGTGATATAGACAAACCATGTAACCTGTCAGAGACTAGTTTTGGAACCTTCTTCTCTTTTCTCACAGATGTATCCCTTCAAGTCCAGGTTTCTAGGCCTTAAATGAAGTATATCTATTACTAATGTCCATTAAAACAAGAGTATTGCTGAAGCTACAACTTACTGTGTAGATGCAGATTCGCTGGAAGCAGAGGGAGGCAGGCTTGTTAAAATGTTGACTGGTAATTTACAATCACTTACATCTATGAATCACATCATTGAAAGCACACTATCACAGAAGTGCAGTTTAGTGCACTTACACTTGCTGAGAAATACAGCCTACTAAGAATGCACTGAGAGAAAACTGCAGCTCAGTAAGAGCTAATTTTGATAGAAAAATGCAGCTCACTGAGAACATGTTGACAAAGTAATGCATGTCACTGAGAGCGCATCGGCACAGAAATGGAGCCCAGTGATAGAGAAATGAAGCTCACTGGGAGCACACAAATGCAACTCACTGACAGCTCAGTGTCAGAGAAATGCCACTCACAGAGAGAACAATGACAGAAACAAAAATATAGAGTAGTGCAGCCATTGACACTTACCGCTCAACCTGCAGACATTGAAAATAGGA
This sequence comes from Protopterus annectens, assembly GCF_019279795.1. Lineage (NCBI taxonomy): Eukaryota > Metazoa > Chordata > Ceratodontiformes > Protopteridae > Protopterus > Protopterus annectens. Next base: position 15,003,921 of record NC_056738.1, on the reverse strand, counting down.
ACAAAGGCCTCTGATAAATAGGAACATCCATCTAAAAATCTAGACATCTAATTAGTATAAAATGTGAATACCAAATAACACATAACTCTTCCAGTTTCCAGTAGAAGTGTGGGATACTACTCAGAATCACATTTGCAAAAAAGTGATAAAAATGATGGAAACATTTATGAAAATTACCAAAGAGACAGTATGCAATTGGTAGACATTAATGAACTGTTTCATAAAATTTTACAGTATGAGGTCATTAATTTATGCTTCAGAAAAACGGAGTTGAAAGATGTGTGCCATTTTTCTTATTCCTTATTTGTTATTAAAGTTATTGTTGCCACTAGAATTTTGGTCAAGTAGTGTAGTTTTCTGTGTAGTAGACACATGTGATGAGGCAGAATTCAGAAAAATCATATGAATGGATAAATCAAGACAGAAAATGGAGACATACCTCCAAAAATAGGGGTATCGTAAATCAGGCCTGAAAATAAGAAAGCTCCTCCAAAACAGAGACAGTTGAGAAGTGCAGCCATTGACGGAGAACTGCAGATCCACGAAAGCATGTTTACAGAGAAATATTCGAAGAGAAATACAGGCAAGGGCATCCAGATATGGAAATTTTCACAATAAAAAAATAATATCACAAAGAGGGAATGTAGAAAAGAAGATTAGTAAAGTAGAAGTTAAAAAATAGAAGTTGAAGTTACGGAGTGCCTGGGAAGTGAAGGATTTTGTGTAGAAGGTCTAACACAGGTTACATCACAGCATGATGGAGTGAGTCCCCAAAGTAAGGAGAAGCAGGAAGATCAGGAGACATCTGAAGAAGAAATATGGACATGGGAAAGAAGAAGAGATTTTATATGGTGTAACATTTATGCAAAGGAGAAAGCAAAGCTAACTAATACAAAAAGAGCAGCACCAAAGATATTTGAAGAGAAATACAGACAAAGGAATCCAGACATGGAAAACTTTACAATAAAAATGTAAGAAGACAAAGAGGAAAAGCAGAAAAGGAGATTAGTAAGGGAGAAGTTAAAGAAATAGAAACTGAGTTTATGGAGTACCTGTGAACTGAAAGATTCAGTATAGAAAATCTAATTCAGAAAGCACCACAACAGGATAGAGCAATGGATATCCAAATTAAGGGGAAACCACTGGAACAGGAAGCAATTGGTTAGATGCCATATGAAGATATTTTGGAGCCTTCCACAGGAAACCAGTACAAACATTCATTTGAAGCTAGACAGCAAGGGAAGGAACAGGGAACTGTGGAAACTCTGGTACAGTCAATGTTGAGGAGTGATAGGCCAGTGCGTTCCCATATGACAGAGCAACGGATGGCACTGGATGAAAATGAAAAGAATGTGCCACAGGAAGATGCTATAGAACTTTCTATAGAATGCCTACAGGAAATGGAAAACAAAAAAATGTGCCCTCAGTTTAGAAGAAAATGAGCTAAGAGAAGCATAGCTTGATTTAATAGATGTAGATTGACATATTAAGATCAATGAAAGAAATAGACTGCAGAAGGTCAATAAAACCCAAAAAGTCAGAAGTTTGATAAAACAAATGAACACAGTAATTAGGACTGCCCATAGAGATTCATGGGATATAACAGAAATAAACAGGATATATCACTGTGCAGCTAAATTAATAACCGATAAAGTTCTACCACAAGAGCACAGAGTAGTGAGGGAAAGGAAGGGGAGAAATCGAATACCATCATGGAAGTATTGAGTAGAGAAAACTATAAAGCAATTAAGACAAGAAGTATCACTATTAAAAAAAAATAGAAGAGGGAACAGATCAACAAAAATACTAAGAAAAATAGACATGATAAAAGCAATGCGCAGAATTAGAACAGACCGGGATCTGTCATGCACTATTGCAAATAAACTAAAAATCTTAGCACAAGTGGAAAAACTTTGAAGATACACAGATAAATATAAAGGAAAAGTACAAAATAAGCAATTTATTGATGACCCAAAAAAGTCTTATAGAGAATTATGAAACAAGGTATAAGGAATTTAAAGACCACCAAAAAAAGAAGAAACAGATACATTTTAGAGAAGTATCTATGAATATCCTGTGGAACATAACAAAGATGCTAAATGGATAGAAGAAGTAAAAGAAAGAAAAAGAAGTTTAAAGGTACAGGATATGAAATGGTATGAAGTAACAGCCAAAGAGATTAAAATAAAGTTAAGAAAAGCCTCTAATTCGAAACCCCCCAGGCCCAGATGCAGTACCTAACGTTTGGTTAAAAGAATTAAGATTTTTGCACGAAGATTTAGCCATGAGTCAGAACTATTTATATGCACACCCAGAACAGACACCAACCTGGCTAACAACAGAAAAAAACAATGTTCCTACTTAAGAGTGAACCTGCAAGCTACCCTAAAAATTATAGATCAATAACTTGCCTTCCGACAATGTATAAACTATATATGGGAATTGATGCCGATAGAATTTATAGTCATCTAGAAGAAAACTCAATAATGGCAGTAGAACAAAAGGGGAAATAAAAGAAAGTCATATGGAACAAAGGATCATTTGTTGTGAAATAAAGTTATAGTGGAGAACTATAGAAAGGGGAAGAATTTAAGTATGGCATGGATTGACTACAAAAAAGCATTTGATAGTATCCCAGATTCATAGATAAAAGAGTGCTTAAAATGTATAAGATACACCATACACTGATTGACTACATTACAGTGACCATGAAACAGTGGCAGACCACTGTGTAATTAAGCCATGATAAAGGACAAATTATTATCCCAGGGATAAAAATTCAAAGGGGGATATTTCAAAGTGACTCTGTCACCACTGCTATTCTGCCTTGCCCTTAACCCATTAAGCTGTCTACTTAACAGCTTAGGCCATGGCTATAATTTGGCTTCTAGAAAACAACAAAGTGTAAATACTTCTCATCTTCAATTTGTCGATGATTTAAAACTGTATAGCTCATCAAATATGGAACCTAAAAGCACAACTGCAAGTTGTCAAAACTTTTTCAGATGATATAAGAATGTCATTTGGTCTTGATAAGTGTGCAAAAGCAATCTTTAAAGCAGGAAAACTGCAACACCAGGAAAACATCAGTTTGGGACAAGAATGTGATATAAAAGAACTTGAGCAAGAAGGAATTGATGAAGGATCAACAATAAAACATGAAATAATGCCAGTAAAACCTAGTAAGGAATACTTTAGAAGACTTACATTAATCCTGAAAACAGAATTGACATCTAGGAACAAAATCAAAGCTATAAACCAATTTGCTCTTCCTGTCATAACTTACAGTTTTGGAGTGATTGACTGGCCCCAAAACATGTTGGATAGATTAGACAGGAAAACAAGAAGGATGCTTCATGCTCGCCAAATGATTTATAAAATTCCGTGCATACCAAGATTATATATTCCTCCGAAGGAGGGATGAGCCTCCATGAAATTGATTACATGTATAGATCTGCAGTTGTGGGACTCCACACATATCTGCTGACCTTACAATACCCAAATGTAGTGAAAGTTTTGAAACATGAGGAGAATAAATCTAAGATGACATCTCTGCTTAAGCTAGCAGAATCATATCAGCATCAAGCAGGAATGGAAATCAAACCAGAAGTAGATAAAAATCAGAAGCAACTGAATGTGCCAAAAAACAAAAGAAAGAATATACGGTGAAGGACCAACTGAGAAGGGAAGAAATGTGGAAAATGGATAAATATAGCTGCAAGTATAGAAAACTTCTGGAAAAACCTCATGTTGATCAGGAACAAATGCAGGAATGGATAAGGAAAGACAAATTCAAACCAAGAGATGAAAGGTTAATATTGGAGGGTGGCCCAAGATAGTGGGATGCGTACACGTTGGTTTACAAAGTCCACAGAATATGTGGGAGAAACAGACAAATGGAGGTTTTGTAAAACTGAATTGGAAACATTCGCACACCTCATTGCTGGTTGTGACATACTAATGGCAGGAGGACTGTGTACTTAAAGGCATAATAATGTGGCAAGATTGTTGCACTGGGGATTGTGCAAACACTATGGTATTGAAGTGGCTGAAAAACACTGGAAACTTGAGCCACAAAGCATCATAGAAAATGATGACATTTGCATCATATGGGATCATCCATTACTAACAGTTCAAAAGATAGAAGCTAGAAGACTGGATATAGTGGTCCATGAAAAGAAGACAAAAGTAGCATTGATCATTGAAATATCTACACCCAGTGACTACAGTGTCTTGTGTACAGAGAGATGCAAAGTCATAAAATATTAGGATTTTCAGGCAGAAACAAGAGAAATGTGGAAGAAAGATACCCAGACAGTGCCAATAGTAGTAGGAGCAATGGCTCTTATAAAAAAGAATCTACAATCGTATTTAGATATATTATCACTACATGTAACTCCGTAAGAATTGCAGAAGGAATCATTACTGGGCACATTGCGGGTGCTGTGAAGAGCACTTCTAGCTGACATCAAAGATTGACACAATGCTAATTTCATGAACTTTAATCATACTTTGACTTAGGAATGGGGTCTATTCCAGTCATGGTATTAGAAACCCAAAAGATTTGGAGAAATGAAAAAAATGAAATGTAGCTGACCAAGAGCACACTGATAGAGAAATGCAGCTCACTGAGAGCTCACTGACAGACAAATGCAGATCCCTGAGATCATGCTGACAGAGAAATGGAGCTCAAAGAGGGCACACTGATAGATAAATGTGCATTTCTGAGAGCATGCTTACATAGAAATGCAGCTCACTGATATCACATTGACATAGAAATGCTGCTCACTGAAAGCACACTGTCAGAAAAATGCAACTTACTAAAGGCACTTTTATTATGAAATACAGCTCACTGAGAGCAGACTGACTGAGTAATGCAACTCATTGAGAGCACCAAGACAGAGCAATACCTTTCACTGAGATTATATGGACAAATTAACATAGCTCACTGAGAGTGCACTGATAGAGAAATGTGACTCAGTTACAGAACATTGATAGAGAAATGCAGGTCATGGACAGCACACTTTCACAGAAATTCTGCTCACTGAGAGCACACTGACAGGAAAGCAGCTCACTGAGAGCACACTGATAGAAAAATGCAAGTCACTCAGAAACCACTGACAAAGAAATGCAGCTCATTGAGAGCACATTGATAATGAAACTCAACTCAGTGAGGGAACACTGATAGTGAAATGCAGCTCATGGGCAGCACACTTTCATAGAAATACAGCTCAGTGAAAGCACTGAAAGAATTGATAAGACTGTATTATACTGGAATTATTTGAAAACAACTAAAATGAGACTGGAATGAAAGTCTGTATCTGTTGATTACCCAAACCTGTGCTGAACAGGTGCCACTCTCTCCTTTATGGGCCAAGTCTTTTTGTATTTTCACAATAAAGTCTGCACACACTATAGTTTGGTTAATAATGTTTTATTAAATGTTAACAATATCCTAATACTATCTTCAATAACAGCACTGATAAACAGTAGCAGTCTGTAGAAATTCTGGAATGCTGGATAACAATAACAATAACAATGCTGATAAATATATCCAAAATTTCTGCACTTATATTCTGATTCTCCTGAATAATATCAGCTGAAGCAGTATTTTCCTCCTGAATAGTATGGTTATTTGACCTGACTTTTGTACTCAAGCTTGAGTGTCTGTACTGTAAAGACCCTTTTACATATCAATCCAAAAGCTAACTACTAACTTCTCTGACCATGTCTCAATTATATAATAATACCAAAAACCCTGTAATGTTTTACATGCCTCTTTAGCCTTGGTTTCAAAGCCTTGTCTTACATGTGCCTCTTTATCTAGCACTCCATTGGAAGTACACATATCTTTCCCTTGAGAAAGAAACATTCTATATTTCTTCACATTTCATGCTTGGTCAACAAGATTATCTTTCCCTTTCGAATGAACTGTCTTTCCCTGAAACTGAATGCATGCATGAAAACACAAGTCTGACTCTATATTTTCAGGCCTATTATTCTACCTTAATATACCATAGTGACTTCACTAAGAATCCCCTCTGTCTAACAGCTCCCCCCTAAGTTCCTTGATGGCAGTTTACATGGATCTTCTTTTGTAGATACCTCACATCTGTATTACTAACTACTCCAACAACTTGATTTTTGTAATTTCCAAATAGCTTTAACAGCTCCATATGCAGGAAATATACCCGTTCCAGTGATTACTCCATTACCTAGATTCATAGTCTTTATAGTCTTTAAGTCTAAGTTGTGATGTATGAGCGATATAGTTAGAACCTGCACATTATTCTGAAAATCAATGTTTTTTACTTCTGTGGTTTCTGAAACTGATTAGGTCAGGTAATTCATTTAACCCTGCTGTTCCAGAAACAGCATGGAGAAAATGCCATGCACATCCTCAACCTGTCTCTGTGACTCTTCAGTTAACTTAGACAGAGTACAAATTATTAACCCTGCCTATTTTTCTTCCCTATCTCTGTATGCTGTAATGGTAAAATTACACTGTCTATTGCCTATCTTTCCTACCTTATGAAGTAGTGCCTTATTGTACCATGATGTCTCTCTCTTACAGCAAATAAAACCTTTCCCTGTTGTCTATAGATTTAAATACTCAAATATTGTACTGTTTATTCCATTTTTATTATATAGCCTGTCAAGCACAATGCCTGTTTTTGAAGACTAATTGAAAGTGGCACTAGAGGAATACCTTTATGACTGGTCTTAAAGCAAAATTACCACATACTGCATTACCTCGTGTCTGTAAATTTTCAGCTAGATTTAATTAATATATTTACTGTGCCTTTTTAATTTCTATGTGATGTAATAGATGTCTGCCTTCTAAATTTGTGTCTTAAATATCCTGTAAATATTTATGAACTATAATAGTTTTCCTAAAATCTATGCTTTCTGTATTTCAGATCTATACCTTTTCATACTCTGTTAGTGTCCTTTCAACTTTCTGTCTAATGTACAACAATTATGTAAAGTGTACTATAATCTGTAAATTAATAGATTAAGCCTGCCCTGTTATGCCTTGAGTATATTGAATAATTATTACTATCTATTCTTTAGATAACTTATTTTAATAAGCCTGTTATAAATAATTCTGCCACTTTACCCTTAAAACTAATGACTGAATCATATGAAGTATGATGCAATTGCATATTGTAACTGAGTATGAATGCTATACTTTGAAATCTGACTGAAATGTACTACACTGAACTCATAACTGAGTATGAATGCTATATTCTGAACCTTGATTGAAATTTACATTATTGAACATTTAAAATAGCTGTGTATATTCTGGAAACTAACTAAACTAATAGTGAAGGAATATTTTTTGCCAGTGTTACCCAAACACATATAAAAGCATAACTGAAAACTAGTACTGTTATACAATGTCTGAAAACATGACAACATTTACACAAACAGAAATAACTGAAATACATGTTCTGTATATAGTCGACTTGTGCACCACAGATTTGCCAAATGTAGGCCTTACTTTGCAATGTCCCAGTCACTGATGAGGTATGGGAAGGACTCCCTATAGTTATAAAGTCATTTGCTGTGTCCCTTATACAATTAACCCTTCCATCCCCATCTTTCCCCATCTCCTGTGCAAGGCTGGATGGCTGAAGTCGAAAAGTATGCATTTAAAAAAGAAAAACACTGTCAAAATATTTAGAAATCTAAAGATGGCAAAGTGTTTTGTGTCACAACCTACAACGTACAAAAAGACACTATCAGGTCCTTAAAATAACATTTGTAGTTTTAACAATTACAAACTGATAGCATTGCTTGTTGCCCTGATTTTGTTTACATTTTTCTGCATGAAATAGACATATGCTGCTAATAAATTATTGGAAGTCAGTAAGCAAACTGATAATGTACTATAGTGAACTAAACCAATGTTACTAATCAATACATTGGTTGTTGTCCTGACTTTATTTACATTTTTCTGCATGAAATAAACATAACGTCTTGTAAATCTGTAAGCAAACTGATAATGTACTACAGTGAACTAAACTGTTACTAATAAATACATTTTTGCAAGTGTGTAACTGAACTGATAATGTTCTTTTTTCCTGTAATAACCTCAAATGAAACTAAAGTAGTAATTTAACACTGTATTAATATTTCAACACTTTTTGCATCTGTGTCCCTCCATAAAATTAATCTTAACAGGTGAACTCTCTACATTTGCTGTCATGACCCTTAGGTCCTAACGTACTGTTCTGTATGTGAAACTCTACCCACTGTCTTACCATAGCTGCTTCTTTAGCTGACATCATTTAACTTTGTGGCAAGGATTAAATAGTTAGAACTGTAACTGCATAAACTGTCACTAAGAATATGTAATTAATTTTTACCATACTGTTTTTTTGGCATACAGTACTGTCTTTAATTCAACACACTGAGCTGGGCTATAATCTGACGAACTGCACTTTCTGCATGAATTATATACATTCTTTATGTAGTATGAACTGATTTAATTCTGGAAACATACTTGTCTACCCTTTATACAAGTATAACATGGGAGTATGTGAAGTTTGTAAATATAATATACACATTTATTACTAGAGTTGAACTGATTTAATTCTGGAAATGTATGTGTCTGCCCTTTATACAAGTATAACATAGGAGTTGAACCTGTGGCTTTAATGACACAACATATTTATGATGCACTCTTTTTTTGCATGGGATCTAAACTTTTAACTGTACTGTCACTTCTAAAATCTAGCTTTGACTTTAAATTTTACATTCTGTAAACTAGCAAAACATCATTTAATATTTGTGAAGGCCTTTTTGTCTCGGTCTGCATCACAGTATTATTTATGCATTGCAACCTTTTACTACCAGAATAACAATGTCTGCTAAATAAAACAATGACACAAAAAATTAATTTTCCAAATCTGTAACTGTAAATCCTTTTTTATAAAAATTAACTTGACTGTCATTTCTGGTATACCCTACACAACATTTATGCGTCCATTTACCCTTTTTTTTCTAACTGGTCACTCCCAAAATATCTTTCTGAACACTTCAGCTGTGTCAGCTGGACTGGAATTTATCTTACCTTTAACCCATGAATCTGCATGTTCCTGTCGTAAACAATTCTTCAAATTCTGTTTATTTGCACAATCTACTGCATGCAAATTCTTACAAATGTCATCTGTGTGCACTACTGTACATTGTGTAGTATTTTTATTTTTCCAAAAAGTCTTGTTACTGAAGTCTAAAACAACGTATAACTCTGATGACATGTCTATACGTAGTATGGAGCTGTTACACTTCAAACTGTTAGCTACTGTAATCTTTGTCCCTTTAAATCCTAACAAAACTGCATTTGTGTTCTCTAATAAAGGTCTATTTGTAATTGAAATTGATTTGTCTATATTAATCAATACGTTATTCTACAATTTTTCTGCAAACAATGAAATATTGTTATTTCTTTTAATCTTAAACAATGACAGACCTCTGGTTTGCTGCTGGATTGCCACACCCTTTACAGAGAAGCTGAAAATCCTTCTTTATAGAACTAGCAACAACACTGACTTGAGCTATGGAATGCATTTTTGCTTTATTTTGCTCTGAAACAGTAATAATTTTACTTTGTGCTGAAGTTTGTATATCATTTATGCTGGAATTTATTTTACCAGATTGATCAAAATCTGCACTCTGATCCCTCTTATCCCCCCCTCAGTGCAATATTTGCACTGACTTTTAAAAACAATAAACTAGAATTTATGACATTCTGAACATTTGTATTTGAAATAATGTGAACTTGTGGCATTGCATGTGTTTGCTTTATGTTTGGTCAGGAAATCTGCATGTTATGTACATTGACCATGTTTATATCTGTATTTACAATGCTACTACTTAACTCTGTACTTTGAATTACTTGTAAACTAGAATTTATTACATTCTGAACATTTGTAGTTGAAATTGTACTATGACTTAACTCTGTATTTAATTACATGTGCTGTAGCATTTATAATGATGTTCACAGTCTATAAACCATAATTAGTGACATAAGCTGACTCATTCTGCAAATTATGTTGCAGAGTGCTTCTGTGATTTAACTCTTTTGCATCTGAAATGATGTAACATTTCTGAACCAATAACCTTTAACTTTAAATGAACATTTCTGGAACACAGTTTTTTTAGACTGTTTGCCCAATTTTTAACTTTAAACCAAACATTTACTGGTGCCTTAACTGTAGAAATATTACTTGACATGTTTATACAAAAGGTATGCAAGTGACTTTACTGATGTAATTAAACTTTTCTGAGCTTTTTTAGTTAAAATGTGCATATAAACTCTTACATAACTTTATGACTCTGGAAGAATGTGTCCTGTCGTCTGGATCTTTTAAAATGTTTTTTTGCTTCTTGGCTATGTGACATCACAATGAAAACTGGAATATTTGTGGAGATGGTGAAGTACATTGCTGTTAACTGGATAATGTTTCTTTATGTTTTGAAGGAACACTCCTGAAGATTGTAGATTTTCTGAAATAGTGCTGTTCATTTAGGCTTTTTTGATGTAGTGTTTAAACACTGGTTCTCTGCAAACTGTCTAATAGCTGAAATTACTGTATGTAGAGGTAGGCTGTTTTCTGTATGAAGTTTACATCTGTAATATTAGTGCAGTCTTACCTAAAGATCTTTCCTGTAAGGAGTAACTGTAGTGCTGTCAGCTGTGGCCTTATTCTGTATGGAGTTTACAGTTTCCCATCTGGAATCTCACTAGTGTACTGCTGAAAAGTCAGTTATGAAACACTTCCTCTGTAGTTACTGATAGACTTGAAAAAAGTGTTAGAGACTGCTTTTACTTTTCACTGAAGTCTTTTCTGTAGAATCCACATAGTCTGACTGTTGATAAGCTTGCTTTGAACAAAACACTGCTCTTCTGTGATTGCTCTGTAGAACACTTAGTCTGACTACTGATGCAAGGTGCTATGGAGTTTTGGGACTTACTTTAACTGCTGTTCCCCCCATCAATAGCTGGCTCACCATTGAAAGAATTGATGACTGTGTTATACTGGAATTAACTGGAAACAACTGAAATGAGACTTGAATGACAGTCTTTATCTGTTGATTACTCAAACTTGTGCTGAACAGGTGCCAGTCTCTCCTTTATGGGCAAAGTATTTTTGTACTTTCACAATAAAACCTTCACATGCTGCAGTTAGGTTAATAATGTTTTATTAGATGTTAACAATATCTAAATACTGTCTTCAATAACAGTGCTGATAAACAATAGCAGTCTGTAGAAATTCTGGAATGTTGTATAAGAATAACAATGCTGATAAATATATCCAAAGTTTCTGGATGTATATTGTGATTGTCCTGAATAATATCATCTGAAACAGTCTTTTCCTCCTGAATAGTGTGGATATTTGACCTGACTTCTGTACTCAAGCTTGAGTGTCTGTACTGTAAAGATCCTTTTACATAACAGTCCAAAAGCCAACTACTGAATTCTCTGACCATGTCTGAAGTATATCTTAATAATACCAAAAATCCTGTAATGCTTACACCCCTCTTTAGCCTTAGTTTCCAAGCCTTGTTTTCCATGTGCCTCTGTATCTAGCATGCATTGTAAGTATACATATCTTTCCTTTGAGAAAGGAACATTCTGTATTTCTGCACATTTCATGCTTAGCCAGCAAGATTATCTTTTCTTTTTAAATGGACTGTCTTTCCCTGAAACTGAATGTATACATGAAAACACAAGTCTGACTGTATTTTCAGGCCTATTATTCTACCTTAATAAGAAATAAGTAACTACTGACAAAAATTTTACTAAACAGTGAATTTACTAAGAATACCTTCAGTCTAACAAGCATATTGACAGAGAAATACAGCTAATTGAGAGCACACTGATGGGAAGATACAGCTATCTGAGTGTACAATGACAGGAAATGCAGTTCAGTGAGAGCACACTGACAAAGAAATGTAATTCACAGAGAGCAAACATTGACAGAAATAAGTAACTACTGACAGAAAAATGTTGCTAAAGGATAACACATTGATTGAAAAGTGCATTAACTGACAGAGACATGCAGCTCACTGAGAACACACTGACATAGGAATACAGCTCACTGACAGCACACATTGATAGAGTAAGGCAGGTTACTGAGAGCAGACTGACTGAAAAATGCAGTTCATTGAGGGCACCCAGACAGGAAGTTACAACTCACTGGGGACACACTGACAAAGAAATACAATTCACTGAGAGCACACTAACAGAGAAATGCAGTTCACCAACAGCACACTAACAGAGAAATACAGCTCACAGGCAGCACACTTTCAGAGAAATGTAGCTCATGGAGAACACACTGAAACAAATTCAACTCACTGAGAGCACACTGAGAGGAAACTTCAGCTCAATGAGTGCACATACTGATTGAGAAATGCAGATCAACAATTGCATAGAGATAGAGAAACACAGCTCACTGAAAGCACATTGACAAGAGAACTGCAGCTCACTGAAAGCACAATACAGAAATGCAGCTCACTGATATCACACTGACAGAGACATGCAAGTCAGTAAGAGCAACACTGAGAGAGAAATGCAGCTCAATCAGAGCACAAACTGATAGAGAAATGCAGATCACCTAGAGCATACTGTAAGAGAACTGCAGCTCATTGGGAGTGCACTGACAGGGAAATGCAGTGTACAGAGGGCACACACCTATAGAGAAATACATCTCAATGAGAGCGCATACCGATAGAAAACTAGCTATCTGAGAGAACACACAGATAGAGAAACAAAGCTCACCTAGACAAGACTGAGAGAAAAATACAGCTCACTGAGAGAACATATTAATAGAGAAATGCAGCTCACCGAGAGCAGATTGACTGAGAAATGCAGCTGAGTGAGAGCACACTGACAGGAAAATGCAACTGTCTGAGAGCTCAGTGACAGAGAAATGCGCTCATTAAGGGCACACTGACAAAGGAATACATCTCACTGAGAGCAAACACTGATAGAGAAATACATCTCACTGAGAGCACACCTTGCTAGAGAAACACATCTATCTGAGAGTTGACACTGATAGACAAAGTTAATCTAGACCATACAGACAGAGACATGCAGCTCACCAAGAGCACACTGACAGAAAAATGCAACTGTCAGAGAGCTCATTGACAGAGAAATACAGCTCATTAAGGGCACACTGACAAAGGAATGCAACTCATTGAGGGCAAACACTGATAGAGAAATACATCTCACTGAGAGCACACCTTGCTAGAGAAACACATCTATCTGAGAGTTGACACTGATAGACAAAGTTAATCTAGACCATACAGACAAAGACATGCAGCTCACCGAGAGCACACTGAAAGGAACATGCAAATTGCTTAGAGGAAACTGACAAAGAAATGCAACGCACTGTGAGCACATTGATAGTGAAATTCAACTCAATGAGTGAACATTGACCAAGAAATGTAGCTCATGTGCAGCACATTTTCAGAGAAATGCTCACTGCGACAACACTGAGAGAAACACATCTCACTGAAAGCACAGTGGCAGAGAAATACAGCTCATTGAAAGCACACTCATGGAAGAATGCAGCTGTCTTGATTGTACAGTGACATGAAATGCAACTCATTGAGAGCACAATGACAGAGAAATGTCGCTCACTAAGAGCACACTGATAAAGAAATGCAACTCATGGAGAGAAATCACTGATAGAGATAAATAGTTACTGACAGAAAAACATTGTTAATTGATAGCACACTGATTGAGGAGTACAGCAACTGACAGAGGCATCCAGTTCACTGAGACCACACTGACAGAGAAGTGCAGATCCCTGACATCATGCTGACAAAGAAATGCAGCTGACCAAGAGCACACTGACATACGAATGCAGCTCACTGACAGCACAAACACACATAGAGAAATGCAGCTCACTGACAGCAGACTGATATAGTTGTGCAGCCAATGACAAAGAAATGCAGCTCACTGAGAGCACTATGGCAGAGAAAGGCCACTGACCAAGAGCTCACTGATAGAGTAATTTGTCTCACTGAGAGCTTACTGATAGAGAAATATAGCTCACTGAGAGTCCATATTAATGGAGAAATGCAGCTCAGTGAGAGCATGCCGACAGAGAAATGCATCTTACCATCAGCACACTGAGAGAAAAATGCAGAGCATGAATAGCACACTAACAGAGAAATGCTGCTCACTGAGAGCACTGATTTTTCCCTGGGAAGACACTGATAGAGAAATGAATAATTGAGCTGCAGCTTGTGTCAAAATAAGACTATGTCAACAAAGCACAAGTGTAAGATAAGTTTTGCATTATAAACCACTTTTATGCCACTACTGCCACACCTCTGTGCTTTGATGGGTATAATTGTTTATATACCACACATTCTTTTTTAGATTTTGATTTCCATTTTCTAGTGATTGCTTTTTTGGCAGCCACCATAATTAGGCACAACAAGGCCTTACCATGTGTAATCAATTCTGATTCTGTACCACAGCTCGGATAAATCATCTCCCGTGTCACACTAATCCGCCCACTCAGCATTTCAGGGGTGAAGAGTGAGTACTAGCACATATACATAGTGAGCTTGCGGGAAACCCCTTGAGGGAGGGCCTTTCTTGACAAGATAATTTTGTTGTATTAAATCATGTATATGTTAAAAAAAAATCCCAGTCTACCACCTGTCCATCTGTAAACATTTGATCATGAGTTAAAAAATGCAAGGACGTCTAATCCCTCAAAGTAAGATCCCATTCATGACAAGAAGACACTGGTTACATCACGTGAAAACACCTGATACCTAGGCCAACATTGTTGCTCTCCAAAATAAAATTATGATTTTTAGTCATAGATTATTTTTCACACTTCTATGATGAAGATAATTGCTAATGCACTATTATCAGCTTATCTAACTAGGGACAGGCATGTGCTGCCTCTGCCATAATGAATTGCTTGTTACATAAAATAAATGAAATGTAGTCTCCTGCTCCCTATCCATCCCTTCTGTCTTGACTTCCCTATTTACAATATTTCTTGATTTGGACACACACTTCATTTTTGGGAGGACACAATGAAATGAAATAATGCATGTTTCAGTAAAAGGCTCTCTTTTATTACTGTCCTTCAAATGTCAAATCAAACTAAGTAACTCAAAACAGGCCGATCAGTAGATATCAAACAAATAGGACTGTCACAAACATGCTGCGAAAAAAGTAACAATTATCATGTCAAAACATCATTAAATGTCTGTTTTCATCTAGATAGACCATCAATTAATGCATGCAATATACTTCACTTTTAGCCTTAGTGGCAGCTATGTTCACACTTAGATAATTTAAACCATTACTATAGAAACATATATATGAAATAAGCACCTTAAAAAAGACATGAAAACTAATAATGACTTTTAAAAATTAAATTTCTGCTCTTCCTCATGTTAGTCAACTACTACATTATTGCATTATCCTTTGATATGAAAACTAGCCATTTATTTATTTTCTCTCTAACCTCTTTCATCAGCCTCCAGCCCTCACAATGCATAACCATACATCTATCCTCAAACATACCTCTCAACTGTACAGATTTTTGCCTTATATTTTTCATCCATTTTTCATAAAATTGTGGCTTTCTGGCAAATTAGTGGCAAGTCATTAAAGATTGAAGTTAGAAAATAATAGCAGACATTTGAGTTTTAGACTTCATACCCTTCAGAAAATTCATGCTAATGCAAAACTTGTTATTCTATCAACTTTCTATGTTTGTAAGAGCAATATTTACAAATTGTCTCCATTTGCATCACTTTTTTCATGGCTTTGTCCAGATTTCTTACTGTAAGAGGTTGAGAGATATGTCCTCAAACAAAGTGACAGTTCATTATGGTCCCTATTGTCTCGCTGTCATTCAGGATGTTTTGTTTCTCTCAATGCCAGTTCCATGCTTTTAACATAGAAATCTGGGTGATTATTAGCAATGATAGCATGTCTCTTCTGCCTTGTAGTCTTTCACAATATTTTGAGCATATTGTTTCAAACATATACTTGATTGTGTATTTAAACTTAAGGTTCATCCAAATGAATAGTCTACAATCAGAGCACAAAAAGAAATCTAATCAGAGCTACCTCTGGATGCTATAGAGCACACCTGTAACCAGGTAAATTATGGCTAATTTGTTGGATCAGTATTTCTGTACCCCTTTAAAATGTTTGATTCTGTTGGCCATGTAACATGTCTCATGATTCTAAGCAGCTATGGTTGAAAGTTATCTTGAAATGGACAGCCACTCAGTTGAAATGCTACTATTTCACATCTATTGCCTTTAACCACTGGAGTTCCTCAGGGCTCAGTGCTAGGACCCTTCCTTTTTACTATTTTTATGAATGAAATTATCTCTCATTGTGAAAAAGCAAAACTGGTTCAGTATATCAATGACTCTACAATTCTTTTAGTGAATTATCCATAAATGGTGTTGCTTTGCTGGCAAATTTGACACTGGACTGTTAGTTTAGGGGAAGAGGTTGATCTATTTAGAGGATGGTTAGTTAAGGGGGAAGGAGTGGGTAAAGTCATGAGGTAGGTGAGGAAGAGGAGAAGGAGGTGGGTTGGTATATAAGGTTAGACTGAGTGGAGGATCATTATTTTTGCACTGCAGAGTTGAGTTGTGCAGTCCATAGGGTAGTGCCCAAGGCAATCAGCTTGAGGTTGTTATTGGTGAGGTCCTAGGTATTTTGGTGGAGTCAGGTAAACTGTTTTCCTTAATCTCTCAGGGTAGGTGAGCAGGAGAAGGTGGGGAAGTATTGTCTTAATGTATAAAGTTGTAGGGTGTTTAGTAAGTGGGATGCAGTTACAAGGGGGTTAATTAATGTGTGACTTTTTAACAGTGTTGGGACTTGTAGTAATAGCTAAATGGTTGTTAGAATTGTTAGTATTGGGGGTATCCCTCACTTGGTGGATTGGGTAGCCAGTGAGGAGTGCAGGTATTAAATAATGACACTTACTTGAGATGCAAGCTATCCATTAAAAGATGCTACTAACTTATACCATGGGGACATGCTTTCAATTTAGCTTCTATTTAAGTTTATAAGAGCAGTATGTAAAAATATCTATCCCTAAACTGGGCTGTTTTCCCTTTGTATGGCAGGCTCTCTCTGAATTTTGACCACTAGATGGGTTTTCTGTTTAAATAAGGGAAAATGATAGCAGGGTTAAGGGTCTGAACATAGGTTAGGTAGGGTTTTATGTAGAGAAAATACTGCTCATTGTAATTGGAGGAGCCACATGGTGTAGCAGGTTTTCTGTTTTAATGAAGAAAAAACTGTTAGTATGGTTAGGAGTGTGGAAAACATGCTAGAGAGCATTTTATTAGATTAAAACCCTGCTTGTTGTCATATGTGGAGCAATATGCTGTGGTGAGACCTGTTTGGAACATTGCAGCACAAGCCTGACGTCACTGATGTCTTTGGGCCATGGTGTGTGGTTCCCTAGGCAACAAGTGTACCCAGGGTGTCTGGAATGGGTTGTAGGGGCATCTGTAGTTTGGAGGGCCCTTTCATTGATTATGGCAATTTAAAAAAACAGAAAAAAAGGGAAACCTTTTTCATAATGCAGCTGAGTACCAGATGCTCACATTAAGACTGAAGACATGGTAGGTTTACAGGTTGCAGGCAGATACCGCTTCAGCTGCTCAGTTTGCAAGTTAGTTGCATACTTTTGGTAGAAATGTCTCCATTCAATGTGCCAGCAGTGCATGCTACTACAATAAGGCATAGGGGCAATACATAACATCTGTGCTCAATAGTTAAATCTTTTGCTTATTTGGCTGTTGTCCTTTACTCATCAATTCAGGTGAAGCCAGAGATTCATAGTAAGGGGTGAGGTGCTTACAGGGCAGCTACAGGATACAATTTTTGATTCTCATCTTGGTCATGATTTTCTTATTTGCTAGGCAGGTATTGAGCAAGGTCTAGATGGTAAATTGTAGTCTGTGGTGCAGGGCTGATCACAATTTGTATGACTTTGAGGCAAAGGGTGCAGCTCTAGGTGACTGACCTTGGGGGACACCTGGGGGATTTAGAGATAGTCAATGAAGGAATAGTAGCACAAACTAATTGAGAGGGTAAAGAATTTAGGATTTAAAATAATAACTAAGGAATTTAGGATTTAAAATAACTAAGGAATTTAGGATTTAAAATAATAACATTAAGGTCTTCAGGTGCAAAGGAATCACTGGTGGTATTAGTATGCAGACTGGCTTCTGACTTATATATATATGTATATATATATATATATATATATATATATATATATATATATATATATATATATAATGAGCAGTAAGTATGCAGGGTGGGTTTATATACTGGCATGTTCTTTTCTGCATTCAATGAAAGTACACCCATTCACACATGTCTCCACGCAGAAGACGCTCTAGCTGACAGATATAAAATCTACTTGTATTTTTACTGCCTGTGTTTCACATCTGTTTATATATATTGCACATGGAATGTTTCTCACAAGACCTCACTGAAAAAGGGCTTTGGCCCTGTTAGATTATAGCAGCTAACAAATGACAATAAACACATAAATAAATGCACTCTGAAAACAAGAATTATGTTTGCCCCTTTAAATCTTCTGATAGTCATTTCTCACTCTCCCAGAAGAAAAACATATCCTAGGGTGTCACCCCTAGTTGCATATTACAACAACTTGGTGATGTATGAAGTTTTTCACAAAACACATTTTCACTTGTACCGAATTTTCAGTCAGCATATTTGAATATCTTTTTAGCATCACACTTCCCCCAGGGTCAGCTTTAAACAAAATAGCTTGCACAGAAATTTAAGCAGGGCCTTCTGTAACTAAATATGGTTCCTGCCACATAGCATTACTTCATAAATGAATAAAAATAGTGGCAGAATTCTTGCCTGCTGCCCTGCAATGTCCTTTCCAATTTTTTACACTAATTTCTGCTATTTTTCAAAAATGTATGGCTCTTGCTCATATAAATCAACCTCAGTGCTGCCTATTGTAGTATATTTGCCCAAAATGTACTCCATAAGTAAAACATTCATAAATGTACAAAGTTGAGAGCATGTTTATTTAATGTTAAACATGAATGTCTAGGACTCCCATTTAGTACATGTTGACAGTACACACATCAATGACTCATACTCTATCTTTCTCATCCCTCCCCAAAACATAAGAGTGCACAGATCAGGCAAATGTCTCAGTTAGGACTTCTTAAAATGGAAATGTAAACTGTACATCTTCATCCAAGTAGAAATTAATCTGGGTGGTGTTATGACTGCAGGCATCTGCCAGGTGTTTGAACAGACAAATTGATAACTCCAGAGGAATGAAGCAATCCTCTGTCTAGTTCACCTGAATAACAGCTAGTTCATTAGTCTGGCATACCCAGTTCCTTTCCACCTTCTGCTTCACCAAAACTCCCATCTCCATTTGGGCAAATGAACAGTGACACTGCCAGCCATATTCCTTTTTTCTTTATTATCTTAAACATCTGTGATATAGACAAACCATGTAACCTGTCAGAGACTAGTTTTGGAACCTTCTTCTCTTTTCTCACAGATGTATCCCTTCAAGTCCAGGTTTCTAGGCCTTAAATGAAGTATATCTATTACTAATGTCCATTAAAACAAGAGTATTGCTGAAGCTACAACTTACTGTGTAGATGCAGATTCGCTGGAAGCAGAGGGAGGCAGGCTTGTTAAAATGTTGACTGGTAATTTACAATCACTTACATCTATGAATCACATCATTGAAAGCACACTATCACAGAAGTGCAGTTTAGTGCACTTACACTTGCTGAGAAATACAGCCTACTAAGAATGCACTGAGAGAAAACTGCAGCTCAGTAAGAGCATTTTGATAGAAAAATGCAGCTCACTGAGAACATGTTGACAAAGTAATGCATGTCACTGAGAGCGCATCGGCACAGAAATGGAGCCCAGTGATAGAGAAATGAAGCTCACTGGGAGCACACAAATGCAACTCACTGACAGCTCAGTGTCAGAGAAATGCCACTCACAGAGAGAACAATAACAGAAACAAAAATATAGAGTAGTGCAGCCATTGACACATACCGCTCAACCTGCAGACATTGAAAATAGGAACAAAGGCCTCTGATAAATAGGAACATCCATCTAAAAATCTAGACATCTAATTAGTATAAAATGTGAATACCAAATAACACATAACTCTTCCAGTTTCCAGTAGAAGTGTGGGATACTACTCAGAATCACATTTGCAAAAAAGTGATAAAAATGATGGAAACATTTATGAAAATTACCAAAGAGACAGTATGCAATTGGTAGACATTAATGAACTGTTTCATAAAATTTTACAGTATGAGGTCATTAATTTATGCTTCAGAAAAACGGAGTTGAAAGATGTGTGCCATTTTTCTTATTCCTTATTTGTTATTAAAGTTATTGTTGCCACTAGAATTTTGGTCAAGTAGTGTAGTTTTCTGTGTAGTAGACACATGTGATGAGGCAGAATTCAGAAAAATCATATGAATGGATAAATCAAGACAGAAAATGGGGACATACCTCCAAAAATAGGGGTATCATAAATCAGGCCTGAAAATAAGAAAGCTCCTCCAAAACAGAGACAGTTGAGAAGTGCAGCCATTGACGGAGAACTGCAGATCCACGAGAGCATGTTTACAGAGAAATATTCGAAGAGAAATACAGGCAAAGGCATCCAGATATGGAAATTTTCACAATAAAAAAATAATATCACAAAGAGGGAATGTAGAAAAGAAGATTAGTAAAGTAGAAGTTAAAAAAATAGAAGTTGAAGTTACAGAGTGCCTGGGAAGTGAAGGATTTTGTGTAGAAGGTCTAACACAGGTTACATCACAGCATGATGGAGTGAGTCCCCAAAGTAAGGAGAAGCAGGAAGATCAGGAGACATCTGAAGAAGAAATATGGACATGGGAAAGAAGAAGAGATTTTATATGGTGTAACATTTATGCAAAGGAGAAAGCAAAGCTAACTAATACAAAAAGAGCAGCACCAAAGATATTTGAAGAGAAATACAGACAAAGGAATCCAGACATGGAAAACTTTACAATAAAAATGTAAGAAGACAAAGAGGAAAAGCAGAAAAGGAGATTAGTAAGGAGAAGTTAAAGAAATAGAAACTGAGTTTATGGAGTACCTGTGAACTGAAAGATTCAGTATAGAAAATCTAATTCAGAAAGCACCACAACAGGATAGAGCAATGGATATCCAAATTAAGGGGAAACCACTGGAACAGGAAGCAATTGGTTAGATGCCATATGAAGATATTTTGGAGCCTTCCACAGGAAACCAGTACAAACATTCATTTGAAGCTAGACAGCAAGGGAAGGAACAGGGAACTGTGGAAACTCTGGTACAGTCAATGTTGAGGAGTGATAGGCCAGTGCGTTCCCATATGACAGAGCAACGGATGGCACTGGATGAAAATGAAAAGAATATGCCACAGGAAGATGCTATAGAACTTTCTATAGAATGCCTACAGGAAATGGAAAACAAAAAATGTGCCCTCAGTTTAGAAGAAAATGAGCTAAGAGAAGCATAGCTTGATTTGATAGATGTAGATTGACATATTAAGATCAATGAAAGAAATAGACTGCAGAAGGTCAATAAAACCCAAAAAGTCAGAAGTTTGATAAAACAAATGAACACAGTAATTAGGACTGCCCATAGAGATTCATGGGATATAACAGAAATAAACAGGATATATCACTGTGCAGCTAAATTAATAACCGATAAAGTTCTACCACAAGAACACAGGGTAGTGAGGGAAAGGAAGGGGGGAAATCGAATACCATCATGGAAGTATTGAGTAGAGAAAACTATAAAGCAATTAAGACAAGAAGTATCACTATTAAAAGAAAATAGAAGAGGGAACAGATCAACAAAAATACTAAGAAAAATAGACATGATAAAAGTAATGCGCAGAATTAGAACAGACCGGGATCTGTCATGCACTATTGCAAATAAACTAAAAATCTTAGCACAAGTGGAAAAACTTTGAAGATACACAGATAAATATAAAGGAAAAGTACAAAATAAGCAATTTATTGATGACCCAAAAAAGTCTTATAGAGAATTATGAAACAAGGTATAAGGAATTTAAAGACCACCAAAAAAAGAAGAAACAGATACATTTTAGAGAAGTATCTAAGAATATCCTGTGGAACATAACAAAGATGTTAAATGGATAGAAGAAGTAAAAGAAAGAAAAAGAAGTTTAAAGGTACAGGATATGAAATGGTATGAAGTAACAGTCAAAGAGATTAAAATAAAGTTAAGAAAAGCCTCTAATTCGAAACCCCCCAGGCCCAGATGCAGTACCTAACTTTTGGTTAAAAGAATTAAGATTTTTGCACGAAGATTTAGCCATGAGTCAGAACTATTTATATGCACACCCAGAACAGACACCAACCTGGCTAACAACAGAAAAAAACAATGTTCCTACTTAAGAGTGAACCTGCAAGCTACCCTAAAAATTATAGATCAATAACTTGCCTTCCGACAATGTATAAACTATACATGGGAATTGATGCCGATAGAATTTATAGTCATCTAGAAGAAAACTCAATAATGGCAGTAGAACAAAAGGGGAAATAAAAGAAAGTCATATGGAACAAAGGATCATTTGTTGTGAAATAAAGTTATAGTGGAGAACTATAGAAAGGGGAAGAATTTAAGTATGGCATGGATTGACTACAAAAAAGCATTTGATAGTATCCCAGATTCATAGATAAAAGAGTGCTTAAAATGTATAAGATACACCATACACTGATTGACTACATTACAGTGACCATGAAACAGTGGCAGACCACTGTGTAATTAAGCCATGATAAAGGACAAATTATTATCCCAGGGATAAAAATTCAAAGGGGGATATTTCAAGGTGACTCTGTCACCACTGCTATTCTGCCTTGCCCTTAACCCATTAAGCTGTCTACTTAACAGCTTAGGCCATGGCTATAATTTGGCTTCTAGAAAACAACAAAGTGTAAATACTTTTCATCTTCAATTTGTCGATGATTTAAAACTGTATAGCTCATCAAATATGGAACCTGAAAGCACAACTGCAAGTTGTCAAAACTTTTTCAGATGATATAAGAATGTCATTTGGTCTTGATAAGTGTGCAAAAGCAACCTTTAAAGCAGGAAAACTGCAACACCAGGAAAACATCAGTTTGGGACAAGAATGTGATATAAAAGAACTTGAGCAAGAAGGGATTGATGAAGGATCAACAATAAAACATGAAATAATGCCAGTAAAACCTAGTAAGGAATACTTTAGAAGACTTACATTAATCCTGAAAACAGTATTGACATCTAGGAACAAAATCAAAGCTATAAACCAATTTGCTCTTCCTGTCATAACTTACAGTTTTGGAGTGATTGACTGGCCCCAAAACATGTTGGATACATTAGACAGGAAAACAAGAAGGATGCTTCATGCTCGCCAAATGATTTAGAAAATTCCGTGCATACCAAGATTATATATTCCTCCGAAAGGAGGGATGAGCCCCCATGAAATTGATTACATGTATAGATCTGCAGTTGTGGGACTCCACACATATCTGCTGACCTTACAATACCCAAATGTAGTGAAAGTTTTGAAACATGAGGAGAATAAATCTAAGATGACATCTCTGCTTAAGCTAGCAGAATCATATCAGCGTCAAGCAGGAATGGAAATCAAACCAGAAGTAGATAGAAATCAGAAGCAACTGAATGTGCCAAAAAACAAAAGAAACAATATACGGTGAAGGACCAGCTGAGAAGGGAAGAAATGTGGAAAATGGATAAATATAGCTGCAAGTATAGAAAACTTCTGGAAAAACCTCATGTTGATCAGGAACAAATGCAGGAATGGATAAGGAAAGACAAATTCAAACCAAGAGATGAAAGGTTAATATTGGAGGGTGGCCCAAGATAGTGGGATGCGTACACGTTGGTTTACAAAGTCCACAGAATATGTGGGAGAAACAGACAAATGGAGGTTTTGTAAAACTGAATTGGAAACATTCGCACACCTCATTGCTGGTTGTGACATACTAATGGCAGGAGGACTGTGTACTTAAAGGCATAATAATGTGGCAAGATTGTTGCACTGTTGATTGTGCAAACACTATGGTATTGAAGTGGCTGAAAAACACTGGAAACTTGAGCCACAAAGCATCATAGAAAATGATGACATTTGCATCATATGGGATCATCCATTACTAACAGTTCAAAAGATAGATGCTAGAAGACTTGATATAGTAATCCATGAAAAGAAGACAAAAGTAGCATTGATCATTGAAATATCTACACCCAGTGACTACAGTGTCTTGTGTACAGAGAGACGCAAAGTCATAAAATATTAGGATTTTCAGGCAGAAACAAGAGAAATGTGGAAGAAAGATACCCAGACAGTCCCAATAGTAGTAGGAGCAATGGCTCTTATAAAAAAGAATCTACAATCGTATTTAGATATATTATCACTACATGTAACTCCGTAAGAATTGCAGAAGGAATCATTACTGGGCACATTGCGGGTGCTGCGAAGAGCACTTCTAGCTGACATCAAAGATTGACACAATACTAATTTCATGAACTTTAATCATACTTTGACTTAGGAATGGGGTCTATTCCAGTCATGGTATTAGAAACCCAAAAGATTTGGATAAATGAAAAAAATGAAATGTAGCTGACCAAGAGCACACTGATAGAGAAATGCAGCTCACTGAGAGCTCACTGACAGACAAATGCAGATCCCTGAGATCATGCTGACAGAGAAATGGAGCTCAAAGAGGGCACACTGATAGATAAATGTGCATTTCTGAGAGCATGCTTACATAGAAATGCAGCTCACTGATATCACATTGACATAGAAATGCTGCTCACTGAAAGCACACTGTCAGAAAAATGCAACTTACTAAAGGCACTTTTATTATGAAATACAGCTCACTGAGAGCAGACTGACTGAGTAATGCAACTCATTGAGAGCACCAAGACAGAGCAATACCTTTCACTGAGATTACATGGACAAATTAACATAGCTCACTGAGAGTGCACTGATGGAGAAATGTGACTCAGTTACAGAACATTGATAGAGAAATGCAGGTCATGGACAGCACACTTTCACAGAACTTCTGCTCACTGAGAGCACACTGACAGGAAAGCAGCTCACTGAGAGCACACTGATAGAAAAATACAAGTCACTCAGAAACCACTGACAAAGAAATGCAGCTCATTGAGAGCACATTGATAATGAAACTCAACTCAGTGAGGGAACATTGATAGTGAAATGCAGCTCATGGGCAGCACACTTTCATAGAAATACAGCTCAGTGAAAGCACTGAAAGAATTGATAAGACTGTATTATACTGGAATTATTTGAAAACAACTAAAATGAGACTGGAATGAAAGTCTGTATCTGTTGATTACCCAAACCTGTGCTGAACAGGTGCCACTCTCTCCTTTATGGGCCAAGTCGTTTTGTATTTTCACAATAAAGTCAGCACACACTATAGTTTGGTTAATAATGTTTTATTAAATGTTAACAATATCCTAAAACTATCTTCAATAACAGCACTGATAAACAGTAGCAGTCTGTAGAAATTCTGGAAAGCTGGATAACAATAACAATGCTGATAAATATATCCAAAATTTCTGCACTTATATTCTGATTCTCCTGAATAATATCAGCTGAAGCAGTATTTTCCTCCTGAATAGTATGGTTATTTGACCTGACTTTTGTACTCAAGCTTGAGTGTCTGTACTGTAAAGACCCTTTTACATATCAATCCAAAAGCTAACTACTGACTTCTCTGACCATGTCTCAATTATATAATAATACCAAAAACCCTGTAATGTTTTACATGCCTCTTTAGCCTTGGTTTCAAAGCCTTGTCTTACATGTGCCTCTTTATCTAGCACTCCATTGGAAGTACACATATCTTTCCCTTGAGAAAGAAACATTCTATATTTCTTCACATTTCATGCTTGGCCAACAAGATTATCTTTCTCTTTCGAATGAACTGTCTTTCCCTGAAACTGAATGCATGCATGAAAACACAAGTCTGACTCTATATTTTCAGGCCTATTATTCTACCTTAATATACTATAGTGACTTCACTAAGAATCCCCTCAGTCTAACAGCTCCCCCTAAGTTCCTTGATGGCAGTTTACAGGGATCTTCTTTTGTAGATACCTCACATCTGTATTACTAACTACTCCAGCAACTTGATTTTTGTAATTTCCAAATAGCTTTAACAGCTCCATATGCAGGAAATATACCTGTTCCAGTGATTACTCCATTACCTAGATTCATAGTCTTTAAAGTTGTGATGTATGAGTGATATAGTTAGAACCTGCACATTATTCTGAAAATCAATGTTTTTTACTTCTGTGGTTTCTGAAACTGATTAGGCCAGGTAATTCATTTAACCCTGCTGTTCCAGAAACAGCATGGAGAAAATGCCATGCACATCCTCAACCTGTCTCTGTGACTCTTCAGTTAACTTAGACAGAGTACAAATTATTAACCCTGCCTATTTTTCTTCCCTATCTATGTATGCTGTAATGGTAAAATTACACTGTCTATTGCCTATCTTTCCTACCTTATGAAGTAGTGCCTTATTGTACCATGATGTCTCTCTCTTACAGCAAATAAAACCTTTCCCTGTTGTCTATAGATTTAAATACTCAAATATTGTACTGTTTATTCCATTTTTATTATATAGCCTGTCAAGCACAATGCCTGTTTTTGAAGACTAATTGAAAGTGGCACTAGAGGAATACCTTTATGACTGGTCTTAAAGCAAAATTACCACATACTGCATTACCTCGTGTCTGTAAATTTTCAGCTAGATTTAATTAATATATTTACTGTGCCTTTTTAATTTCTATGTGATGTAATAGATGTCTGCCTTCTAAATTTGTGTCTTAAATATCCTGTAAATATTTATGAACTATAATAGTTTTCCTAAAATCTATGCTTTCTGTATTTCAGATCTATACCTTTTCATACTCTGTTAGTGTCCTTTCAACTTTCTGTCTAATGCACAACAATTATGTAAAGTGTACTATAATCTGTAAATTAATAGATTAAGCCTGCCCTGTTATGCCTTGAGTATATTGAATAATTATTACCATCTATTCTTTAGATAACTTATTTTAATAAGCCTATTATAAATAATTCTGCCACTTTACCCTTAAAACTAATGACTGAATCATATGAAGTATGATGCAATTGCATATTGTAACTGAGTATGAATGCTATACTTTGAAATCTGACTGAAATGTACTACACTGAACTCATAACTGAGTATGAATGCTATATTCTGAACCTTGATTGAAATTTACATTATTGAACATTTAAAATAGCTGTGTATATTCTGGAAACTAACTAAACTAATAGTGAAGGAATATTTTTTGCCAGTGTTACCCAAACACATATAAAAGCATAACTGAAAACTAGTACTGTTATACAATGTCTGAAAACATGACAACATTTACACAAACAGAAATAACTGAAATACATGTTCTGTATATAGTCGACTTGTGCACCACAGATTTGCCAAATGTAGGCCTTACTTTGCAATGTCCCAGTCACTGATGAGGTATGGGAAGGACTCCATATAGTTATAAAGTCATTTGCTGTGTCCCTTGTACAATTAACCCTTCCATCCCCATCTTTCCCCATCTCCTGTGCAAGGCTGGATGGCTGAAGTCGAAAAGTATGCATTTAAAAAAGAAAAACACTGTCAAAATATTTAGAAATCTAAAGATGGCAAAGTATTCTGTGTCACAACCTACAACGTACAAAAAGACACTATCAGGTCCTTAAAATAACATTTGTAGTTTTAACAATTACAAACTGATAGCATTGCTTGTTGCCCTGATTTTGTTTACATTTTTCTGCATGAAATAGACATATGCTGCTAATAAATTATTGGAAGTCAGTAAGCAAACTGATAATGTACTATAGTGAACTAAACCAATGTTACTAATCAATACATTGGTTGTTGTCCTGACTTTATTTACATTTTTCTGCATGAAATAAACATAACTTCTTGTAAATCTGTAAGCAAACTGATAATGTACTACAGTGAACTAAACTAATGTTACTAATAAATACATTTTTGCAAGTGTGTAACTGAACTGATAATGTTGTTTTTTCCTGTAATAACCTCAAATGAAACTAAAGTAGTAATTTAACACTGTATTAATATTTCAACACTTTTTGCATCTGTGTCCCTCCATAAAATTAATCTTAACAGGTGAACTCTCTACATTTGCTGTCATGACCCTTAGGTCCTAACGTACTGTTCTGTATGTGAAACTCTACCCACTGTTTTACCATAGCCGCTTCTTTAGCTGACATCATTTAACTTTGCTGCAAGGATTAAATAGTTAGAACTGTAACTGCATAAACTGTCACTAAGAATATGTAATTAATTTTTACCATGCTGTTTTTTTGACATACAGTACTGTCTTTAATTCAACACACTGAGCTGGGCTATAATCTGATGAACTGCACTTTCTGCATGAATTATATACATTCTTTATGTAGTATGAACTGATTTAATTCTGGAAACATACTTGTCTACCCTTTATACAAGTATAACATGGGAGTATGTGAAGTTTGTAAATATAATATACACATTTATTACTAGAGTTGAACTGATTTAATTCTGGAAATGTATGTGTCTGCCCTTTATACAAGTATAACATAGGAGTTGAACCTGTGGCTTTAATGACTCAACATATTTATGATGCACTCTTTTTTTGCATGGGATCTAAACTTTTAACTGTACTATCACTTCTAAAATCTAGCTTTGACTTTAAATTTTACGTTCTGTAAACTAGCAAAACATCATTTAATATTTGTGAATGCCTTTTTGTCTCGGTCTGCATCACAATATTATTTATGCATTGCAACCTTTTACTACCAGAATAACAATGTCTGCTAAATAAAACAATGACACAAAAAATTAATTTTCCAAATCTGTAACTGTAAATCCTTTATTATGAAAATTAACTTGACTGTCATTTCTGGTATACCCTACACAACATTTATGCGTCCATTTACCCTTTTTTTTCTAACTGGTCACTCCCAAAACATCTTTCTGAACACTTCAGCTGTGTCAGCTGGACTGGAATTTATCTTACCTTTAACCCATAAATCTGCATGTTCCTGTCGTAAACAATTCTTCAAATTCTGTTTATTTGCACAATCTACTGCATGCAAATTCTTACAAATGTCATCTGTGTGCACGACTGTACATTGTGTAGTATTTTTATTTTTCCAAAAAGTCTTGTTACTGAAGTCTAAAACAACGTATAACTCTGATGACATGTCTATACGTAGTATGGAGCTGTTACACTTTAAACTGTTAGCTATTGTAATCTTTGTCCCTTTAAATCCTAACAAAACTGCATTTGTGTTCTCTAATAAAGGTCTATTTGTAACTGAAATTGATTTGTCTATATTAATCAATACGTTATTCTACAATTTTTCTGCAAACAATGAAATATTGTTATTTCTTTTAATCTTAAACAATGACAGACCTCTGGTTTGGTGCTGGATTGCCACACCCTTTACAGAGAAGCTGAAAATCCTTCTTTATAGAACTAGAAACAACACTGACTTGAGCTATGGAATGCATTGTTGCTTTATTTTGCTCTGAAACAGTAATAATTTTACTTTGTGCTGAAGTTTGTATATCATTTATGCTGGAATTTATTTTACCAGATTGATCAAAATCTGCACTCTGATCCCTCTTATCCCCCCTCAGTGCAATATTTGCACTGACTTTTAAAAACAATAAACTAGAATTTATGACATTCTGAACATTTGTATTTGAAATAATGTGAACTTGTGACATTGCATGTGTTTGCTTTATGTTTGGTCAGGAAATCTGCATGTTATGTACATTTTGAAATAAAATGTATACTTAAGGGGTGAAGTGCCTCCAAAACAAAGTTATAAGTCCAGTAGAAAAAAGAGAGTAGAAGCACACCACGACAATCAAAGCCAACTTAAAAAGCTGATGTATCCTTTATTTGTAGAAAGTAAGCGCTTTCACGCCTCACAGGGCGCTTCTTCAGACTTTAATGAAAATAAAAAGTAAAAAACTCCCTTATATCTCTACTTAACTCTTTCTTAAGCCAATTAAATCTCTGAATGTTAATTAGCTAATTAATTCTAATTAATTCTAATTTACAGCATTTAATTTCCTTGTCTTTAGAGATCTTTATAAAGACAGTTGTTGACTGATAGAATTGTCTAATAAAACTGGCAGTCTACTGTGAGTTTCTAAAAATAATAATAAAATATTAATAAAATATATTCATACACATGATGTACCTATCATGAACATACATAAAAAAATTCATATAGAAACATAAAAATATAAAAAATACATAAACATATAAATATGAAAATGTAAAAAATACATACATATACATATCCATATCTGTATACTTATATGT
This sequence comes from Protopterus annectens, assembly GCF_019279795.1. Lineage (NCBI taxonomy): Eukaryota > Metazoa > Chordata > Ceratodontiformes > Protopteridae > Protopterus > Protopterus annectens. Next base: position 14,973,404 of record NC_056738.1, on the reverse strand, counting down.
GACTCAATCTATACCTCAATATTATGTATAAATATATGTGTGTGAAAGTATATATATGTGAATAAGTATGTATAAAAATATATATAAAAAATATATATATATGATACATAAAAAATACATATATATATATATATATATATATATATATAAGTATATATGAATATATATGTGAATGTATGAAGTAAATTTAATATATGATGGAAATGTGTATGAATGTAAATATAAAAGTGAATGTAAAAATGTATATAAAAATGTATATAAAAAAGTATGTATATGCTTATATATGTATGTGAGAATCGCATAAATGTGTATGTGAGAGTATGTGGTGAAAATCAGTATGAATTAAGTGCAATATGTATATTTAAATGAGAGAAACTAGTGTATGCAAGTGAAGAAATGTATGGAAAGAGCAGTGTTGTTAATGTCTCAATGGTCTATCTTTCAAAAAGGGTTTTAAAGAAACTCTATCATTGAGACCATGTCTAATATCAGCTTGTAGTCTGATTATCCATTTGTTCTCTTCTTTTTCAGTAAAGTTACTTATGTTTCCTAGCCTTGTGGTGGTATGTATCAGTTCTAAAACCATGAACTTAAATTTATGTGTGGTATCATTATAAATTACATGTTTGGCTAGGGCATTGGTCTCATTCTCTTTGCTTATGGCATATAGATGTTCCCTAATTCTCTCTCTTAATGTTCTATTCATTTTACCAACATAATACATATTGCATTTCTGACAAACACCTAAATAAACAACATTTCTGGAAGCACAACTAGCATAGAAATCAAACTCATAACATACTTGTGTGTCAGGATGTATAAAAGCATTTCTATTATATATATATTGACACTGGTTACAATTGTAACAAGGAAAAGTTCCCTTTTTTACTGAAAGTATTCTAGTCTGTTTGTGCTCATAACATAGTAGTCTCTTCAAGGACCTAGTGTTCTTATAACTAAAGCTCGGATGTTGACCTACTATCTTACTAATCTCTTCATCTAAAATCAAAATTCCCCAGTTCTTTCTAATAACATCTGTTATCATTCTATTACAGTTAGTATAAGGGATATTAACTCTTTGTCCAATCTTATTTCTTTTCTGATGAACTACCATATTATTATTCTGTTGTTCAGCACCTTCTATATATGGACGTCCTTTACCTGTTCGATCCACATAATTTAGATTCTCTAAATCTTTTTTATTATAACCCCTGTCTGATAAATCCTTTTCTGTGTCTAATAAGGCTTTTTCGAAAATTTCCTGTTTACTAGTTAACCTTGAGCATCTCAATGCCTGGTTCTTTACCACGTTTTTATATATGTGGGGGATGCATACTGGTTCTGTGTAAGAAGGCATTTCTTCGACAGGGTTTCCTATAGATAGATGTATGTATCTTATCTCTATCTTTTGAAATCAACACATCTAGAAACTCTATAGAATCTTTTGAGCAGTTACTAGTTAATGTTAAAAAGCTAGTGGTGCCATTTATATAGGTAATAAAATCATTAAGTGATTCATAGTCTCCTCCCCAAATCAAAAAGAGGTCATCCACAAATCTCTTATAAAGTCTAATATATTTAGAAAAACCAGTATGTTGTAGAATGTATGTATGTTCCCAGTAAGCAAGTACTAAATTTGCATATGAGTTGGCACATGGGGTACCCATTGCCACTCCTGTTGTTTACAAAAATACTTATCAGCAAATATGAAAACATTATTATTCAAAATTATTTCCAATAACATTATAATCTTAATTACCTCATCACTTGTTATAGCTTTCTGAATTAGGTACAACCTTAAATATTCTAGACCTACATCATTGGGTATACATGTAAATAGGGACTTTACATCCAGGGTTACTAGATAATCTGTTTCCATCAAGAGCCCATCATTATTTAATGTAGTTAGTGCTTCTAAAAACTGTTGCATGTCCCTAAGAATAGATGTAGTTGTTTGTACAATAGGTTTTAGCTGTTTCTCTATATAGATGGAGATGCTCTCAGTTAACCATCCCTTGCCTGAGACTATAGGTCTCAGAGGTGGTTTTTGTAGGTTCTTATGAATCTTTGGTAAACCTCTAAACATAGGAACTAGTGGTTTCTCAATAAGAAAGTATTTGTAAAGATCATTATCTATAATAGAGCACATTAGCATATCATATAAATCTGTGTATACATTCTTAATTAAAACATTCAATTCCATAGGAGTTAGGCACTTATAGGTAGTCTGTTCAGACAACATGTCAGTTATTTCTTTCTCATAAAAGTCCTCGTCTAATATCACAGTGGCACCTCCCTTATCCATGAGCCTAATCACAATATTTACATTATCCTGTAATTCATTTAAAGCTTGTCTTTCTTCACTAGTTAAATTAAAAATTGCGTTTTGGCTTACAAGATCTATCATTAAACAGTGCTAATAAGTCCAGTACATGCTTTTTCAAAACATTCTAAATAACTGTGTAGTGGAGGTATAAAAGTTGATGGTTTAGAAAATACACCGACATTGTTATTCATTAAACCTTGATCATCATTATTGTATAGTAAGCCTAATGCTACATTTCTAGTAAAGCACTTGAGGTCAATTATAATATTAGTTACATCAACAGACTGTGAAGGAATAAAAGATAATCCTTTATTCAAAACAGTTACCTCCATTGACGTTAAAGTATGTTTCGATAAGTTCACTATTAAGTCCTTTGTGCTGGCTTCAGAATTTTCTTCTGGAATTCGTATGGCTCCTCGGACGTCTTCCTCTTGCGCCCCTTGTAAGTCGGACTCCATTCTTGTCTGTTCATAGGTGTGAACGAAAGGGGAAAATGGAGCTCTTCATGTAATTCCTCTATGGTATCTATTGCTGTCGTTGTTGTTAGCGTCGTTTTAGGTCGAACGACCGGTTGAGGATTGTCTTTGAATGAAGAGACAGGCTCTGGATTGTCCTTGAATGTAGCGACAGGCTCAGCGTGCATCTCCACCACTACCTCTTTCTCGTTTCACATGCTGTTAGCCGGAAATGATGTAATAGAACCGGTAGTGGTTGTAGGAACAGTAACTCGATCGTACTGTGTTACTGCTTTCTCAGTGTAAGAGGGAGTTTCAGCATTTCTGGTCCTGATGGACTCCTTCGGCCAGGAGAAGACGTTCCCCTTGGCAAAATCTAGACAGTCCCTTTGTAATTTCCTTTTTTTATCTAAGAGTAGTCTATTATCATGTATAGATAATGTGGTCGATAGTTCCCTAAAAAACCCCTATGTCTGTATGTTGTTAAGGGATTTAACCAAAAGTTGATTTAATGTATCTGCTTCGCTTGCAGAATCTGAACTGAAAAGCGAAGCAGATACATTAAATCAACTTTTGGTTAAATCCCTTAACAACATACAGACAGAGGGGTTTTTTAGTGAACTATCGACCACATTATCTATACATGATAATAGACTACTCTTAGATAAAAAAAGGAAATTACAAAGGGACTGTCTAGATTTCGCCAAGGGCGTCTTCCTGGCGAAGGAGTCCATCAGACCAGAAATGCTGAAACTCCTCTTACATTGAGAAAGCAGTAACACACGATCGGTTACTGTTCCTACCACCACTACGGTTCTATTACATCATTTCGAACAGCGTGGCGAGAGAGGTAGTGGTGGAGATGCACGCTGAGCCTGTCGCTACATTCAAGGACAATCCAGAGCCTGTCTCTTCATTCAAAGACAATCTCAACCGGTCGCCGACCTAAAACAACGCTTAACAACGACAGCAATAGATACCATAGAGGAATTACATGAAGAGCTCCATTTTCCCCTCGTCAAACCTATGAACAGACAAGAATGGAGTCCGACTTACAGGCGCAGAAGAAGACGTCCGAGGAGCCATTTAATTCCAGAAGAAATTCTGAAGCCAGCACAAAGGACTTAACAGTGAACTTATCGACATACTTTGCGTCAATGGAGGTAACTGTTTTGAATAAAGGATTATCTTTATTCCTTCACAGTCTGTTGATGTAACTAATATTATAATTGACCTCAAGTGCTTTACTAGAAATGTAGCATTAGGCTTACTATACAATAATGATGATCAAGGTTTAATGAATAACAATGTCGGTGTATTTTCTAAACCATCAACTTTATACCTCCACACAGTTATTTAGAATGTTTTGAAAAATGTAAGTGGACTTATTAGCACTGTTTAATGATAGATCTTGTAAGCCAAAAATGCAATTTTTTAATTTAACTAGTGAAGAAAGACAAGCTTTAAATGAATTACAGGATAATGTAAATATGGTGATTAGGCTCTGGATAAGGGAGGTGCCACTGTGATATTAGACAAGGACTTTTATGAGAAAGAAATAACTGACATGTTGTCTGAACAGACTACCTATAAGTGCCTAACTCCTATGGAATTGAATGTTTTAATTAAGAATGTATACACAGATTTATATGATATGCTAATGTGCTCTATTATAGATAATGATCTTTACAAATACTTTCTTACTGAGAAACCACTAGTTCCTATGTTTAGAGGTTTACCAAAGATTCATAAGGACCTACAAAAACCACCTCTGAGACCTATAGTCTCAGGCAAGGGATGGTTAACTGAGAGCATCTCCATCTATATAGAGAAACAGCTAAAACCTATTGTACAAACAACTACATCTATTCTTAGGGATACACAACAGTTTTTAGAAGCACTAACTACATTAAATAATGATGGGCTCTTGATGGAAACAGATTATCTAGTAACCCTGGATGTAAAGTCCCTATTTACATGTATACCCAATGATGTAGGTCTAGAATATTTAAGGTTGTACCTAATTCAGAAAGATATAACAAGGGATGAGGTAATTAAGATTATAATGTTATTGGAAATAATTTTGAATAATAATGTTTTCATATTTGCTGATAAGTATTTTTTGCAAACAACAGGAGTGGCAATGGGTACCCCATGTGCCAACTCATATGCAAATTTAGTACTTGCTTACTGGGAACATACATACATTCTACAACATACTGTTTTTTCTAAATATATTAGACTTTATAAGAGATTTGTGGATGACCTCTTTTTGATTTGGGGAGGAGACTATGAATCACTTAATGATTTTATTACCTATATAAATGCCACCACTAGCTTTTTAACATTAACTAGTAACTGCTAAAAAGATTCTATAGAGTTTCTAGATGTGTTGATTTCAAAAGATAGAGATAAGATACATACATCTATCTATAGGAAACCCTGTCGAAGAAATGCCTTCTTACACAGAACCAGTATGCATCCCCCACATATATTTAAAAACGTGGTAAAGAACCAGGCATTGAGATGCTCAAGGTTAACTAGTAAACAGGAAATTTTCAAAAAAGCCTTATTAGACACAGAAAAGGATTTATCAGACAGGGGTTATAATAAAAAAGATTTAGAGAATCTAAATTATGTGGATCGAACAGGTAAAGGACGTCCATATATAGAAGGTGCTGAACAACAGAATAATAATATGGTAGTTCATCAGAAAAGAAATAAGATTGGACAAAGAGTTAATATCCCTTATACTAACTGTAATAGAATGATAACAGATGTTATTAGAAAGAACTGGGGAATTTTGACTTTAGATGAAGAGATTAGTAAGATAGTAGGTCAACATCCGAGCTTCAGTTATAAGAACACTAGGTCCTTGAAGAGACTACTATGTTATGAGCACAAACAGACTAGAATACTTTCAGTAAAAAAGGGAACTTTTCCTTGTTACAATTGTAACCAGTGTCAATATATATATAATAGAAATACCTTTATACATCCTGACACACAAGTATGTTATGAGTTTGATTTCTATGCTAGTTGTGCTTCCAGAAATGTTGTTTATTTAGGTGTTTGTCAGAAATACAATATGTATTAGTTTGGTAAAACGAATAGAACATTAAGTGAGAGAATTAGGGAACATCTATATGCCATAAGCAAAGAGAATGAGACCAATGCCCTAGCCAAACATGTGATTTATAATGATACCACACATAAATTTAAGTTCATGGTTTTAGAACTGATACATACCACCACAAGGCTAGGAAACATAAGTAACTTTACTGAAAAAGAAGAGAACAAATGGATAATCAGACTACAAGCTGATATTAGACATGGTCTCAATGATAGAGTTTCTTTAAAACCCTTTTTGAAAGATAGACCATTGAGACATTAACAACACTGCTCTTTCCATACATTTCTTCACTTGCATACACTAGTTTCTCTCATTTAAGTATACATATTGCACTTAATTCATACTGATTTTCACCACATACTCTCACATACACATTTATGCGATTCTCACATACATATATAAGCATATACATACTTTTTTATATACATTTTTTATATACATTTTTACATTCACTTTTATATTTACATTCATACACATTTCCATCATATATTAAATTTACTTCATACATTCACATATATATTTATATATATATATATATATATATATATATATATATATATATATATATATATATGTATTTTTTATGTATCATATATATATATATTTTTTATATATATTTTTATACATACTTATTCACATATATATACTTTCATACACTTATATATTTATACATAATATCGAGGTATAGATTGAGTCACATATAAGTATACAGATATGGATATGTATATGTATGTATTTTTTACATTTTCATATTTATATGTTTATGTATTTTTTATATTTTTATGTTTCTATATGAATTTTTTTATGTATGTCTGTTTGCGTATAGGTACAACATGTGTATTAATATATTTTATTAATATTTTATTATTATTTTTAGAAACTCACAGTAGACTGCCAGTTTTATTAGACAATTCTATCAGTCAACAACTGTCTTTATAAAGATCTCTCTAAAGACAAGGAAATTAAATGCTGTAAATTAGAATTAATTAGAATTAATTAGCTAATTAACATTCAGAGATTTAATTGGCTTAAGAAAGAGTTAAGTAGAGATATAAGGGAGTTTTTTACTTTTTATTTTCATTAAAGTCTGAAGCGCCCTGTGAGGTGTGAAAGTGCTTACTTTCTACAAATAAAGGATACATCAGCTTTTTATGTTATGTACATTGACCATGTTTACATCTGTATTTACAATGCTACTACTTAACTCTGTATTTTGAATTACTTGTAAACTAGAATTTATTACATTATGAACATTTGTAGTTGAAATGACTTAACTCTGTATTTAATTACATGTGCTGTAGCATTTATAATGATGTTCATAGTCTATAAACCATAATTAGTGACATAAGCTGACTCATTCTGCAAATTATGTTGCAGAGTGCTTCTGTGATTTAACTCTTTTGCATCTGAAATGATGTAACATTTCTGAACCAATAACCTTTAACTTTAAATGAACATTTCTGGAACACAGTTTTTTTAGACTGTTTGCCCAATTTTTAACTTTAAACCAAACATTTACTGGTGTCTTAACTGTAGAAATATTACTTGACATGTTTATACAAAAGGTATGCAAGTGACTTTACTGATGTAATTAAACTTTTCTGAGCTTTTTTAGTTAAAATGTGCATATAAACTCTTACATAACTTTATGACTCTTGAAGAATGTGTCCTGTCGTCTGGATCTTTTAAAATGTTTTTTTGCTTCTTGGCTATGTGACATCACAATGGAAACTGGAATATTTGTGGAGATGGTGAAGTACATTGCTGTTAACTGGATAATGCTTCTTTATGTTTTGAAGGAACACTCCTGAAGGTTGTAGATTTTCTGAAATAGTGCTGTTCATTTAGGCTTTGTTGATGTAGTGTTTAAACACTGGTTCTCTGCAAACTGTCTAATAGCTGAAATTACTGTATGTAGAGGTAGGCTGTTTTCTGTATGAAGTTTACATCTGTAATATTAGTGCAGTCTTACCTAAAGATCTTTCCTGTAAGGAGTAACTGTAGTGCTGTCAGCTGTGGCCTTATTCTGTATGGAGTTTACAGTTTCCCATCTGGAATCTCACTAGTGTACTGCTGAAAAGTCAGTTATGAAACACTTCCTCTGTAGTTACTGATAGACTTGAAAAAAAGTGTTAGAGACTGCTTTTACTTTGCACTGAAGTCTTTTCTGTAGAATCCACATAGTCTGACTGTTGATAAGCTTGCTTTGAACAAAACACTGCTCTTCTGTGATTGCTCTGTAGAACACTTAGTCTGACTACTGATGCAAGGTGCTATGGAGTTTTGGGACTTACTTTAACTGCTGTTCCCCCCATCAATAGCTGGCTCACCATTGAAAGAATTGATGACTGTGTTATACTGGAATTAACTGGAAACAACTGAAATGAGACTTGAATGACAGTCTTTATCTGTTGATTACTCAAACTTGTGCTGAACAGGTGCCAATCTCTCCTTTATGGGCAAAGTATTTTTGTACTTTCACAATAAAGCCTTCACATGCTGCAGTTAGGTTAATAATGTTTTATTAGATGTTAACAGTATCTAAATACTGTCTTCAATAACAGTGCTGATAAACAATAGCAGTCTGTAGAAATTCTGGAATGTTGGATAACAATAACAATGCTGATAAATATATCCAAAGTTTCTGCATGTATATTGTGATTGTCCTGAATAATATCATCTGAAACAGTCTTTTCCTCCTGAATAGTGTGGATATTTGACCTGACTTCTGTACTCAAGCTTGAGTGTCTGTACTGTAAAGACCCTTTTACATAACAGTTCAAAAGCCAACTACTGAATTCTCTGACCGTGTCTGAAGTATATCTTAATAATACCAAAAATCCTGTAATGCTTACACCCCTCTTTAGCCTTAGTTTCCAAGCCTTGTTTTCCATGTGCCTCTGTATCTAGCATGCATTGTAAGTATACATATCTTTCCTTTGAGAAAGGAACATTCTGTATTTTTGCACATTTCATGCTTAGCCAGCAAGATTATCTTTTCTTTTTAAATGGACTGTCTTTCCCTGAAACTGAATGTATACATGAAAACACAAGTCTGACTGTATTTTCAGGCCTATTATTCTACCTTAAAAAGAAATAAGTAACTACTGACAAAAAATTTACTAAACAGTGAATTTACTAAGAATACCTTCAGTCTAACAAGCATATTGACAGAGAAATACAGCTAATTGAGAGCACACTGATGGGAAGATACAGCTATCTGAGTGTACAATGACAGGAAATGCAGTTCAGTGAGAGCACACTGACAAAGAAATGTAATTCACAGAGAGCAAACATTGACAGAAATAAGTAACTACTGACAGAAAAATGTTGCTAAAGGATAACACATTGATTGAAAAGTGCATTAACTGACAGAGACATGCAGCTCACTGAGAACACACTGACATAGGAATACAGCTCACTGACAGCACACACTGATAGAGTAAGGCAGGTTACTGAGAGCAGACTGACTGAAAAATGCAGTTCATTGAGGGCACCCAGACAGGAAGTTACAACTCACTGGGGACACACTGACAAAGAAATACAATTCACTGAGAGCACACTAACAGAGAAATGCAGTTCACCAACAGCACACTAACAGAGAAATACAGCTCACAGGCAGCACACTTTCAGAAAAATGTAGCTCATGGAGAACACACTGAAACAAATTCAACTCACTGAGAGCACACTGAGAGGAAACTTCAGCTCAATGAGTGCACATACTGATTGAGAAATGCAGATCAACAATTGCATAGAGATAGAGAAACACAGCTCACTGAAAGCACATTGACAAGAGAACTGCAGCTCACTGACAGCACAATATAGAAATGCAGCTCACTGATATCACACTGACAGAGACATGCAAGTCAGTAAGAGCAACACTGAGAGAGAAATGCAGCTCAATCAGAGCACAAACTGATAGAGAAATGCAGATCACCTAGAGCATACTGTAAGAGAACTGCAGCTCATTGGGAGTGCACTGACAGGGAAATGCAGTGTACAGAGGGCACACACCTATAGAGAAATACATCTCAATGAGAGCGCATACCGATAGAAAACTAGCTATCTGAGAGAACACACAGATAGAGAAACAAAGCTCACCTAGGCAAGACTGAGAGAAAAATACAGCTCACTGAGAGAACATATTAATAGAGAAATGCAGCTCACCGAGAGCAGATTGACTGAGAAATGCAGCTGAGTGAGAGCACACTGACAGGAAAATGCAACTGTCTGAGAGCTCAGTGACAGAGAAATGCGCTCATTAAGGGCACACTGACAAAGGAATACATCTCACTGAGAGCAAACACTGATAGAGAAATACATCTCACTGAGAGCACACCTTGCTAGAGAAACACATCTATCTGAGAGTTGACACTGATAGACAAACAAAAAGTTAATCTAGACCATACAGACAGAGACATGCAGCTCACCAAGAGCACACTGACAGGAAAATGCAACTGTCTGAGAGCTCAGAGACATGCAGCTCACCAAGAGCACACTAACAGGAAAATGCAACTATCTGAGAGCTCAGCGGCAGAGAAATGCGCTCATTAAGGGCACACTGACAAAGGAATGCAACTCATTGAGGGCAAACACTGATAGAGAAATACATCTCACTGAGAGCACAACTTGCTAGAGAAACACATCTATCTGAGAGTTGACACTGATAGACAAAGTTAATCTAGACCATACAGACAAAGACATGCAGCTCACCGAGAGCACACTGAAAGGAACATGCAAATTGCTTAGAGGAAACTGACAAAGAAATGCAACGCACTGTGAGCACATTGATAGTGAAATTCAACTCAATGAGTGAACATTGACCAAGAAATGTAGCTCATGTGCAGCACATTTTCAGAGAAATGCTCACTGCGACAACACTGAGAGAAACACATCTCACTGAAAGCACAGTGGCAGAGAAATACAGCTCATTGAGAGCACACTCATGGAAGAATGCAGCTGTCTTGATTGTACAGTGACATGAAATGCAACTCATTGAGAGCACAATGACAGAGAAATGTCGCTCACTAAGAGCACACTGATAAAGAAATGCAACTCATGGAGAGAAATCACTGATAGAGATAAATAGTTACTGACAGAAAAACATTGTTAATTGATAGCACACTGATTGAGGAGTACAGCAACTGACAGAGGCATCCAGTTCACTGAGACCACACTGACAGAGAAGTGCAGATCCCTGACATCATGCTGACAAAGAAATGCAGCTGACCAAGAGCACACTGACATACGAATGCAGCTCACTGACAGCACAAACACACATAGAGAAATGCAGCTCACTGACAGCAGACTGATATAGTTGTGCAGCCAATGACAAAGAAATACAGCTCACTGAGAGCACTATGGCAGAGAAAGGCCACTGACCAAGAGCTCAGTGATAGAGTAATTTGTCTCACTGAGAGCTTACTGATAGAGAAAAATAGCTCACTGAGAGTTTATATTAATGGAGAAATGCAGCTCAGTGAGAGCATGCCGACAGAGAAATGCATCTTACCAACAGCACACTGAGAGAAAAATGCAGAGCATGAATAGCACACTAACAGAGAAATGCTGCTCACTGAGAGCACTGATTTTTCCCTGGGAAGACACTGATAGAGAAATGAATAATTGAGCTGCAGCTTGTGTCAAAATAAGACTATGTCAACAAAGCACAAGTGTAAGATAAGTTTTGCATTATAAACCACTTTTATGCCACTACTGCCACACCTCTGTGCTTTGATGGGTATAATTGTTTATATACCACACATTCTTTTTTAGATTTTGATTTCCATTTTCTAGTGATTGCTTTTTTGGCAGCCACCATAATTAGGCACAACAAGGCCTTACCATGTGTAATCAGTTCCGATTCTGTACCACAGCTCGGATAAATCATCTCCCGTGTCACACTAATCCGCCCACTCAGCATTTCCGGGGTGAAGAGTGAGTGCTAGCACATATACATAGTGAGCTTGCGGGAAACCCCTTGAGGGAGGGCCTTTCTTGAGAAGATAATTTTGTTGTATTAAATCATGTATATGTTAAAAAAAAATCCCAGTCTACCACCTGTCCATCTGTAAACATTTGATCATGAGTTAAAAAATGCAAGGATGTCTGATCCCTCAAAGTAAAATCCCATTCATGACAAGAAGACACTGGTTACATCACGTGAAAACACCTGATACCTAGGCCAACATTGTTGCTCTCCAAAATAAAATTATGATTTTTAGTCATAGATTATTTTTCACACTTCTATGATGAAGATAATTGCTAATGCACTATTATCAGCTTATCTAACTAGGGACAGGCATGTGCTGCCTCTGCCATAATGAATTGCTTGTTACATAAAAGAAATGAAATGTAGTCTCCTGCTCCCTATCCATCCCTTCTGTCTTGACTTCCCTATTTACAATATTTCTTGATTTGGACACACACTTCATTTTTGGGAGGACACAATGAAATGAAATAATGCATGTTTCAGTAAAAGGCTCTCTTTTATTTCTGTCCTTCAAATGTCAAATCAAACTAAGTAACTCAAAACAGGCTGATCAGTAGATATCAAACAAATAGGACTGTCACAAACTTGCTGTGAAAAAAGTAACAATTATCATGTCAAAACATCATTAAATGTCTGTTTTCATCTAGATAGACCATCAATTAATGCATGCAATATACTTCACTTTTAGCCTTAGTGGCAGCTATGTTCACACTTAGATAATTTAAACCATTACTATAGAAACATATATATGAAATAAGCACCTTAAAAAAGACATGAAAACTAATAATGACTTTTAAAAATTAAATTTCTGCTCTTCCTCATGTTAGTCAACTACCACATTATTGCATTATCCTTTGATATGAAAACTAGCCATTTATTTATTTTCTCTCTAACCTCTTTCATCAGCCTCCAGCCCTCACAATGTATAACCATACATCTATCCTCAAACATACCTCTCAACTGTACAGATTTTTGCCTTATATTTTTCATCCATTTTTCATAAAATTGTGGCTTTCTGGCAAATTAGTGGCAAGTCATTAAAGATTGAAGTTAGAAAATAATAGCAGACATTTGAGTTTTAGACTTCATACCCTTCAGAAAATTCATGCTAATGCAAAACTTGTTATTTTATCAACTTTCTATGTTTGTAAGAGCAATATTTACAAATTGTCTCCATTTGCATCACTTTTTTCATGGCTTTGTCCAGATTTCTTACTGTAAGAGGTTGAGAGATATGTCCTCAAACAAAGTGACAGTTCATTATGGTCCCTATTGTCTCGCTGCCATTCAGGATGTTTTGTTTCTCTCAATGCCAGTTCCATGCTTTTAACATAGAAATCTGGGTGATTATTAGCAATGATAGCATGTCTCTTCTGCCTTGTAGTCTTTCACAATATTTTGAGCATATTGTTTCAAACATATACTTGATTGTGTATTTAAACTTAAGGTTCATCCAAATGAATAGTCTACAATCAGAGCACAAAAAGAAACCTAATCAGAGCTACCTCTGGATGCTATAGAGCACACCTGTAACCAGGTAAATTATGGCTAATTTGTTGGATCAGTATTTCTGTACCCCTTTAAAATGTTTGATTCTGTTGGCCATGTAACATGTCTCATGATTCTAAGCAGCTATGGTTGAAAGTTATCTTGAAATGGACAGCCACTCAGTTGAAATGCTACTATTTCACATCTATTGCCTTTAACCACTGGAGTTCCTCAGGGCTCAGTGCTAGGACCCTTCCTTTTTACTATTTTTATGAATGAAATTGTCTCTCATTGTGAAAAAGCAAAACTGGTTCAGTATATCAATGACTCTACAATTCTTTTAGTGAATTATCCATAAATGGTGTTGCTTTGCTGGCAAATTTGACACTGGACTGTTAGTTTAGGGGAAGAGGTTGATCTATTTAGAGGGTGGTTAGTTAAGGGGGAAAGAGTGGGTAAAGTCATGAGGTAGGTGAGGAAGAGGAGAAGGAGGTGGGTTGGTATATAAGGTCAGACTGAGTGGAGGATCATTATTTTTGCACTGCAGAGTTGAGTTGTGCAGTCCATAGGGTAGTGCTCAAGGTAATCAGCTTGAGGTTGTTATTGGTGAGGTCCTAGGTATTTTGGTGGAGTCAGGTAAACTGTTTTCCTTAATCTCTCAGGGTAGGTGAGCAGGAGAAGGTGGGGAAGTATTGTCTTAATGTATAAAGTTGTAGGGTGTTTAGTAAGTAGGATGCAGTTACAAGGGGGTTAATTAATGTGTGACTTCTTAACAGTGTTGGGACTTGTAGTGATAGCTAAATGGTTGTTAGAATTGTTAGTATTGGGGGTATCCCTCACTTGGTGGATTGGGTAGCCAGTGAGGAGTGCAGGTATTAAATAATGACACTTACTTGAGATGCAAGCTATCCATTAAAAGATGGTACTAACTTATACCATGGGGACATGCTTTCAATTTAGCTTCTATTTAAGTTTATAAGAGCAGTATGTAAAAATATCTATCCCTAAACTGGGCTGTTTTCCCTTTGTATGGCAGGCTCTCTCTGAATTTTGACCACTAGATGGGTTTTCTGTTTAAATAAGGGAAAATGATAGCAGGGTTAAGGGTCTGAACATAGGTTAGGTAGGGTTTTATGTAGAGAAAATACTGCTCATTGTAATTGGAGGAGCCACATGGTGTAGCAGGTTTTCTGTTTTAATGAAGAAAAAACTGTTAGTATGGTTAGGAGTGTGGAAAACATGCTAGAGAGCATTTTATTAGATTAAAACCCTGCTTGTTGTCATATGTGGAGCAATATGCTGTGGTGAGACCTGTTTGGAACATTGCAGCACAAGCCTGACGTCACTGATGTCTTTGGGCCATGGTGTGTGGTTCCCTAGGCAACAAGTGTACCCAGGGTGTCTGGAATGGGTTGTAGGGGCATCTGTGGTTTGAAGGGCCCTTTCATTGATTATGGCAATTTAAAAAAACAGAAAAAAAGGGAAACCTTTTTCATAATGCAGCTGAGTACCAGATGCTCACATTAAGAATGAAGACATGGTAGGTTTACAGGTTGCAGGCAGATACCGCTTCAGCTGCTCAGTTTGCAAGTTAGTTGCATACGTTTGGTAGAAATGTCTCCATTCAATGTGCCAGCAGTGCATGCTACTACAATAAGGCACAGGGGCAATACATAACATCTGTGCTCAATAGTTAAATCTTTTGCTTATTTGGCTGTTGTCCTTTACTCATCAATTCAGGTGAAGCCAGAGATTCATAGTAAGGGGTGAGGTGCTTACAGGGCAGCTACAGGATACAATTTTTGATTCTCATCTTGGTCATGATTTTCTTATTTGCTAGGTAGGTATTGAGCAAGGTCTAGATGGTAAATTGTAGTCTGTGGTGCAGGGCTGATCACAATTTGTATGACTTTGAGGCAAAGGGGGCAGCTCTAGGTGACTGACCTTGGGGGACACCTGGGGGATTTAGAGATAGTCAATGAAGGGATAGTAGCACAAACTAATTGAGAGGGTAAAGAATTTAGGATTTAAAATAATAACTAAGGAATTTAGGATTTAAAATAACTAAGGAATTTAGGATTTAAAATAATACCATTAAGGTCTTCAGATGCAAAGGAATCACTGGTGGTATTAGTATGCAGACTGGCTTCTGACTTATATATATATATATATATATATATATATATATATATATATATATATATATATATATAATGAGCAGTAAGTATGCAGGGTGAGTTTATATACTGGCATGTTCTTTTCTGCATTCCAGGATGGTGCAAGTGAAGGACACTGCTCAGAAATGGCAAGAGTTGGTATGGCAGGCAGATAAATTGTTCTACAAAGTGTGAGCACAGGGCTAGAAACAGCAGGAGGCCATCAAAGCTGAACTGCTAAAGAGGTAGATTGAAATGATGGGCTTGGGTGAAGCAGCCAGTAACACAGGCCTTGGGATAGAGAGCAGCAAGGACCAGGAGGTTACAAGGGTGAGTGGTTGATACACCTTCATTGGAACAACAACAAACAGGTAATGACAGCAATAATGATACTCTTTCAGGTCAAGGTGAGGTAGGTGCTGTAATGTCAGATACTGATTTGCCTACTTTAGTGTGTGACTTGAGTGTAGGTGACAGGAGGATGTGACAGAGTTTGCCTGCGGGTGAAAGTCATGAAGTACAGCTAGGTGAAGCACCTGATGCTGTGTGAGGGGGTTCTAGAACTGGGTGGGGCAGAGAGTCAGATGATGGAGTGTAGTAAATTTCCTTTGTTGCCAGGGTGAGGGATTTAGGTACAGGAAGTCAAGTGGTGGAAGGAGGCTCAGATTTGGGTCAGCAGGTTTTTCCAGAGGATGGAGCAGGGGATAAGTCAATTTTTATTACTGCCATATCCTGCAAGTGGTGAAAGAGAAGATTTTGCATGTAGATTTTGTTATCATTTTTGACCTCATAGATGCAGATATGGTGCAGAGGGTGGCAGAGTTGAAGGTGCCTGGGATGAAGGATCTCATGGTAGTGTTGGCAGCACGTGGAGGAAGGGTGTGGTTAGGTTTAGGTGGAGGACCTCAGATAATTGGGCCCTGCGATTTGTCTGTTTCATGGCCATTATAGATGAAATGAGCTGCAGCAAGCTTTGACTTTGCTGTCCTATTTTGTAATGGTTATGGAAGCTCAAAGGCTTTTGGGGTGGGAATGCTTGGCTCCGTAACCTCATGGCCATGGACAAGTCATTGATATGGGAGAACAGGCATCCTGATACTTGGCTGGGGACTAAGTTAGGAAGTTGCTTGAAGGAATAGGGGCCCAGGTTAAAACTTGTTGGGCTTTCAGTATGGGAAAATGCATGTGGTTCATATATAAGTTTTCATATGTTTGAACTCACTGTGGGAGTTAGCATCCGGTGGTCAAGTGTTGGAGGAAGGATATGATGGGGCATCCAGAGGTGACAGTACTAGGGCAGAGAATACTGATGAGGTGGGAAAGAGGTGGAGGTTGAGTGGCAGTAGGGTGGGTCTGCCATTTCATGCAGGAACCAGCCATGGGCAGGATCATTTGCCTGTTAATGTGAGTCAGCTGAAATCAATCCTGGTTTGCTTTGGTAGTAGGGTTTATATACTGTTTTTTGGTGAAATCTAAGGTTCGTGGTTCAGTTATAATGTGTAAGAACCTGAAGTCTGTCTTAGGTAGGATGAAGGTGGCAAAGACATTGTTAAACAAAGAGATGGCTGTTGGTAGGTTATCAGGTCCTTTTGAAGCCCCTCTGTTTAGTGTGTATCTAGTATCTCTGTTAGATTTTAGTGCCTAAAATGTCACCAGAGGAATTTTGGCTTTTACATTACTTGTCTTTTCCAGAAGGTGATTCTGTTAATGCCCATAATGATAAAACAGATGCTAGGGTACAGTATAGATTGTTGGAAGGAGCAGTACAGGTGATTAGATTTTTTTTTAGGATCCTTGGTTGGCAAAGCTCAATACATAATTGGCCTTTAGGTTACCACCAGTGAAGAAGCAGGATTGGCAGATTTGGGGGATGCAGTTAAATGGGAAGTTTTAATTTGACAAGGCATTGCTTATAGGCTGTGAGGCAGCTTGAAAAGTTCAGCATGGATTTGCACTGGATTTGGCAGCAGAGGGTGAAGTTCATGGTGGCTGCTATTCACTATTTGGATAACGTTTTACTGAAAGCAGAAGGAAAAGAGGTAGTGGAAGTAGGGATGACGTGTTGAGCAGCTGTGTGCAGAGCTCATTGTGCCATTGGCAAAGGGCAAATTTGAGGGTCCTTCTAAGATCCTTTCATTTTTGGGCTTAGAGGTTGACTAAGAGTCAGGAGTGTTCAGATTGACAAGGTGAATAAGGTGACAGGTAGGGTGGAGACTGTGACAAAGGGAGATACTGCCAGCCCAACTATCTGGAATTTTGTAAATAATTATATGTCATTTGTTAATACCAACATGATTCATATAAGATGCTTGTGTTACAAATGTCTTAGAACTGTATGTCATGTGCATTATCAAACTTGTTTGTATAGACGTGTGTTGAAATAGGTTTTTGAAAAGTACTTGATATGTATCCACAGTGTGCCCTACTGGAATAGAACAGAAATGTACATGCACTATTGTAGCTGTTTAAATGTATATATATTTTAACAGTGGAAACTGGAACACAGGAGGTAAACTTCAGTCCAGCAAAACTTCAGAAAAATAGCTGAAATTAAAATGTATTTGGTGCCACTGCGTAGGCCACTCCTAATAGCCTTGCTCTTGGTCAAACTACCATTTGTGTTAATATTAATATTACACAGCAAGACTGGGCACCCTTTGTTAAGGGCCTTAAAGTAGCTGATAAGGCTGGTGGCAGTAACTACCTTATAGTCTGAGCAAAAGGGGGCATAGCTAGTAAACCTGTGCCAGTCATTCCCAGGTGTGTGTGTGTGTGTGTGTGTGTGTGTGTGTGTGTGTGTGTGTGTGTGTGTGTAAATCAAACCTCAAAGAGTGTGTGTATCAGCTACTTGGGCAGGGACACAAAGCACTGGTTGGACAGAGAGCGTGCTAGAGTTCTTGGCTTGGTCACTCAGCTCAGATGTCAACTCTATAGCTGTGCCAGTGAGGAGTCTTACTGGAGATCTGGAGAAAGAGGGAGAAATCAGCCCTGGACTGACTCTGGTCCCTGTGCCCTCTTAAGGGAAATTGCACTTGATGCAGAGAGGTACATCTGGAAATACTGTGTGTGTACCTGTTATCCTCCCAGTGTACATCTGCCACTGTTGTCAGTGGTGAGGATTGAGGCACCTTGATTACTGGTCCAGTGGTGGGGCATCGCATTTATTGGTGGCTGTGGTGGGATTCAGTGGCATGGCTATTGAACTCCTGTAGCCTGCAAACAGTGGTCATTTAAGAAGATGTTTGTACTCTCAAGCAGCCACACTGTAGACATTCAGCGTTTCATATCATAATAGTTTTATTTATTTTTTTTTAGCTTAGTTAGTAAGGGAGAGCAGGCAAGGATGTCAGCAGAGGAGTATGGCAAGCTGACAAGGATCCAGTTGGCTGAGATGTGCCAAGACAAAGGACTGGTGCATGCCAACCTGACTAAAGCAGAAATTATTGCAGACTTAGTCACAGTTGCATCACAGACCAGCAACCAGGAGGACAACCAGATTTGCCTCAAGGATGTACAATTCTCAGAAAATGAACAGTTCAACCTCACCTCAGAGGACTTAAAAATCCATCTGGATTTAAAGAGATGAACTGGAGCAAAATGTGGACAGTTCAACCTTGCCTCAGAGGACTTAAAAATCCATCTGGATTTAAAGAGACGAACTGGAGCCAAATGTGTGGTAAAAGAATCAGCAGAGAGACTGCAGAATTTGGAGGCTGAATTAAAGGAGAAACAGAAACAAATGGAATTAGAATCAGCAGAGAGATTGAGGTATCTGGAAGCTGAAGAGAGGCAGAGGCAACATGAAAAAGAAATGCTGACTCTTCTCTGGGGTTATAGAGGCAATGGGGAAGGGAATAACCGAACCCCAGAAGCAACAACAGTCAGCAAATTTCTTCCACAATTTACAGAGGGTGATAATTTTGATAGTTTTATTCATATGTTTTAAATGGTATGTAAACATTATAATGCTGACCAAGGGCTCTGGGTATGGTTCCTGACCCCCTTACTCCATAGTAAAGCTGTAACTGCTGTTTCTAAATTGTCTGATACGAACTTCTTAAATTATAATACTGTTAAAAATTGTTTATTAGTGTGCTTTAAGTTAACACCTGAAGCTTATAGAAAAACATTTTATGAGCATAGACGCAAGGCAGATGAAAGTGTGTGTGAATATATTGATGAGCTAAGCACTTATTTTCATAGATGGGTGAGTGGGTGTCAGGTCACTACTTTTGAAGGGCTGGCAGGCCTTTTGGTGAGGGAACAAGCCCTTAGCACTTTGTCTGAGGACATGAGAATCTGGTTGGCAGGTAGGGAATGCAGTGCAGCAGATGAATTGGGGAAAAAGGGAGACCTATACCTAGCAAGCAGGGCATCACTGCACAGGAAAGTGATATCCAGTGCTGCACATGGGTCTAATGGAACCCATGGTGGGCAGCCTAAACCACTCCAACAGAGTCTGCCAGTAGCAGGGGAAGACACTAGGTCTGGTACATGGCCAGGATCAAGGGTTAAATGTTGTAAATGCTAACAGTGGGGCCAAGTAGCATATAGATGCCCACAGAGGCAAGGTGGGGAACAAAAGGTGGGAGAGCCAGTAAGTGGGAATGACAGAATGCCAGTACTAATTGGTCTGGAGACAACAAGGGTACCAAACTACCGCACAAGGTTATATTATATTTTATTATATGGGGAACAGGCCACTGCTAAGAGAGACACAGCCTCTGACCTAACCATTGTGAAGCCTGCAATGGTTAAGATGAGCACTACTTGCTTGGGCAGTCTACTCCAGTCAGAGCTTTAGGAGGGACCCCATTCCAAATACCTTTGGCTAGGGTTCACCTTGACTGGGAGGGTGGAAAAGGAAGTAAGCAAGTAGGTGTGTTTGAGGATATCCCTGCAGATGTCCTGATAGGGAATTGTTTTGATAATGCAATACCTTGTGTGCATGCTGTTACACGCAGTCAGGCTTGGAGACAAGCATGTGGTTCTGATAGCCTGGGGGGACCCAAACAGGTCACACACTTGAAGCCAGAACTGGTGAGGTGGTTACTTCAGGGAGAGAGCTACCCTGTAGCAGTGAGACTAAAGGTGAGCCACAGCTGCTTGTGGGTACTGATGTTCCCTTGGACAAAGTGACTGCAAGAGCAGAGGTGAGTAGTAGTACCCAGGCTGACAGTGAGGCACCACTGTCAGAGGATACCAGACTTCCTGTATGTCACTCGTCCGGTCAGGATAAAAGAGACGAACAGTTGTGGGTTTGGTTCAAGCAGCTTTATTATATATAAACACATCAGGGTTAAAACTTAGTAACTTAAACTTAAATAAACTTATAAACAGACTGACTACTACATTCATACATGTTAACACTTTGGCTGTTCGTGCTCACTATTTATATGCAAGTCCCTACATCTGGAAATCCTTCTTAAAGTTATAACACATGCTGTGTTCTACATCCTCCCTCTTTGAGAAGTTGGTCATACAATAAATGACAGCATTCATTGACATGCAATTATACAGAAATGATCCTCTGACATGCAGTTATACAGAACTAATTCTTTGACATGCAATCATACAAAACAAATAAAACAAACATGTCCAGGTTGCTGTGCGTTTTACACTAGGTCTAGAAATATGACCTGATCATATAACATAAAATCAGAATGGAATCTAGCAACAGGGACTGTCTTTAAGGAATGTTCAACTTTAGGGACATCTTGGACATCATCTAGAATGGGAATAGGTAATGAGACATGTTCCTTGATATGAACATTGTCTGGGTTGCTCTGAGATCTAGAGTCTGTATCACAGGTATGATGCTGCAATATTTATACAGACAAAGGAAGAAGGTGCCTGCAGTTTCTCCTGCATTCTATACCCTCAGATCTCAGCTCAGCACATATACCTTGGCTTGGCACATACTCTCACTTGACCAATTCGATCAAAGCCTTTCGCCGTTTGCATCCTCACTGTCTCTCCTTCTTTCAACGGACAAAGAAATCTGCTCATTTTATCATAGCTGGACTTCTGAAAATAACACTTTTTAAATAGTTGGGCTTTGATTGTTCTGTTGTTTTTAGCATTAGGCACCAACAAACTCGAACTGATAGTCAAGGTTGTTCTGCTTTGCCGAGATAGAAGCCTCTGAGCAGGTGAGCCAAGTAGGTTGTGACGAGGTATATTTCTGAGATTAAGTAGATTCAAGAAGATATCAGTACTGTTACGCTTTGACCTCTTTAGTAATTGCTTTGCACTCTGTACTGCATGTTTAGCCAGGCTGTTTGACTGTGGGTATTCTGGACTGCTAGTAATATGGGTAAAGTCACACTCTTTTTCAAATTTCTGAAATAATGAACTGGTAAACCAGGTACCATAATCAGGAATAACTTTATGTAGACTACTATGGACTGAGAAATTATGTTTCAACTTAATAATAACAGTACTGGATGTTAAGTTAGGTAGCAAATTTAACTCAAACCAGTTCGAATAAGAGTCTACTTGTGCTAAGTAATACTGATTGTTCCACTCAAATGTGCCAGTGTCTAATGTTGACCAAGGTAGTTCAGCAATCTGGCTTAGATGAAGCGGCTCTTTTTGCAAATGCAGTTTAGTACTACTACATACTGAACAAGATGAAAGTACTTTATCGATGTCTTTTGACAGAGAAGGCCAAAATACTAATCCTCTCACTCTTCTTTTGGTAACTTCGGAACCTAGGTGGCCACAATGCAAAATCTGAATGTATTCATGTTGTAAGGAAGTAGGAACAATAACTTTAGGACCTTTAAAAATTATACCATCTTCCATCAACATCTCATCTCTATAAGGAAAATAAGGTTAAACTTCTGGTGACACACAAGATTGCTTTGACCACTATCCAACACTGATGAAGTGGTTGAGCTTCTGCAAAATTGGAACAGTCTTTGTATGATCTCTTAGGTCATCAAGTGTTGTGGTAGAAAATTATGCACTTCCATGACATCAAAGTCAAAATTCTCTGCATCAAGCTGTTCTGTGTTATTTATGGGCAATCTGGATAAGGTATCAGCCAGATAAAGAAGTCTGCATTTTGTATAGACCATTTTGAAGTTGTATTGTTGTAATCTGAGCATCATTCTTTGTAGTCTTGCTGGAGCTGTATGCATAGGATTTTTAAAATAGTGACTAGAGGTTGATGATCAGTCTCGATTTGGATAGACTGGCCATAAATATAATCATGGAACTTTGAACATGCGAGAACAATTGCCAAAAGTTCCTTCGCAATTTGAGCATATTGCATTTCAGTTTGACTAAGAGTTCTAGATGCATAGGGAACTGGTCTGCCCTCTTGAAGAATAACTGCACCAATACTGAACTTTGAAGCATCACAGGAAAGAATTACTGGTTTGTGGACATCATAGTATCTCAATGTAGGTGGATTGGCAATTCACTGTTTGAGGTTAGCAAATGCTCTCTGGTGCTGTTTCGACCATGACCGGGCAACATTCTTCCATGTCTGCTCTCTTAAAGGTGTATAAACTTGCTCAAATAGTTAACCATGCCAAGTAACATTGTAAGGCTTGGATATTGTCTGGAGCTGGCATCTCAAGAATGGCTGCTTGTTTGGAAAAGTCTGGTCATAAGCTTGTACTGGTAAATAAATGACCTACATAAATAAATTCTGGTAGCCTGAATTTACATTTCAGAGACTTGAGCTTCAAGATCACTTCAAGTGCTCTGTCCAGAACTTTCCTGAGGTTTCTGTCATGCTCGGCTTCTCCATTGCCTCCAACTAGTAAATCATCCACTATTACAGCACACAGATAATCTGAAAAAAAAATTGCTACATTACATGCTGAAAGACATAATTTATTCCAAAAGCATTCTGAAAATGTTGTCAGTAGTGAAGATTTCTGATCAAGCATTACTTGCCAAAATGAAGTCTTTGCATCCAAGGCAGAAAAAACAGTGGCACCTGGCATGAGGGTGACAGCCTCCTTGACTTTATGCATAGGATGATAAGGTCTCTTTAATGCTTTGTTCAAGTCTCTTGGGTCAATGCATATTCTGATTTCATCTGAGCTTTTCTTATGAGCAACTATCATGGAAGACACCCACTCAGTTGGTTCTGTAACTGGACAAATCACACCTTGCTGCACCATCTTGTCTAACTGGACATTGAGTTTGTCCTGCATAGCTATTGGAACTCTCCTGGCAGGTCTGACCAATGGACTGACCTCTGGGTCTACTTTTATGGAGTACTCAACTAGAAGTTTGTCTAGCTTGTCATCGAAAACATCACCATACTCTGAGAAAATAGCATCAGTGAAACTGGAACTAGGACATGTGCTTACATGATGGACTTCTTCGGTAAAAAAAAGCAGTTTCATTTTCAAACTATCTCTGAGACCCAATAATGACTGCACAGGTCTTCTGACTATGTACAATTGCATGCTGTAACTGTTCCCACCCGAATAGCATCAAAGCATTACTGAAGGTAGGTATAAATTTGTCCAAATAGTTAACCATACCAAGTAACATTGTAAGGCTTGTATATTGTTTGGAGCTGGCATATCAAGAATGGCTGTTTGTTTGGAATTGTCTGGTCATAAGCTTGTACTGGTAAAAAATGACCTACATAAGTAACTTCTGGTAGCCCAAATTTACATTTCAGAGGATTGAGCTTCAAGTTCACTTCACGTGCTCTGCCCAGAACTTTCCTGAGGTTTCTGTCATGCTCTGCTTCTCCATTGCCTCCAACTAGAAAAACATCCACTATTATATCACATGGATAATCTGAAATAATTTGCTCCATGGCACACTGAAAGACTTCACTGGCAGAATTTATTCCAAAAGATATTCTGATAAATCTGTATCAACCAAAAGGAGTACTGAATGTAGTCAGTAGTGAAGATTTGTGATCAAGCATTACTTGCCAAAATGAACTCTTTGCATCCAAGACAGAAAAAAACAGTGGTACTTGGCATGAGGGTTGCAACCTCCTTGACTGTATGCATAGGATGATGAGGTCTCTTTAATGCTGTGTTCAAGTCTCTTCAGTCAATGCATATTCTGATTTCATCTGAGCTTTTCTTATGAGCAACTACCATGGAAGACACCCACTCAGTTGGTTCTGTGACTGGGCAAATCACACCTTGCTGCACCATCTTGTCTAACTGGACCTTGACTTTGTCCTGCATAGCTATTGGAACTCTCCTTGCAGGTTTGACCACTGGACTGACCTCTGGGTCTACTTTTATGGAGTACACAACTGGACGTTTGTCTAGCTTGTCATCGAAAACATCACCATACTCTGAAAAAATAGCATCAGTGAAGCTGGAACTAGGACATGTGCTTACATGATGGACTTCTTTGGTAAAAGCAAGCAGTTTCATTCTCAAACTGTCTCTGAGACCCAATAATGACTGCATAGGTCTTCTGACTACATACAATTGCAAGCTGTAACTGTTCCTAGCTGAATAGCATGAAAGCATTACTGAGCCTTCGGTTTGAATCTCTTCACCTCCATAAGCAACAAGCTTTGCACAACTGGCCAAATTAATTGTTCACCAGCTCTTACTCTAGCAAATGCTTCTGCTGACATAACATTACACTTTGAACCAGTGTCTACTTTGAGCTATGTGGGTTTACCATTGATCAGGACAGTACAAAACACTTTGTTCTTTGCCAACAAATGTACTGCATTAAACGTTTCACTGACCACTGATACACCATCTACACAGAAAGTAGGGTTGCAGCTTTCTACATGATCAACTTGCTTTTCTGTGTGACCTTTCTTAATAATGAATAAGGCTTGCTTGATTTACAAAACTGTTGAAAGTGGCTCCATTTTTTATACTTGTGACATTGTTGACCAAATGTTAAGCATTTCTCTCTTTTAGACTCATGATTGGCACCACAGTTTTGACAGTTAATGATAAAACTTGTCTTGAGTTTTGCTAAATCACCCTTATACTGCACTGAGCATGTCCGTTTTACCGAAGTAGTCTTAGAACTTGCTGGAAAGTTACGGGTCCTCCCTGGAAAACCCGGTGGGGCTGCAGCCACCATGTGCTTAGTCCTGTTTCTGCTAGCCACATGCTACATGCTGCCGACGTTTGTTTTAGAGGCTGCTAAAGCCATGCTCTTATCCCTTGCAAGCATACTTGTGTGCCTTTCTGTAAGCTCATGGATTTGATAAATTTCTATAGTTTTTTCAACTTTAAATCACTGTCACAAAACAAAATCTTTCTCACTGCAGCATTATTAACACCACACACAGGCCTGTCCTTTTATCAACTAGTCTTTCAAATCACCAAATCTGCACGTTTTAGTTTTATTTCTTAATTCAGTAATATAAGCTGCAAAAGTTTCTCCTGGCTTTTGGTCTCTTGCATAAAATAAGTGCCTCTCCAATGTAACATTTGTCTGGGGGTTACACATTTCTCTAAATTCACGTTTCAAGCACTCAGGGTCCTCTCTTGATTTAGCTGGTACAACTATATGGCGGTTTCCCCCTCTCCTGCCTATACTGCTGGTGCATACACAAATGAATGCTCTCTTTCAATGGCTTCTGACCCCACTAAGTTAAGCAAAATAAATGCCCTTGTACATGCATCTTTGTCAGAAATAGCTGCTTGTATGAGAATGTCATATTCCTGCTCAAATACTCTCCAACACAAGGGGACTAGGTCTATAAAATGCCTCTGCCTTATCAACACATAATAGTGAAGGTACTTGAAATTATGTATGAACATACACACACACATATATATGCCAGCAATTTATGTCAGAACTTGTAACTATGCCCAGTAGCACAACAGAGTCTTTGAAAGAACTGCACTTTGCTAAATAAGTCTCCGTAGCACAGGAACACTTTACAATTATTGTACTTTGTGAAACCACCCTTTTTCAGTCTAAGAAACACTTTAAAATGACTGTACTTTGCAAATGAACTGTGCACAGCACAAGAAACTCAGAGTAAGAAACAGTCCAAAATGAATGCAATTTGCAAATGAACTGTACACAGCACATGACATTTTCCAAAATGGCTGCACTTTGTGAAATAACTCTATACAGTGTAAAAACACTTTGATATGGCAGCACTCTGCAAATAAATGTACATAGCCCAAGAAACTTTTTGAAATGGCTGTACTTTAACTGTACTTTGCATAATAACTGTACTTTGCATACAGTAAACACCTTGAAATAATTCCACTGTAATAAAGCACACACTGCAAACACTTTGCACACTCTGAGATACTTCAAACAACTTAAGTTATGCTTTGAATTGCTTCGGTCAATGTGAAATAGTACATGCCAAAACATGGCCGTTAACGAAAAAATATGCAGTTGCCTTGGTTTTCTAAGCTTATTTTGCCCTTTTATTATACTTGTTATGTGCATTTGACCTCTTTTCATGCCCATTAAACTTTTCTTGTGCTTGTTTTACTTTAAACGTGCTCATTATGCAAATCGGAGGTAACTCTGAACCCCATATAAGTGTTTCTGATAATGTTATCAAATATGGTTTTGAACACTTAATTTAATTAACAATGTGTTTTGTGCCTTTTGTTTGATTAATAATGAGTTTTGTGCTACTCATTTGATTAATAATGTGTTTTGTGCTACTCATTTTGTTAATAATGTGTTTTGTGCTTTACGAATGCTCCATATTGCTTTATTTGCAAAATAAATCATTTGTGCAAGTTTTGGTTACCTGAAGTTCTTTTACGGCCGTTTTTAGTTGTTTGAGCACTGTATAACTTAACCTGCTTAGTATACCTTCGTCAACTCTGCACCTCATGGCTTGAAGAAGTTGCACTCTCAATCCCGGTTCTGAAACCATGTTGCTCATCAGGTCAGGATAAAACAGTTGTGGGTTCGGTTCAAGCAGCTTTATTATATACAAACACATCAGGATTATGGCTTACTAATTTAAACTTAAATAAACTTATAAACAGACTGACTACTACACTCATATATGTTAACACTCTGGCTATTCTCTCAAAATGGCATTGCTGTCTGCATGTGCTCACTATTTATATGTATGTGCCTACACTTGGAAATGCTTCTTAAAGTTACAACACATGCTGTTCTACACTGTGGAAGGGGAGCTGGGAAGGGTTACAAAGAGAGAGTTGAGATAGGCTCAGCTCTCAGACCCTAGATTACAGGGCTTGAGGGAGGTAGCCAGATAGGCGCCTGCCTCTCAAGGAAAAGGGGAATCTATATACTGGCACAAAGGGTTGCTGTATAAAGAGTAGACCCCTGAGGAAGGGCTAGAGGGTGAGAGAATACAACAGTTGGTAGTGCCAAGAGCCTACTATCTCTCACTTCTACCCATAGCTCATGACATTCCCTTTGTGGGTCATATGGGCATAAAGCATACAAAGAGACATATTATGCAGAACTTTTATTGGCCTGGGATTTCCAGGGATGTAGCAGGGTACTGCAGGACCTGTGAGCAGTGCCAAAAAGTAGGCAAGGCAGGAGACAATGTCAAGGCTCCTTTGATGCCATTGCCTGTGATTGAGGAGACATTTCATAGGGTAGCTATGGATATTGTGGGGTCTCTGAGTACCCCCAAGTTCCACTGGAAATAAGTATATCCTAGTGGTAGTAGATTATGCTACCAGATTCCCTGAAGGGGTGGCCTTGTCCTCCATTGAGGCAGAAGAGGTGGCAAATGCTTTGTTAGAGATTTTCAGCAGGGTAGGTTTCCCAAAAGAAATACTGACTGACAGATGTGTGAATTTCATGTCAGACCTGCTGGCTTGTCTGTGGAAGTACTGTGGGGCAGAGCACCTAAAGACTACTCCCTACCATCCCCAGACTAATGGTCTGATGGAGAGGTTAAACTCTACACTAAAGACAATTTTACAGGCATTTGCAGACCAGTTTAAGAGGGAGTAAGAGAAATATTTGCCCCATCTGTTGTTTGCTTACAGGGAGGTGCCCCAGAAATCCACATGTTTTTCACCCTTTGAGTTGCTGTATGGGCATAGGGTGAGGGAACCTCTAGATTTTATTTGTGAAGAGTGGGAGGGTGAGTGTGAATCCCACATGGAGTCTGTTGTGGCATATGTCCTAAACCTCAGGACAAGGCTCAGGGATCATGTGCTTGGCCCAGGAGAACCTTGCAGAAGCCCAACTGCAGAAAAAGGTCTGGTATGACAGGAAAGCTAGAGAGTATGCTGTGGAGCAGCAGGTTATGGTTCTCATTCCTGTAAGACACAACAAGCTGCAGGCAGCTTGAGTGGGCCCCTTCAAAGTAGTAAGTAAGATCAATGATGTTAACTACATGGTAGAACTGCTAGGCAGGAGGCAGTGGCAGAAATTGTACCATGTTAACACCATGAAACCTTACCATTATATGGAGGCCTTTGTGCTAAGTATTTGCAGTAAAAGGCAGGAGGAATTTGGGGGGATCTATGGCTGCAGGGAGCCAGCCAGCAAAATCCCAGATTACTATGGTGGGGTCACAGGCATATGATAGAACAGTGCAGCACTGTACTTGGGTCAGCAATGCCAAGGCAGCTGAAATTTCAAGACAGGGAATGGGGTAATATATTGCAAGATAGGTTCATTCCTCTAAATCAACATTTCTCAAGGGTCACTTAAAAAACTAGCTTGAGTCTTTAAGAGGGGGGAAGAAGTGTGACAAATGGAGATATTGCCAGCCTAGCTATCTGGAATTTTGTAAATAATTTATGTAATTTGTAAATATCAATATGAGTCATATACAATGCTTATGTTACAAATGTATTAGAACTGTTATGTCTATGTGTATATCTAACTTGTTTGTACAGACATGTGTATAAAAAGGTTTTTGCAAAGTGCTTGAAATGTATCCACCGTGTGCCCTACTGGAACAGAACAGACATGTACATGCACTATTGTAACAATTTAAATGTACATATTTTAACAGTGGAAACTAGAACACATGAGGTTGAATTCAGTCCAGGAAAACTTCAGAAAAATAGCTGAAATTAAATTACTTTATGGCTATGCAATTAAAGATTATATCTTTCAGTTTCAATGTAACAAGAAGACACAATATCTAAAACTAGGGAACTTTCTGTATTGTCTTGGAAGTGTTTTATTGTTTTATGACTTCCAGCATCTGCCAAAGATCTGAGGAAAAGCCCTTGCCTATGTAGTTTTACAGGTAGTTGCTAAATGCTACCAGCTGCCATCAGTGGTTGTTTTGGGCCTGGGTACTAGAAGTCAGATGACAAGAAATGATGTCATTCTGCAAGTTAGCCCAGCAGCAATATTTGAGGTATTAATTAAAAAGTCTCTTAGACAGACACAGCATTCCATATTCTTTCTTTGACCTAACAACAACTAGAAGATCCATTCACCACATCTGCCTTGCTCTTAAGTAAGTTAACTAGGGTATAGTAACTTTCTTAGATATAGCCAGGAATATAGCAAAGCTTAGTTTAGATATTTTTTCTTTATTTATTTGAGACTGTTCTGCAATATTGTTTTAAATATTTCCTGTGATTTTGAACTCCGATGTCAGTGTAAATATATATTTAGTATTGTCTTGTTATTTTATTATTTATTATTAAATACATTTAAGCCTTTCATTGTGACTGATCTGTGTAGAGATATTTAAGTTCTGAAAGTACTTCCATATTTATCTGGTGACACTGTGTAGGCCTCTCCTAATAGCCTTTCTCTTGGTCAAACTACCATCATCATCATCTTCTTTCAGCTGTTCCCGTTAGGGGTCGCCACAGCGGATCATCTGTTTCCATTTCTTCCTGTCCTCTGCATCATGCTCTTTCACACCAGCCACCTGCATGTTCTCTCTTACCACATCCATAAACCTCATCTTAGGCCTTCCTCTTTTCCTCTTACCTGGCAGCTCCATCCTTAGAATCCTTTTCCCAATATACCCAGCATCCCTCCTCAGCACATGTCCAAACCAATGCAATCTTGCCTCTCTTCCTTTGTCTCCAAACTGTCCAACCTGAGCTGACCCTCTAATATACTGATTCCTAATCCTGTCCATCCTAGTTACACCCAGTGCAAATCTTAACATCTTTAACTCTGCCACATCCAGCTCTGACTCCTGCCTTTTCGACAATGCTACCGTCTCCAACCCATATAGCATAGCTGGTCTCACTACCCTCCTGTAGACCTTCCCTTTCACTCTTATTGGTACCCGTCTGTCACAAATCACTCCTGCCACTCTTCTCCACCCATTCCACCCTGCCTGTACTCTCTTCTTCACCTCTCTTCCACACTCACCATTACTCTGAACTGTTGATCCCAAGTACTTAAACTCATCCACCTTTACCAACTCTACTCCCGCATCCTCACCATTCCTCTACCCTCCCTCTCATTTACACACATATATTCTGTTTTAGCCCTGCTGACCTTCATTCCTCTCCTCTCTAAAGCATATCTCCACCTCTCCAGGGTCTCCTCAACCTGATCCCTACTCTCACTACATATCACAATGTCATCTGCAAACATCATAGTCCACGGGGCCTCCTGTCTAATCTCATCTGTCAACCTGTCCATCACCACTGCAAATAAGAAAGGGCTCAGAGCTGATCCTTGATGTAATCCCACCTCCACCTTAAACATATCTGTCACTCCCACTGCAGTCCTCACCAATGTCACGCTACCCTTGTACATATCCTGTACCACTCTTACATACTTCTCTGCCACTCCCGACTTCCTCATACAATACCACAACTCCTCTTAAAGATAGGTACCAAAACACTTTTTCTCCACTCCTCAGGCATCCTCTGATTTTCCAAAATTTCATTAAACAATCTGGTTAAAAATTCCACTGCCATTTCTCCTAAGCACCTCCATGCTTCCACTGGTATGTCATCTGGGCCAACAGCCTTTCCATTTTTCATCCTCTTCATAGCTGTCCTTACTTCCTCCTTGCTAATCTGCTTCACTTCCTGATTCACTATCCCCACATCATCCAACCTTCTCTCTCTCTCTCTCTCTCTCTCTCTCATTCTCTTCATTCATCAGCCCTTCAAAGTACTCTTTCCATCTACTCAACACACTCTCCTCACTTGTAAGTACGTTTCCCTCACTGTCCTTTATCACCCTTACCTGCTGCACATCTTTCCCAGCTCTGTCCCTCTGTCTAGCCAATCGGTACAGGTCCTTTTCTCCCTCTTTAGTGTCCAATCTCACATACAACTCTCTATATGCCTTATCCTTAGCCTTCACCACCTTTCTCTTTGCCATGTGCCTCATCTCCTTATACTCATGTCTACTTTCTTCATCTCTTTGACAATCCCACTTCTTCTTCACCAGCCTCTTCCTCTGTATACTCTCCTATACTTCCTCATTCCACCACCATGTCTCCTTGTCCTCCTTCCTCTGTCCAGAAGTCACACCAAGCACCTTCCTAGCAGTCTCCCTTACTAGCTCTGCTGTAGTTACCCAGCTATTCGGTAACTCTTCATTGCCTCCCAGTGCCTGTCTTAACTCTTCCCTGAACTCCACCTCACAATCACCCTTTTTTAACTTCCACCATTTAATCCTTGGCACTGCTTTCACACTACTCCTCCGCTTCTTAATTACCAACATCATCCTGGAGACCACCATTCTATGCTGCTTAACTACACTTTTCCCAGTCACCACTTTACAGTCTCCAATCTCCTTCAGATTGGCCCTCCTACATAAGATATAATCCACCTGTGTGCATCTTCCTCCACTCTTGTACATCACCCTATGCTCCTCCCTCTTCTTAAAATACATATTCACCACAGCCATGTCCATCCTTTTCACAAAATCTGACCTTCTGCATTCCTCTCCTTAACACCATACCTTCCCATCATTTCCTCATCCCCTCTGTTCACTTCACCAACATGCCCATTGAAGTCCGCTCCAATCACTAGTCTCTCATCCTTGGGTACACTCACCACCACTTCATCCAACACACTCCAAAATTTTTCTTTCTCATCCATCGCACACCCAACTTGTGGAGCATATGCACTAACAACATTCATCATTACACCATCAGTTTCAAGCTTCATAAACATCACTCTATCAGACACTCTCTTCACCTCCAAAACACTCTTGACATACTGTTCCATTAGGATAACCCCTACCCCATTTCTTCTGCCATCCACACCATGATGGAACAATTTGAACCCGCCTCCTATACACTTGGCCTTACTTCCCTTCCATCTGGTCTCTTGCACGCACAATATATCAACCTTCCTTCTCTCCATCATATCAGCTAGCTCTGTCCCTATACCAGTCGTACTGCCAATATTCAAAGTTCCTACCCTAAGTACTACACTCCTAACCTTCCTCCACTCTTCCTGCCTTCGGGCATGCCTTCCCCCCTCCTCTTTTTCTTCGGACAACAGTAGCCCAATTTCCTCCAGCATCCTGTTGGCTGACAGTACTGGTGGCGGTCGTTGTTAACCCGGGCCACGACCGATCCGATATGTAATTATGAAAAGTTCTCTGCATCAGTAATTTTTGGCAGAGGTTTTATGCTGGATGCCCTTCCTGACACAACCCTCCCCATTTATCCGGGCTTGGGACCGGCACAAAGAAATGCACAGGCTTGTACCATTTGTGTTAATATTAATATTACACAGTAAGACTGGACACGCTTTGTTAAGGGCCTTAAAGTAGCTGATAGGGAGTTGGCTGGTTGCAGTGATAACTACCTTATAGTCTGGGCAAAAGGGGGCATAGCTAGTAAACCTGTGCCAGCCTTTCCCAGGTGTGGGTGCATGTATGTGTGTGTGTGTGTGTGTGTGTGTGTGCAAATCAAACCTCATGGAGTGTGTCTGTCAGATACTTGGGCAGGGACACAAAGCACTGGTTGGACAGAGATTATGCTGGAGGTTTTGGCTTGGCCACTCAGCTGAGATGTCAACTCTATAGCTGTGCCAGTGGGGAGTCTTTTTGGGGATCTAGAAAAAGAGGGAGAAACTAGCCCTGGACTCACTGCGGTCTCTGTGTGCTTTTAAGGGAAATTGCACTTGATGCAGAGAGCTGCATCTGAAAATACTGTGTGTGTACCTGTTATCTTCCCTGTGTATGTCCCCCAATGTTGCCAGTGGTCAGGACTGAGGCTTTTTAATTACTGGTCCAGTGGTGAGACATTGCAGAGACAGTGGTTGGGAATGTCAAAGTGAGATGTAAAAAGGTTATGGAAAGTTTAGGGCTGCCCAGCTTTGCATAACAAACAATAGGACTTTGTTGGACATTTATGAATTAGTGGCAAAGTTTTTATTGGGTGAGAGGCAGAAGTGCTATTGAGTAATGGTGAACAGTCAGGTCAAGGAAACATGTCAATTTAACTGAAGGTTCTCCAGAACATTAATGGAATGTCTTTTCCACAAGAGGATTGATTTCCTTCTTCTGATTTGGACCTTTCTATGGATGCAGCTGGATGACTGCCAATGAGAGCATACCTAATCATCCAGCTGCATCTGTAGAAAGGTGGACAATTGGGGAGAAGAGGTGATAGGTGTTTTTTCTGCAGCATGGCTAAGGGAGTGGGGAAATGAGTGATGGAAAAATATCACCTTTTAAGAGTTGATGTCAATCTGGGCTTTTTTGGTAGTTTTGGAGGTGTAGTTTGAGAAGAAGAAGGTGTTTTTTCACTCTGATAACTTTGCAGTGGAAAGTGAAGTCTAGGTTGGTGCAAGGGTTATTGAGGAAGATTGTGTGACATTGAACATTAACCTTTCCTTTTCAGCTCAGCATATTTGTGGTTATTGTAATGGTTTGGCTGATAGTCTTTCCCACTTTCAGTTCTACAGGTTTTGAGAGCTGACACCTGGAGTGCAGATACATGATTCTGCCTGAAATGGTGAGGGAGACTGAATAGGTATTGCAAGATGGCTGGTTCAGCAATCCTGGTCTGGGGCTACTAGGAAGGCATTTAAGGCTCTGATATTTTTTCAGCATTTTGTTAAGGGTTTATTGGCATGGGAGAGAGGGTAGTTGACTAAACTGGTGATAAGGTACTTGGTTGAGAGGTGGCAGGTAGGCGACGCAGTCCAGATTATTAGGGTCCATTTGACAGATTTGAGTGCTACAACTAAGTTATCTGGATTTAAGGATGTCATCAAGGTTTGGCTGATTTTGAGGATGCTTAAATGGTGGGAAAAAGTAAGATTGAAGCTGGGGGATACTAGGTTGACAATGAGCAAGAATATATTACCATTGCTATTAGAAGTTTTTAACAAGGTGGCTAATTCTTATTTTTATTATGTTTTATGGGCCACTTTATCAGTATTCATGTATGCTGGGGTATTTCACGTAAATGAGATGTTAAGAAATGTCAAGTGCACAGACATCAGAATTACCCCTTCAGGGGTGTTAATTTAGTTAAGAAGATCAAAGACTGATCAGACGGGTGATGGCATGCAGGTAGTTTTGCCTAGGAGTGGTAATAACTTTGATATCCTGTTGCATTGGTGTTGGTCTGGATGAAGGTTGTGGCAAGCAGTCTGAGGATTAGTGTTTTTGTAATGGATGGGGAAAACAGATTGAGGCAAGGGCATTTGTCATTTGAATCAGAAGGGCTTTGACAGTACAAGGAGTAAAAGGGGATAATTATACTACTTACTGTTTTTGGATAAGACAAGGTGCCTGATTTAGCAGATGAGGGGAGGACTGTGAAGGTGATTAAAATGGCAGATAGGTGGTGTTCTAGAATGTTTTTTGGGTTTTCTTCATTTGGATAGTTGGGGATGGTTATTGTGCTTCTTGGTATTAATTTTGTGTTTTCTTTTTCAAGAAAGAGGTTAGTAGTCATGATAAGACACTATTTGGCATACTGGATAGTTACGAGAATGGAGGTAAGACCCGGAGGTGTAAACTTAGGTTTGGATCCAGCTTAGTGGCAAATCCACCGATGTAGGCTTGCCCCCCCTGCAAAATCATCAAGTTATGTCTTGTGCAGTGTAGGACTGCATTTTACGAATGTTGAGAAAGGTCAAATTCACAAATGGAGGTGTGTTTGTGACATTCTGACATTGTTGACATTACGTGTTCAACCTTTTAGTTGACTTTTCAAGTCGTGCTTTCTTGTGAGTGTCGAATATATGATAGTAAACCGATGTAGGATTGTACATTTTTAATGTTCAGTTGTTGTTGTTGTTTTTGCAGGAGGTATTTGAGAAGTAGTTTGGTAGCTGGAAAAGTGGGAGACAGGGCGACTTGCTGCAGAGCAGCCTAGCTAGAGGAACAAGGGCCAGTGCAGTTGTTTAGGGTAGTAGGACCCTTCTTTCCCCCCATTTTTGGATTTAGTTGTCACTCTCATTTCGGTTAAGTGAGTGGTGCTATGCTGCTGGGGGAATGGTGTGCACAGAGTGAGTGGTAGGACACTGCTATTGTTTGGTCGGCAAGTGGTCTAACACACTGCCCCATTTTGGTAAAGTTGTGTTGATTTGAGTGTAAGATGTAGGTGAGTACTCTATCATGCTGAAAAGTTTTGTTTTATATGTACTTTATATTACGTGATTTTGTGTATGTTAATAAAGCTAGTCACATACTCATGAGAGTGTTGTTTGGTTTGTGTTAATGGAAGGGTCGAATAGCGACAAATGGAGTTTGCTTTGCAGACAAATTTGTTATTGGGCTGCTGCTTTAAGGGAAGGGGTTGATGCATTTAGGAGATGGTTAGTTAAGGGAAGGGGTAAGGAGTGGGTAAAGTTATGAGGAAGATGAGAAGGTGTAACTATCACTTTATCTAGTAACAAGGGAGTGGAATGTGGATATTTATCAGTAGGACCTTGTTTGGTTGGTGAGTGGCCGAACATGTTAGCCATTTTAGTAAAGTAGCATTGATTTGAATTATGTAAGGTGTGTATGATGCAGGTGAATATTCTATCAGACTACCAGAATTTGGTTGTATTTGTACTGTTATGTTATAATGTGATTTCATGCATGTTAATAAAGCAAGTCACAAAGCCATGAAGGAGTTGTTTGGTTTGTGTTAATGGAGGGTGTTAACAATTGACAGTATAATCACCACTGAAAGTACCACACAATAATCCAGCATTGATTCATTGTAATTATGCAATTATGCCTTTTGTTTTTATCATATTATTGCAAAAATTAAAAGTATGCTGAAGCAGTAGCATATGTCATTGTATTCTAATATCACTGTTATGTCCAGAGCTTCTTCTTCTTCTCCTTTTGGCTGCTCCCATTAGGGATCACCACAGCAGATCATAGGTCTGCAGAACGAGTGGCACAGCAGATCATAGGTCTGCAGAACGAGTGGCACAGCCGATCATAGGTCTGCAGAACGAGTGGCACAGCAGATCATAGGTCTGCAGAACGAGTGGCACAGCAGATCATAGATCTGCAGAACGAGTGGCACAGCAGATCATAGGTCTGCAGAACGAGTGGCACAGCAGATCATAGGTCTGCAGAACGAGTGGCACAGCAGATCATAAGTCTGCAGAACGAGTGGCAGTAAAGCTTTTATGGTGTTGACAATTCCAGTAAATCCAGTGCACCAAATGACGGCTTTGTCTTAATACTGCTCAGGCAAGTCACTATGTGAGGAAGTAATCTTAATAATTTGCTTGGCATCATGACCGATAATCAAGTGCCAAGTGATGAAGACATACATCATAGTGTGTCCAAAGTTAGCCAAAGTTAGGAAAAGCTTTATATAGAGCCAATTCATTCCTCACTCTCTCTATCTCATGGTGCTTGACTATATACTGCTAATATGTGCTCATGCCCATTACTTCCATATTCTGCTCCCCTTCTAACTAACCTACAGTCTTCACTTCTACGTAAGCTCAAACTAACTTGCACCAGATCTGTAGGAATGCATTGTAGAATACATCACTGATTAGCCCTTTGTAATTTCAGATGCTGAGAGTTCATCCAGTAACTACCCCTCATTTAGTTAACACTTCCTCATAACTTTCCGACACTACCAAACTTCTTGCTTTTGGCTAATATTCTGTGGCACAGCCTGAGCACAGTGCTTAGAACTTCTACTGGATAGTTAATAAAAATCCCCCAAACAAGCAACACATGTTCATAGGTTTATGGGTTCATATGTAGGGTGCTAGGTAATTAGTCTGCAGACTATTAAAAGTCTAGCCAATAACTTTATATTCAAAAGTTCCATCCAGTCTCAAGGACTGTAACACGAGACAGATCAGGGGGGAGAATTAGTGTATTCCATTCCAGTTATTTATAAAATTTAGTCGACTAAGGGGATGATGGACAGGTGTGCGAGACTGCACAATTTTCGGGGTTGGGGAATATGCCCTTTCCCCAGTGCTGTGTGATCTTGGAGGTAAGTATATATAATTAGCAGAGGATGAGAGCCATGCGGGTGCCTCTCAAAAAAAAAAACAATGCTTTTGTCTTTTTTTTACATTAAGTTTTATGTTTGCTGTGGTTATTGCTCAGCACATGCTTATAGTATGTAGCTGATCGAGTTTTTGACATTTTGTTGTTGATGTTTTGAACATCAACATTTGGATCTTTCGATGTAATAAAGTAGACCAATATACCTATATCTATATGTATATCTATATCTATATCTTTCTTTATATAAATATATATATATATATATATATATATATATATATATATATATATATGGATCTACTGCATTCTGATGAATTTGCATTTTACCGAAATGTAAATCCATGAATGCAGTTACACGAAATTGTATTTCAATGAAAACTTTAGTGTAAATCATTTCAGCGAATGCCGTTTCACCGAAATGGTACATTTGCAAGTGGATTTATGCTAAAGTGCGTTTTATCAAAAACTCACTTTCGCGTAAATTAGTAGGTAAAACAAAAAACTAAATTATGTAAATAAAGAGCAAACATGCAGTTTGCATGTTAACTTAGTTGTACATTAACGTTTAGTATTGATGTACAACTAAGCAGACTGTTGTTGAGATCATGGTACAGTGGGGATGAGGGAACATTCCCTTTTTTCCACTGTTGTGATATATATACATATACGGGGCCATATCAGAAGCCGAGTTTTTAGAAACTCAAAATTGATATTGTCAAGATGATATGATGGAGCTTCCAAAAACTCACACTTCAAGAAAGAACAAAAATCTACCTTTTCTTGTATATTATACTAACTTTGAGACTGCACTACAGTGGGGAAAAAGGAAAATTCTCCAGTCCTCATGGTACCACAATCTCCATTCAAAAGCTTTGAGTTTATTGAAAAATGATCATATGGTCTCGACCATATCAATTTCAAGTTTCTGAAAACTTGAGCTTCTGATACGGACCATATAGATATTGATCTATCTATATAGGGTTCGATTCAAGTAGTGTAACTATCACTTTATCTAGTAACAAGTGGTTTAATAAAGTGGTCTAATCATAGCTGATCTAATGAGAATCTGCAGTACATTTTACCAGTTATAACTGTTATTATTATTATAAGGAAAGTTTTTGATTTTGTGATTGAGTTTGCCTTATCACAGTGTTTTGGATTTTGAGAGATGAAGGTGCACTTCTAGTGGATTTTCCCTTTCTTCCTTTGCAATGCAATCATGGAGATGTTATTTTTAAGTTAGGGTGATTGGGGGGGGGGGGCTCTCTGAAAAAAAACTTTTTGAGTTTTGCTGAATTAGATAAAGTATGTCAGTTATGTTAGATCATTTATGCTCTGATATTCTGTTTATTAGTTCAAGTGACATATGCTCATAAACTCTGGGCCCCTTGGGTGGACTTGGATATCATTGGCAATTGCCCAGTTTGCCCCTCTCATACACTAGCCTGACTTCCACCTTGTATCTTAATGAATCAATACTAATTTCCTTTAACTTTATCCATTAGGACATGTAGTGCATACCATGTACCAGTTTTTGGTACTTTTCTCTGTGATTCCAGAAATTTTGATTAAATAAAATAATGCCAAAGCCCCAAACATATAACAACAAAATAGCCTCAACTGAAAATATCCATTAGTCACACCAAAGACAAAATGTCTTTGCATAATATGAAGGACTGGAAGTTTAGATCCAAAGATGACTATCGACGAGGACACTATACTGCCAGCTGATGGCTTCTGCTGAAACTAACTGCAGTACTGTGTTTTGAAAATTCTTTTTTCCAAATCTGAAAATTAAATAAAAAGCACAGATTTATGATTTTTTTTTGTGTAAAAAATAGCCTTTTCTATGAGTTATTGCAACCACGATACTGATTATGTTAAGTAGCAGGGTGTCTAGGTACAGAAGTCAAGATAAAATACCTGTTAAACACACTTATTCAGCAAAATCTGTGTATAACTCTCAGTCCTAGTACACAAATCTTTACAGTACAAGAAGAATAATTGACCAAATGCACAAAAAAATTGCAGGGAGGAAGCTCCTTGCCACTCTTACTTTATTATTATCATTTCAAGGTCTCTGCATGTTGTGGAAAGAGTGATCAGCAACAGACATGAAAAAACATCCACTTTTTGTTTAAGAAATGGCAATCCCAAAGAATATAATACCTCTTGAAATGAAACTCATTGCGACTATCCAAACCTGCAACCTCACAATACAGTCTGCTGGTGGGCCTTCACTCTAAACCCATGCCACAAAACTGCATTGAGTAAATCATAGCATTGCTATTCTTGTCCCTGAACTATGGCAATCTCTCCCTCATGAACTTGCCTACTGACCAAGCTACCCCAAGTTCAGGTCAGAATTCAGTCATTTCCTGATTGGTCAAAATAAATGCAAATTGCCCCCCGATGAGTTAACATCTCTTCCTTTCTCTCTGATTACTTTCCACTCTTTAATATTTCAGTTGCCTATGCCTTAGTATTTATATACTTGTCAGTTCACAGACAGTGTTTCTTCCTTCAGAAGTATGTTGTTAGACATCAGTAACACCATCCTATAAAACCCTACGGACCATATAATTACCAATTTTTCCAAATACTTCAGTTTCTTTGTACATCTTTAACTGTTATTTTGCATTTATTCCTGTGTATTATTAGTCACATATCAGTTTTATTATGTATCTATTGATATTTGTTACTTGTTTTTTGCATTTACAATATCTGTTCTACTATGCTTTTATTGACATCTGTTGTTTGTTGCTTTCATTGCTTGTTGTCTGGACAGAGCCTGCAAATGGTCATTCTTTGATCAGTGCTCTGCCACAGTAACCAAAATGTAAATAAATTAAAGGATTATGAGTGGTTCTCTGATTATAACTGACTTATTATGTATTTGAGACATGGATACCAAAAAAATTCCCCTTGACAGTGAAAGTCACCTCTAACCAAGCTGAACAAGGTGAAGATAACGGTTAGTTGCCTATCTGGAGCCAGGATCCACCAAACTACACATGTACTCAAATCACAGCACCACAGGTACCAATAGAATTCCATCATAGTCCATGTAGGTGTAAATGACCTGAGACGTACCTCCCTGGACAATATGAAGAAAGATATAGATCTCTCTCATTATGTGTCTCAGGTTAGTATGAGCCTAGCATTGAGCAGAAAACTACTTTCACTAAGAGTAATGCCACAATGCCAACAAAAGATGATTGATTTTTAACAATTGTATGAGTTTTTGGTGTCATTCTAAGTTGATCCAGTATTGTCAGTATGAAAATACATAGTTAACAAACCATGTTGCTTTGCCAGGCATGGTTTGCATCTGTCCCCTCTAAGCTTTTGAATACTGGCTAAAACTTTATCCTTCACCATAGAGCTTTTTTTTAGGCAATGCCAAATTGACAAACCTACCAATATAGAAAGGTCAACTCAGCTGAACCTCATGGTGGTACTGCTCAATGCCAGGAGCCTAAACAAAAAGCTAAACTCTCTCCAAGCCCTTCTCACTCTGGAGAATATAAACATCTGTGCAGTTACCAATACATGGTTTAAAGCTGCAGAGAGTACCTCAGCAGTGCAAGGTTGCAGTGCCTTCCACTCTTTTAGACCAGTAGCTTCACAGACAGAGACTAAAGGTGGAGGTGTCTCGATATATAGCCATGGAAAGCATACCTCTAGGGTGGTTAAACAGGATGATGAGCTGGAGTTTCTCCATGTGCAGGACACCATAGATAAAATCCCATACCATATCCTAGCAAGCTATAGGTCATCTTCTATGTGCCATTAAGCTCACAGCACACCTTACTTATGGGGGACTTTAATTATCCTTCTATAGACTGGGAATCCTACATTGCCCCAAAATTTGCTGGCATTCAGATTCCTGAACTTCATAAATATAAACACCCTTAACCAGTTAGTGCATATGCCCATTAGAGGTTCCAACATACTGGACCCCATACTCACAAATAATGAAGAATGTTGCACCACCCCAATTCACATACTCCTTGGTAAGGTCTTATCATAGAGCTATCTCCTTCAAAATCAAAATCAAATCTGTAACCCCAGTAAACCCAGTACCAGTTAAGAACTATTCCAAGGCAAACTACCTTTCATTAAGTGTTAGTTTGGCAAAATTCAATGCCCCTCCAAATCCAGAAAACACAACAACCTCTGCAGATTGTTCACAGAAACTTTGTACAACCATATCAAAGGGTGCTGTACCTACCAGAAGTAAGCCCAAAGTTAACTCCAAAAACAAACCACCCTGGTGGCATCCCAGATTAAACAGGTTATACAACAAAAGGAAAAAGAATCATGGCTAAAATCAGGAAGTGTAATTCCCATAACAATAAGAACTCTCTCATCAAAATAAACAGGCAGTTAAGAAGGCTAATTATGTCCAATAAATCAAATTTTGAGGTCAAAATTTCTGGAGCATTTCTCCCTGGGCCTCTGCTGAAAACAGGATCTGTGGAACCTAGTCAGACTTTCCCAGTCAACAAATATTAAATAAAATAAAAAAAAAAGATAGCCTTCCAAGCAAAAGACATCCATATGGCCTTCTTCAGCTATGTCAGAAACCTCAAATGCTGCACACAGCAGTGTGCTGGTCTGGTGGTTAATGGTGTCAAATTCCCTTAGCTGGCAGATATAATAAATCTGCTAGCTTACAAATTCAATTCCAACTTTACCCCCAACACCCCCAGCCACCTCCCAAGAAATACCTTCAAATATAACCCCTCCAACTACAAAACACAGAGCATGTCCTAGCTGCACTTGCTAAGGCCAAAAATACATCCTCAATGGGCCCTGATAATATCCCAGGATGCTTCCTGAATAATCTAAAACATGACCTATCAATTTCCTCATGCCCCCCCTCAAAAAAATGTCAACTGGTGCTCGTGAAATTCATGAGCCAATCAAATCTTATCTCTGCCCCCTGTCCTGACCCTACTTCCTAAGCTGTACAATAAATAATGAAATAAAAAACAAGCTTTTTTAAATGTCAAACTGTAGCAAACTGCTTGCTACAAATGTACTAAGCAATTGCTAAAGTTTATACCATGCATGGAGAGGTAAATATAGCAAGTAGTTGCTACAGTATAGGCCTCACAGGAACTGCTGTAGTGCTCAAACTTTAATTTAAAAATAATGAAACAAGCAAATCTTTTTCTCTTTTAAATTGTAGCATTTATTGATGACAGCCTTCTTGTCATATTAAAGTTTATTTACAGTTATTTCATTTGAAGAATGTCTTACATGGCTCAATGATGTGGCACAGAGTATGAGGAATTAACAGCTGAAGAAGTTTGAATTGTTACAGAACTTATGGACATTATTTTGTGTAACAATTTCATTTGTTTTGAAGGTGAATATTTCAAGCAGTTAAAAGGTATAGCAAAGGGGGCCACTTGTGCCCCATTATTCGCCAATATAGTTCTACACCAGTGTTATAAAGAGCAAGTATTTTGAATAGAGTCATACAAAAATGTCAGGTATGTCTTCAATACCTAGTTGATATATATTTGATATGGAAAGGGAGCCAAATAGAAGAGTTTATTAATGAGTTGGACAAATCTACCTATTTTTTAAGATTTACATCTAGCAGTAATATAAATAAAACAC
Organism: Protopterus annectens; assembly: GCF_019279795.1. NCBI lineage: Eukaryota > Metazoa > Chordata > Ceratodontiformes > Protopteridae > Protopterus > Protopterus annectens. The sequence goes on along the minus strand of NC_056738.1, from coordinate 14,929,933 downwards.
AATATAGTAATATAAATAAAACAATTAGATGTGCATGTAATAAAGGGTGGGCAAGATAAATTGGATACGAGAGTATATAGAAAACCCACATTCAGCAATTTCTTTCTTCACTTCACCAGTGGCCATCCCATTCATCAAAAAAGGGGCTTGTAAAGAACCAGTTTATTAGGATATCTAGGCTTACTTCAAATGATGAGTGGTGTTTAGAAGAGTTTTTCAAATTGAAGTGTATATTTATTGAGTGAGGATACCCCAAAGGGATGATAGATGAACAGCTGACTCAAGTATTACAGCAGATAGAAGACAGATATGGTTCTGTTCCCAAATGTGGGTTACATCAAATAGGTAACAATAATAAGCATTAATCTAGGGGGATGAAAGATTATAATAACAGATTTTTTATCACATGATCCTGCACTATTTGATGGATGCGGGAGATATAAATAAAATTCTGTATAGAAATTGGAGTATACTTAAGATAATTGATATATCACAGTTAGATTTTCAGATCCCCCTGACTTTATTTATAAAAATAGGAATAACATTAAAGAGATTCTAGAAAAAAAATGGCTCTAAAAGGTAGTAATTTCACATACCATACAGTTAGATGTGGTAATTGTAAGCAATGTTTCTGCATTAATACAGATGAGGAAGAGGGAGGGGTCTTTGGATACTATTAAAAATGAAGAATACCAGGTAGATTTAACTGTAAAACTGAAAAAGTGGTTTATACGGCAAGGTGTTGTTTATGTCCAGCATTCTATATAGGGAGCAGTAAGAATGATCTAAGGTGCACCCTCTGAGGAGGGTTGGGCCATAGGCTAGCAACCTGAGCCTGTAAAACCCGTTACTGCTACAGAAAAAACAAATGCTGAAAGGTGCTCATTGCTTGATGTACCACATGGTGTGTAAATGGGAAAGACAGAGAGAGAACGATCTAAACAAAAGAATATGCAAACACATATATAGTATCAGCAAGAAAGACAGTAAGAGTGCGTTAGCCTAGCCAGACATTTGTTAATATATCAGAACTTTATCAAGTTTAAGTTTTTAATTTTAGTAAAAGTAGAGAATATGAGTTATGGAGGTAATTGGAAAAATCACCCACTTTACAAAGAAATGATATAGCAGCTGAGGAGTGATGCATTCAATACACCCAATATAAATGATATTGTTTCTATAAGTAGTCAGTCGGGAAGAAGGCCAGAGGAGATTTTATTGATTTTATGGTTTCATTTATTATTTTATTTATGAGCGATTAAAATTTAATTTTATTAGATATTGTTTACATGTGGCCTAAAGATAATAAGTACGTAATTAATTAACTGTGGATGCAATGTTATTTAAGAATCTGTACAACCAATACAATCTAGTTCTGATGAAGTCCTGAACTTAGCAGGGAGAAAAGTGCTTAACTACTTGGTTGTAAAATAAAAATTTTTTAAAGAAGTTCATTATTTGGATTTTGTCAACAAGTATTCAGTTCTTCCTTGCAAACCATGGACTGGTCATTTGATATTGGATTTCTAAGAAAATAGGTTTAACAATTCTGAGATTTGTACACTGGAAAATGACTGCACAGTGAGTTCTGAACTGAAGCTTAAACAGTGTTGGGTTTAGGAATCCTTGCTAATAAAGAAGAGGTCTTGTATGGTGTTCTGAAACAATTGAAATAATAATGCACAAATATAAACCCAATACCATTTTCACTACAAAGTAGGTGGGTTGTGGAATGTACACATCAAAGCAATTGATAACATGGTAACATTTAATAAATGGATGGTTTGAAGATACAGTATACAGTAATGATTTTAATGGCTGCACACCCTTAAGCAGTAAATCATCTTGGCTCTTAGTTTTTGTTAGCAACATTGAACATCGTTCTGGTTTTTCTGTGCATATATATAAAATCAGAATTATGTAGCAGTAGAATAGTGATGTGATAATAAAAAAACCTACTGGAGAAGCATTGCTGAATTTGAATGAACTGCGTAGGAACTATATTTCCTGCATGTTGAGAAGTGAGAACAAAATAAATAGTAGTTTGCAATATGTAAAAAAGAAGTTGAAAGTGGAGGAAGTTTATGCAGCACTAAATCCTGTCATGCGCTGTCTGAAACAGTCTGTTCATAGTAAATTGTGGCAAAGCATATGAGAAGCATGACCAAAAATCATGCCTTCCTAAGAGTTGAATTGTTAAAACTAAGGAACTGTTATACCTGAAAAAAAAGAGAAAATCCTTGCACCAATATAGAGATTTGCTCTATCAATAAACAGGAGATCCTTGTGGTGGGGGAAGGGCATACTATTTGTGAGTGTTATATTAGACACTTGCAATACAGAAGGTTATATATTATAACATTTCTTTGCTATATTTCTGATGACAGTATATTTTGTGTGAGGCAGAATCACTGCCCAAAGCAAGAACATGCTGTTCACGAACATGTGAAAAATGAGCCATTTCTTAAGAAATGCTGAAGTTAGAATTTGTTTCTAAAATTATGAAGTGTTATTAAAAAAAAAAGAGTTAGTGAAAATACAGAAATGTTTTAGGAAAAGTGGGTACACAATACATGACCAACCCCATCTGCAAGCAGAAGTAAATAAGAAACTGTCCCTGGGTTTTGCAGTCCTACAAGAAAATGTTAAGAATGTTTACAAAGAATATAGAACTGCAAGAAAAGTTAAATGATGTTATCTCTAAACAGAGAATCAACAGTAGAATTGGAACAGATGGTTTCTGAAAGTAAAACTTAAATGGCACAGGGTTTTAAAAGCTGACCTTGACCAGCATAACAGATGCCAAAATGAAACAGATAAAGATATTGTTGATAAGTACAAAAACACTGAATTTATGGAGAAGATGGAGCACTGAAACTGAGTAATAAACTTGAACGTTCTAAGCAAAGTGATTTTATGAACATAAGTAAACAAGCAGCCTAGTTAAAGCAGAAGTTTGATACAACTGTGACTGTCAAGAAATATTAAATTCTCTGAAAAAATAGAATGGAGAATTAAGGAAAGATATAGAAGGTATGAAAAAGTTACAGAAACATTCTGAGTAGATTCAGAAAGGATAGATTAAGATAAATCAAAATGAAGGAGAGCCTATTTTAGAACAGATGAAAAATTCAGTAGATACATTTGGAAAAGAGCAAAGAGAAATGGGAGTGGAATGAGAAACATAGAAGACAAGTATAGACTCATCAGTCTGAGACTGTGGTTGAGATTCATGAAAGCCTACATGTGATGAGCAGTGGCGAGGATGCTGTTTGCAAACAGCTCTACACATTGCACTCAGCTGAAAAACAAGTGTAAGAGTATTAATATGATAATGAGTGAATAAAGAGCCAAATTACATGTTAATGAAGCAAACAGTCTTTGCTGAGTGATTCAGGAATGTATAAAACAAACAGTTGCTGCACCCATCCTAAATCTGTATGTGCAACAATCTTGAATACAAAATGTTGCTGCTGGGGCTGCTGCCAGACCTCAGCCCAGAAGGCATAGAGTGTTCAGACTACATTTGACCTACTAGGGACTTCATGAGATAGAAATAATATAGCATTACAGAATGGACAGAGAAATCATAGAGCAAATAGTGAACAAGTGCCATCTTCACGAGTCCCCATGGGAATCATGGAGAACCTATCCAAGTGGAGACCAAGGTATGTGTAGCATTATGTATGTGAACTACTTTTCAGAGATCCACAGGGGACATAGTGAGGGTGTTACAGGCCTCACCCTCAAGAATACTCTACAAATTTCTCTATGCAATGCTGCAACATATGGGGGAGCATATCTGGTTTCCCTTTACCCCAGGGGAGAGAGCTACCACCATGCAAAATTTCTAGGCCATAGCACATTTTCCTGATGTTGTGGGGCTCTTAGACTGAAGAGACAGTGAAATAAAAGAGTCATCTGGTGAACAGGGAAGGAAGTATATAAACAGAAAAAGGCTATCAATTTATAAACTGTCAGGTGGTCTGTAATGCGCAAGGTATCATTTATAATGTGTGTGCAGGTAACTCTGGCAGTTTCCCCAACTACCACATATGGCAGACCTGTGACCAATGCCTAAGGTTTTCTGGGGGTAATTTCCCACAATAACATGTAGTGGGGGATGTAGGATATGCACTAGAACATTGGATCCTAGCTACCATGAGAAGCCCACACAACCTCACTAAGCAAGGTTACAACAATCCACACACACAGCCTAGAAGTGTAGAACAAGTAGCTAGCCTGCTGAAGTCACATTTCTGATGTCAAAATAAATCTGGTGGGGCACTGCATTACATTCCTACTACCTCTGCCAAAATACTGACAGTCTGTGCCATATTATGTAACATCATTCCCAGGAAACAGTTGCAGAAGGGAGACCCTGGACAAGGACTGCAGTTCCTAGCACCAGAGGCAGAACCAGCAGACACAGACGAGGAGTGATCATGCAAGATAAAGGTGTGCACAATATTCTATGTCCCTACCTAAGAAGCTGCGAATAGCTCACACCCTCACTACTTAACTTGTTGTTGTTGTGTCTTTCAGCTTTTCCTGGTTAGGGGTCGCCACAGCGGAACTCCGGCCCGCTAATGATTGGCAGTTGATTTTTACATGCCTAGTTGCCAGCCCTGACGCACAACCTTCAACGAAGGTACGCCCATTCACGCATGTCTCCACGCAGAAGATGCTCTAGCTGAGAGTCGAACCGGACAGTGTCTTACTGTGAGGTGACGATGCTACTGCAGCACCACCACCGCGGATAGCTAAGCACATACAAACAGTAACAGTGATACATGCACAATTACCAGCCTTTACTTACCCATATACTGGCTGTCTGTTGTGAGCATCAGACATAGGTAACTCAAGACTAAAAAATGTTATCAGCAGCATTAACTCAGGTAGGTGATGACCCTGTAATCAAGAGATAAAATTTTATCCTTACATGTAAGTCTTGCATTTCAGTAAAATATACCATTGATCAACTATGTAGGAATATCATCAGTGAACTATATGAGTGGTATGTGCAACACAGACAAAACAAAACAATTACAAAGCTATTAAAAGGTACACAGTAGATTTTCCTTGCATATGTATTCAGCTTGTGTATCAAGCCAAAGCAGGCCTATGTTAAACAAACCCACAGGGGGCAGGACAATTTCACCATCATTCATACAGATAGATGATAAAGCATAAGTATACAACCATTATAACTATAAAAATGTAAATAGATGCAAATTAGGATACACAATCTAACAGAGGACACAAAAAATGTATTGCCCAAAGACATATGCTTGGCCTGCTCACTACTGTTCATCAGACATAAAAGTTGTCCAAGTTAGACACCCTAACAGGGACCAGGGCACTCTCAGCATCTTGTGCACAAGGGGCTGAGCAAGTAATAAATTATAATTAATAGTACTTTGCTATTACTGCTACAACTACTACTACAGGTATGAGCATAAAAAATACTAATACCACTGAACTTAAGCAGATTAAATCAAAAATGGAATCCAGCACATAATCTTCATGAAAGCAGGCATCTGACTATGCAAGCTAGCCATCTACTCTGTGTGTCTGATACAGGCACCCTAAGTCAGAAAGAAATATGCAAAGGGCAGGGTGCAGTCATCATCACTTGCACAGGGTAGAAGGGGTTACAGGAGGGCTAGCCTGACACAAAAGAAGTGTGTGCGTTTGTGTGTGTGTGTGTGTGTGTGTGTGTGTGTGTGTGTGTGTGTGTGTGTAATACAAGGAGAGATTTCCCACAGATATTTAACTCCCCTTAAGGCCAACATTTTCCTTGGCCCACAATGAAGACGTCATCTTTTCAAATATGTTGTGTCTCACAGTTGTACCCAGACTTGTCCCATGGTGTGAGTGGGTAATAAACAGTTGTATAAACTGTGGATCTAGGTAAGGGTTTGAATCTTGCAATGCTTAACTAGTGAGTGTGAGTGGAGTGCTAGGTGGGAGTGACATATCCAGCAGCTCTGGGGTACACACTTCCACTCAGTGCAAGCATTTACACAACTATTTAACTCCATATAAGGCCAAAATCTGTCACAATGATGAGGTCATACCTTCAAATATGTTATGCCTCAGAGTTGTATGCAGTCTGCTCCTTCGGTGTGAGCAGATAATACACAGTTTTCTAGATTGTGAATTTAGATAAATAGAGGTTCAGATGTGGAAATGTATAAGTAATATATGTGTGCAAAACAAGTGTGGCAGCCAGGACTACATTAACCAACAGATGGTGATATGGTTGACTTAAATTTGTGTGAACACTGACATGCATAAAGGATTTTGATCCCACAACATGCATTTTAGGGAATTTATGAACCTTAGCTGTAGATGAGTGCCACTGTTGAAGTGACACCCTGACCTATGTGTAAAAATTGGAAAAGGGGTTGTGGATGGATGGAAGGATGAGTATACTCAAGCAATGATTAAGTTAGACCTTTAAGTGTGGGATTTCTGACACCTGTAATTTAAGTTCTCCTGTGGAGGTTGCTGTTAAAACGCAGCTCTATATAATATGAACATAGGTAATGGTTCAAATCTAACTATTCTCATGGTATGGTTGCATAACAGATCATATGAATTGTATTGCAATGGGTTCATCAACAAATGCGATGTTCATAAACTGATATTGGATGAGCATTGACATGGCTACATCACTTTGATAATTTAGACATTTAATGTGATTCATATTGCTTTAAACTCACCAATGATGTCATCTCTTAAAATGTGTTTACTGGCAACTGCAATAATAATGTCTTCCATAGAATCAGCAGTCAATATGCAGTTCTGTAATATTGTAGACATAGGATAGGGTTCAATCAGGTAATGTCACTGTAGAAGACAACAGTGATAGACAGGACTGGCTTACTCAACATAGAGTGACATGTAAACCCATCCTCCCAGGAACACTAATAGGGGAGGGCTGAAGGTTTTTGAGACACATAAGACATTTTAGGGGAGGCTTAACCATTGCAGCAAACTGCTGAGATAATCATTTTAAGTGTGTGCTTCCTGAAATGTCAAATATATTTCTTTCTGTGGCATCATTGGTTAAATACAGTTATGTGAATTATGAACACAGGTAGGCAGGTGTTCATGTCTGTCAAGGTGTAACTACTGAGTGTGTATTAGCCTCATAACCCACAGAACTGACCTATGAAAATAGATTCATGCTTAAAACTTTCATACTGTAAACATTTACAGTCAGGGACAGACAGATAAACTTCTGTAATACCTTTAATATGAGCTATTTGCATTCAAACACAATGCTCAGGTTATCCCTTCAAATGTGTGTTGTCTGACAAGTATGATATAAAATCTTGTGTGGAATGTGTTGGTACACAGGTCAAAAGGAAACTGACCTACATTGCAGATGTTGTACTCCTGTAGTGTATGCCTTCTGTTATTTTGTTCACATTATAGTGTTTACAGGCAGGAATAGCTGATTCAAAAGATCCTGATGTGTCTTGTGCTACATAGTGGTCATAACATGTAATACAACCTTTGTTATGATAGTTTATAATGGCTGTGTGATGGGTAGATGATGTTCATCCAGTAATTGTTCTTTTTCCGTATCAGCATGCCCACTACAGTGATGTATTCCATTCCATTACTTGAACTAATTCGTGTTGTGCAAAAGTTATTGGCAGTTGTCGTTTTATGACAAAAACGTCTGAGTATTCCCCTCCAGCTTTTTGTAATTTCCCCACATCTTTTGGGTTTCTAATACCATGTCTGGAATGGACCCCATTCCTAAGTCAAAGTGTGATTAAAGTTCATGAAATTAGTATTGCTTCAATCTTTGATGTCAGCCAAAAGTGCTCTTTGCAATACCCGCAATATGTCCAGTAATGACTGCTTCTATAATTCATACAGGGTTACATGGATTGGTAACATATCTAAATATGATTGTAAATGAACAGTTTACCTTTGCAATCAGTTAAGCAAAACAAAATCATTGCTTTTCCCCAACCCCTCATATGGAAGCTCCGCCCCCACAACCCTGGAAATTAAATATACTAACTCCATGGTTATACATTCACAGAGAAAAAGCATAACTCCTGACATTATATTACAGTCCAACTGTTGAAGTTCATTCCTAACTCTCAGCTGTCCAGATTTTCCCCTCTGCCAGCATGGCTCTGCCTATGGCCATTTAATGAAGGTAGCTGCTGGTGAGAGGAAGAAAACAACAGTTCACTTACTAGCAGGTGATTACGTTTCATCTCTCTGTGTTGTATGTTGCATGTTGTAATCTGGGTATGACAGATGTGTTGCACAATGCTCAGTTAAGAAGATATTTGGATTTAGGACATGATAGTACACTGTCATCAGAGGTGTACTTTATCATACTGCATTAACTTGTGTATGTGTGCCAGCAGTAGGATAAACAGATGTAAACCACATCCCATCTCACACAAACTAATATCAGGCACATTTTTGTTGTGATTACTTCTCCTAGCATGAGTGGTCTTCCTGTCACACATACCAACTCATGTCAAAAGGGATACACTGACATTGTCATACACACAGCCTTGATATTAATGGACTGCCTCCAAATGACTTGTGTATTCCAGGATTTTTATGAGGGTGGCCTAATGGTTAAGGTGTTTGCCTTACAAACACAAGGTACAGGGTTTGAATCTCACAGGGGATAATTGGCTAGGCTTAAAATGGCTTGCAAGGGCAGTTAGCCTAGTACTAATCTATGAACCTATGAACTATAGTTTGAATTTCTCATGTCATATTTTATGGCTCCCATGTAATTACATTTCTTCAGTAGTAGTCATGTATACCTATATCAATGTGTTGCAACATAATCTTCAAGTAATATGCTGCTCAAAGTGACAGCTCTACTTCTGAGACGGGTATTTGTAGATCACACTATATAATGGATTTTGGATTGAGTATTTATCCGAAACACTTTTCAATATGCATGCAAGTTGCTGCCACAACTATTATTATTGTTTCTAGTATCAGTACTTGCCTGGGAATTGTGTCCAGTGGTGCTCTGTACTTTTCTCAATTATTGCACAGTTTTAGTTATGGTAGTTCCCTATTATGCCTGCATTGTTACTTCAGTACATATAAAGGCATGGGAATGTGTACACTTGTGTTACCTGCATGTCTACTCACACATCACAATCGATCATTTTGTGACATTTATACTGCCTGTATTTTATGTCTCACTGTACTCGACAATGCCACAGAATCTCATACATTCCATGCACTGAATGCAATATCCTACTGTATCGGGTTTCATTGTCCACTGTTACCATGCCTTTCTGTCCCTGAATTTTAGGGATGGCCCTAACTTTGACTTCAATTGTAGTTCTGTCTCTCTTAATCCCATTTAAGAATGGGTGACCTTTGGAGAAAAGTGGTACATTTTAATAAAGTACAGCATGACCCTAATTAGAGATGTATACTTGTTTCATGTGGTGGTGGTGCTGCGGTAGCGTTGTCGCCTCACAGTAAGACACTGACCGGTTTGACGCTCAGCTAGAGCGTCTTCTGCGTGGAGACATGCACGAATGGGCGTACCTTTGTTGAAGGTTGTGCATCAGGGTTGGCAACTCGGCACGTAAAAATCAACTGCCAATCATTAGCGGACTGGAGTTCCACTGTGGCGACCCCTAACCGGGAAAAGCCGAAAGACACAACAACAACAACAACAACAACTTGTTTCATGTCTGAGAACGTCATCCACTTCACACTGTCTTATTCTGTCAACATCTCAACTTATAAGAACAATGTAAAAAGAGTCCCTTATTGTCTCTGATTATTTCTGGATTTGTCCCTCATTTGGATTAGGTTTGTCCCAATTCAGTTCAGAGCACTGACTGATTAGCTATTTGTTAGGCTTCCCCTGCAATTTTTGTATATTCCAAGTTGCCATTGCCTAGTATTGTGCTGTTACATGTTCTCACTTATTGAGGTCAAGCTTATTTAATATCTTGTGTTTATATTGTGTTCTATGCTGCTTTCCACACACACAGATGGCTGAGTGTATAGGCTTTGGGGAGATGTGTCCACACTTGTTAATGAATCCTCAGGTGGTGTGTGTTTACAGAGTGATAAAAAGAAAATATTAGGAGATTTGCAAACTTTTGAGTATGCTGTTCTTGACTTAAAAGCAAAGAGCTGAAATGTGCAGGATGAAAATGAATTGCTCAAACCCCAGTTCAAAGAGACCAAGAATAAAAATTAAAGACTGTGCACATACTTCTGTTCACAATGGAGTGATTAAGAAAATCTAGTGTAAATAATACAAAACAGCTGGCACTTATGTGTAAAGAGCTGTAAAGATAAAACATATTCAAATTCATCAAGTCAGTGCCTACAACATGTGGAAGATACATTCAAAATGAGTGAGAGCATTATTAATGCCCTGCAAAAAAATATATAAATATTCTGAATGAGCAAATTCAAGCTTGAAAAAGATCCCGAAATAGTCATCACGTTAGTGTGTCATACTTGCAAAAAAGAAAGTAATTCTATAAAGCAGAAATAGATGATCCATGGAGAGAGCAGCAAAGATATTCTTAACCTCAATGCCATAAAGACAGCAAAACAAAACAGTGCAACATTTCAACAGACTAATGCACCTGGTGTGACTGCTGCACAGACAGATGCAGAAACTGAAGCTGCAGAAATGAACTTAAGTAAAACTGACAAACAAACCTGGTGTGATTGCAATAGAGATATAGAGTCCAAAGCTGCAGAAACAAACAAGTTAAAATGACAATATACAAAATGCATCAGATATACTTAATGTTGAATATAGTCTTGTCATGGAGCCTAAACCAAAAGACTCGCCACCTGTAACTGATGTAAGTTCCTCTAAGAAACACCTACAGGTATCAAAGTGTGAAAATCAAAAAGGTAATAAGACAAAATGCATTGTTGTTTTAGCCTTCTGCAACAGGAAAAGGGAAGTTTTCTTGTTTAAGAAAAGAGACAGTGACTAAGATGAAATTTGTGAAGCAAAATAATAAAAGTGTAGAACAGCCTGATGTTTTAGTCTAGTTCTGTCTTAAAAATAGAGCTATTAAAATGTAGCGCTTTGCCTCTCTAGTTTTATCAACACATCTGAGCATTTCCAAATATTTTTGTGTTTACATATTTATTTGTTTTGTGTTTTTATAACCATGTTATAGTTTTATACCTTTTTGTGGGTTGTAGCCAAATGTATAACAACTGTAGAATCTTTATACTGTAGTGAAGAATGCAACTAGAAACTGAATTCTATGCCAAAAAGAATGCTAAACCAGACAGACGAGAAGGTGAGCCTGAATTAATTTCAGTGAAGTTACAGATGACGGGACTTTTCCGTTATCGGGGCAACATTTCAAAATGAGCGCTTGGAATCTTACCAGGCGCTCGTACTAATCTCGCGGCTTTATGTAGCATGGGTTTAAATTTACTGATCTGTTCTCTATATGCTACTAACTCAGTTTTTCAAGTGTGTAGTGTTGCCATAGGAATGCACACACTGCAGATAGTACAGTACCATATCGAAGCTGGTGCTGCAACAGTACCACACTTACGAAATCTAATTTTATACACCTTGTCTGTCGTGCTCTCTCGTTTTCAAACGTATCGACCAAACATTTTCTGATTAGCATTTAAGTCCCAAAATACAGTAATCGGTTTCTAGGAGTGAGTTGGTACAGTTATGCCAAAAGACCGGAGAAACTGAGACACATGACGTCAGTATTGTTTGATTTTCCCAAGTATGTTCTTTTCTTCATACTGATTAAAAATGGGTATTGACTATCCGAATTGCTTGTAATCCTTGCATGAAATACAATGTATGCAGCTTAAACATGTGATGTCATCATATAAAGTGCAAACTGTATTGCACGTCACCTACAAATTCAAATAATTTTACATTTTTATTGTAAAATTCATAAACTTACTTAAAGTACTCTAGTGCAGTTAATAGTGAGTCTATCCTTGCAGCATAGAAACATAGATTGTCCCTTAAGGCGACAGCAAAAAGTATAGATATGTACCATTTGATCTGTAAAACTCTGCACAACGTTTTCCAATAATTGCTTATTGTTTGTTTTGTTCTGTATGTAGTAAATGTTGATGTACGAAAGTGCAAATACTTTGCTTAGTGAAATGACTACACTAGTAATTTATGATGGTCATGGCACAGGGGGGAACTGATGTAACTTTGTTGTCTTGCTTTTTGTTAATGCTTTTCTGATACACATGTATATAGGCTCCCTGAATTGTTCATTTATTCATTTCAATCTTGTGAACATTTTAAACAGTACGTTTAGCTTTTGGTTTGAAAAAAAGTTACTTTTCCGATGTTGGCCTGATAACGGAAAGCACTCATTAGAAATGTTGCCCTGTTAATGGAAAAGTACCCAGATAACATCTGCTAATCTAAGGCTCAGAGGAAAATCAATGGCAATTAGCAACAAAAGCATGCTTCAGAAGATATTTAATGATGAACACCATATCTAAGGTAAGTCCCACCATACAGTCTCTGGATCTTTTTGAAATGAGTGAACATGTAATAAAGCAAACTACATACAAACCTGAAATAAGCAGCCTTGAGAACAAGCTAGAGCAAAAGACAGTTTCTTGTAACAAAATACATCACATTTAGACAATATTTTTGTTATTTTAGAAGAAGCCATACTTGGCTTCTATAAAAGAGGCATTTCACAGAACTGCTATAGAGATAGAGAAAGAGAAGGGAGGGGAGAGAGAGACTGAGAGAGACTACTATGGCATCGGACCTTGGAGCTAGAGGATATGCACTGAGGCCTGGGGCCTAAGAGAGGGGAATGAGTCAACCTGAGACAATGAGCACAACTTAGAGGAATTCTGTCTAGAGAAGAAACTTGAAGTGAAGCAGTCCTGGAGGGGGAATGCAAGGAATGAAGACTCACCTATAGGTTTCCTGGAATGAGTAACCTGAGTAGGAAAAGTGGAACTACTTGGGGAAAAAAGGCAAAAGGAAGCTGTGTGGATTTATGAACTTATCATTGGTTGGTTACTGAAATAAGCATGAGCGATACATAATTTATGTCTAGAATGTGCTATTTTTGGAAATAAAGAGGGAGATGAATTGAAAAAATGATTGTGAGCTTGTTTCTCTCTCTCTACAACCACAAATTTTCATAAATTGATGGAAAATCTGTTTTGTTATTAGCTAAAAGTGAACCATTTTCTGTTTGCTGAAATGTAACATGTCTTTGATTGTAGTTTGTCCAAGTATAGGTTGCTGGTGTTTTCCTGATAAAGCAGGCAATGTATTTTAAAGGTGGTAAATGCACTTCAAATTTAATAATTGAGCTCAAGTGATCTGCAAAAGGTCACTCTCTCTCTGTCTCTGTCTCTCTCTCTCTCTCTGTCTCTCTCTATCCATCTATATCTATATCTCTATCTACATTTATATCTCTGTATTATTTTATATCTTTATATTAACAACAACATATTGCTGATGGACTTTCATCAATTGCAAATAAGTCAAAAATATTTTTATTGGTAATCACAAACATCTAAACAAACACCAAACTAAAGTGATTGCAAATGTAAATGAACAGTTTACCTTTGCAATCACTTAAACAAAACAAAAGTATTGCTTTTCTCCAACCCCTCATATGGGAGCTCCACCCCCACAACCCTGGAAATTAAATATACTAACGCCATTGTTATACATTCACAGAGAAAGAGGATAACTCCTGACATTATATTACAGTCCAACTGTTGAAGTTCATTCATAGCTCTCAACTGTCCAGATTTTCACAGAACGTCCAGATTTTTACTTCATATTTTTGAAGTATTCCTCATAAAATTTATGATTTTTCTGGCAAATCACTGAGAATTGAAGTCACTAAATAATGACACACACATTTGAGTTTTGGACTTTGTTTCCTTCAGAAAATGCATGCAAGCACAAATCCTGATATTCTAGTAACTTTCTAAGTGATTAGAGAAACATTCAAAATCTGTCCTTATGTTTGGAACTTTGTCCCCCATTATTTTAGGATTTATCCAGATTTCTTGCATCAGGAGGTTGAGAGATATGGTGTGACTGTAATATAACTTGTCCACTGTAATCATTGGTGAAATTTACCAAAACCAGTGACATGTGATAAATGCATGCTGTGAAAGAAATCTATTGCACCCATACACATCTGGTTATATATCTATATCTGTATACACATATACACACACACAAACATGGACATATATATGAATATAGACATACATATACACAGTAGCAGCACACGCACATATATATATATATATATATATATATATATATATATATATATAATTATAGGACAAAAACATTAAAGCTGAAACATCATCAAAGCCAGCACTTTTATAACTAAATCACCTAAATAAGGTCAACACAATCAAAAAGGAAAACCAATAGATCCCTTGTTTTCTGATCACTAACACAATCTGTAATAGTACCTTCTGACCAAATTTATCTGAATGGCAGCATTGTTACAGAAATGGGTTTGCATAAGTTAATGTGCGGATTAGGCTTATGGGCAGAGGCAGGGGTAAGGTAAGCATGCATGAGTAAGGTGAGCCAGAGGAGCGCAGCCCATATTCATATTCTAACTCTCACTTGCAAATACTTCTACACATACTCGAAAACATTCATAAACAAATTGCCTTTTGACACATTTATTCACATGAACACACTATAAAACATATGCATACATGCACGTATACGCGCACACACCACAAAATCTGCCCACTAACCTAGCCTTTACTCAAACCTTAACCTGCAAAAATATGCAGACTTCCATCCCACTTGCCATCAGAGGAAACAATATGACTAGCACTCAGTTAAATGTCTGTTCGACCATATTCCACTATCAACAACACTGTCAACAACATTTTTCATTCAAATAACTGGCGATATATGTCTATATAAATATATTGTCCTCCCTCACAAACTTTTTAAAAATGTTGTATAGTTTTTTTAAAATTACTGTTGTGTAAACCACTCAGATCTTCTACTGGTTATTGCAAATTACCTGTGCACCATGCAAAGGGAATATGATATAAGCAGGAAATTAACTGAATTTATGCTTAATTTGTATATATGTGTCAGCACACTCATAGCCATGAGCACACACACACACACACACACACACACACACACACACACACACACACACACACATGACAAAACAGCAGTGCCAACCTCCATCTAGAGTCACTATCTATTTCCATTACAGGTACAGGCAACTCTGAAAACAGCTGTACTTTATCTACTTTTTCTTAGTGTTTTACATGTGACTGGATGGTACTAACTGATAATATTACTGGTTCTTGCCAGTTCATATCCAAGAAGTTGAAAATCACTTCTGTATATATTACAGTACTGTTACGCATAAACATGTACAATAATTTTATTGAAAATGTTTTTGTGTACAGGTAGTAAGGCGAAAAGAAAGATTGCCATAACTAAAGCTTCATTCTTGGTGACAGTGGACAGAGCTAGGAGCATAATGCATTTTAAATGGTAACATAGCTCAGTTAAAATAGAACAGATTAATGACAATGCATAATAATAATAATAATAATAATCTTCTTCTTCTTTCGGCTTTTCCCAGTTAGGGGTCGCCACAGCGGATCACCTGTCCTCTCATGATTGGCAGTGGAGTTTTACAGTGCCGAGTTGCCAGCTCAGCACCCAACCTTCCACAGAAGGCACACACATGCACGCACTCACACCTAGGACCAATGTAGAGTGTCCAGTCCACCTACAGCATGTCTTTGGGATGTGGGAGGAAACCAGAGCATCCGGAGGAAACCCACGCGACCACAGGGAGGACATGCAGACTCCGCACAGAAGGCACCCCAGCCGAAAATCGAACCGGAGAATCTCTTGCTGTGAGGCAGCAATGCTAACCGCTGCACCACCGTGGCCGTTATAATAATAATAATAATAATAATAATAATAATAATAATAATGACAGAGATATTAAAAAATGATCTTAGACTCGGATTTATTGTAACGTAGATAAAGTGCAATGTTAACAGTGTTCACTTTATAGTTTTGCAGGTAGCCTTGCAACAACCTGACATAAGAGATGCTATGTAAATCTTCTTCGGAGTTTGTAACCTAGGTACAAGTGCTTTATTTCCATTTAGGCGTGCCTTTGGAGTGGTCATTTCATACAACATGCTGGTATCTATCTTTGACATAAGTGCCCTTCTGAGTGGTCTCATGTTTGTCTTCCCCAAACATGGCAGTAGGTCTTGGGTCAATGCTATCAGACAGAGTCATGAATATGTATAAGTCTTAGTAAAACATACTGTAGTTTACTATCCCTTCCTAAACACCAAAACATTAGTCATTTGCCATCTTATCCTATTATTTTCTAACACTGTGTGTAACATATTTGGTGACCCGAAGTTTTCCACTTCTGCCTTCTGTGCTATGAATATAATTAATGTGACAGATTTCTTGCAGGTAGTTACATGCTGAACCAATGTGGTGTCTTCCATGGTTAATTACTCTGTTACCTGATCATTCCTTGTACAAGGACTGTCCCTGTGCTACCTAATGTACATATTTGCTATTCTTAAATTGGTCTTCATAGATTTGAAAGACACTTTAAATTTCAACAACTGGCTTAAGTACTGGTGTCATTCAAAGGGGATCCAGTGTCTGTCAGCCTGGGATGATATGCTCGACAAGCCACGATGCTTCGCTAGGGACGGCTTGCACCTGTCACCCCTGGGCTTTCGGATATTGGCAAAGGCTCTTGCTACCCCCATAGTGCC
This sequence comes from Protopterus annectens, assembly GCF_019279795.1. Classification (NCBI taxonomy): domain Eukaryota; kingdom Metazoa; phylum Chordata; order Ceratodontiformes; family Protopteridae; genus Protopterus; species Protopterus annectens. The sequence goes on along the minus strand of NC_056738.1, from coordinate 14,913,124 downwards.
TTTTTTAGGCAAGGCTAGAAAGACAAACCCACCTCCAGAGACAACACAAGGAAAAAGAAACTAAGAGTAATGCTACTCAACGCCAGAAGTCTAAACCTCAAGATGCACACACTTGAAACTCTCCTTAGCATGGAGAACATCTATATCTGTGCAGTAACAGAAACCTGGTTCAGGGTTCCCGAGAGCACCCCAGTACTACCAGGTTATACCTCATACCATGCTTTTCGGCCCCAAAACTTGGACCGAACCACAAAAGGAGGGGGAGTATCGATATTCATCAAAGATACCCACACCTCCAGGTTGGTGGCAAAGCACGAAGCATCAGAGACTATCCATGTGCAACTAACAGTGGGTAAAACTGCCTTCCAGTTTATAGCCTGCTACAGACCACCCTCCCAAACCCAGGAACCCCACTCGGCCTTCCTGAGAACACTGGAAAATATGAAGGTCTCTCCAAACACCATTATATTGGGCAACTTCAACTACCCAAACATAGACTGGGAGCATTACTCTAGCTCCAACACCCTAGCCCAAAGGTTCCTAGAATTCATAAACTCAAATGCTATGGAACAACTTGTTACCACTCCCACAAGAGGGGAAAACATATTGGACCTGATCATCACCAACATGGGGACTCTATGCTCCAGACCAGAAGTGTATCCCTCACTGGTAAGATCAGACCATAAAATGATCTCACTGGATTTTCACATCCCGACCCCACCCCTGCCCAGAAAACCACAGTGAAAAACTTCTCTAAAGCAAATTTCACACTCCTCAAAACCGAGGTGGAATCCTTCAAAGCCCCTGGGCCTGTGGAAAATATGGCCCAGACCGCAGAATCCTTTATAAATGCATTCTATGAACACCTTCAGGAATGCATGGATCATGCAATCCCAAATAAAACCAAGCCCCAATCCTCCAAAGGCAGACGTCCTGTCTGGTGGACCCCAGCCATAAACAAACTATACAATAGAAGGAGGAAGCTACTACATGATAGAGCAAAATCTCAAAAAGGGAAGGCATCTCTGATCAGTATTAGCAAAAAACTAAGGGCACTCATTAAATCGTCTAAGGCCAGCTTCGAGAGAAAAATTGCACAGGACACTAAGGATAATCACAAGGCTTTCTTTAGTTATGTTAGGAACCTGGGTGGGAATTCCCAGATATGCTCAGAATTAGTCCAAAATGACAAAAAATACACCAAACCCACAGACATTGCCAACATCCTAGCTGACAGGTTCAGCGGAAACTTCTCCCCCCCCCCACCAAAAGGGCAAATATCTATCCCAGCAGAGTGCTGCCCCCCTGACATCTCAGATGCTCAGGTAAGAGCCGCCCTCTCCAAAGAAAAAAACACAGCATCAATGGGACCAGATGGTGTCCCGGGCTGCGTCCTACATGGACTCCAAGAAGAGCTAAACCCAAACATAAAACTACTGTTCAATCTCAGCCTTACTACAGGATATGTACCCAAAGAGTGGCGTACAGCAACAGTGGTCCCTCTCCACAAAGGTGGTGCCTCAACGGACCCTGGAAACTATCACCCCATAAGCCTGACTAGCTTGGTCTGCAAAGCTATGGAAAGGATCATCATGGACCTCATAAATAAAGATATTGGGGACCTACAGACACTGGATCCTACCCAGTTTGGCTTTTTTAAGGGCAGATCCTGCCTCTTAATCCTGGTCGACTTCTTTGAAACAGTCACCAAGGCCATTGACAAAGGGAAGGTGGTCCACACAGTCTTCCTGGACCTCACAAAAGCCTTCGATACAATACCCCACTTGGGCATTATAGATAAGCTCACCAGCTTAAATATAAACCCCTATGTCACTAGATGGGTTGCAAACTGGCTCAAGGACAGAACCCACATGGTTAGAATTGCTGGAGCCATGTCAGACTCCAAACCAGTTACAAGTGGCGTCCCACAAGGTTCAGTCCTGGGACCGCTCTTGTTCAGTATATATTTCTCAGAGGTACAGGCCAACACAGAAGGACTGTGGCTGACCAAGTTTGCAGATGACTGCAAACTGAGCGCCATAATCAACGCTCCAGCCGACACAAGCATCCTCCAAAAGGGCCTCATAGAAACAGACAACTGGTGCCAGAGCCATGGCCACAAGCTAAACGCCAAAAAGTGTATAGTCATCCCCTTTGGCAAAAACAAAGTGCCCACAAATTACCACATAGGTGGTAATCCATTAAGTACAGAAGAAGTAATTAGGGGCCTGGGGACCCAAGTTGATAGCAATCTCTCATTTGACAACCACGTGGCCAAAGTGGTTAGAAAAACATTTTATATAGCCCACCTAATCATGAAGGGATTCACATCTAGATTAGGGGAGGTCATCGTGCCTCTTTACTCATCCCTCATCAGGCCCATAATTGAGTACAATGCCCCTTTTGGGATGTACCTTACTAAACACCTGCAGCAACTGGAAAGACCCCAAAAGTACCTCACCAAGAGGATCAAAGGGCTCAAACAGATGCCATATGCTGCCTGGTTAAAGAAACTCCAGCTCTACTCAGTTGCATACTGCCTGCTCAGAGGTGACCTGTGCCTGACGTATAAAGCCATGTCCAACTCAGAATTAAGGGACATGCTGCACCTCAAAAAATCCAAATCCCATCGAGCTACACGCTCGAGAGACTTGAACCTCAGCACTGAAATAAATAGGACATGCTGGAGGGACAGATTCATAACCCAGAGGCTCCCTTCACTCTGGAATAAAATCCCAGTCCAGGTTAGGCAGAGTCCCTCATTGACTCTCTTCAAGAGGAATCTTGATGAGTGGATGGGAGATTGTAGGTTTACCCCGGGTATCACTTCTGTGTCACTGTTAGACAGAGGCACAGTATACTAACCTCGAAAAAGGGCATAGCAAAATAAATTTAAAATGGGTGGCGATAGCCAAACATACTCTGGCTAGGCTTATAAATGCCCTAGGGCAGATAGCCTAGTATGAACCTATGAACCTATGAACCTATGAACTGCCATCTTCTAAAGACTCACTCTATTTGAAAGCTAAGCTTCATTTGGTAAAAAATGGTGAATTTCTGAGAACATCTTGCTGTGTGAGATCTTAAACAGATGGCCTAAACCCTGATGTCAGCCGTATGTTGTTATTATTTTCTTAAACAGTTCTTTTTTTGTATCTTTTCATAATGCTATGTGATTTGCCAAATCAATAATTACAATACACGGGTCTTTAGTGATTTTTTTTGGCCTTATTAACTACAGAGATAATTGATGGCCTGGAACTCTGAGCATTGATATGTTAATGACATGCAGGCATGCTGTAATATCTGCTGTTACTGTATCTCAGTTAATCAAAGAACAATGTCTGACTGTTGGATATCTAGCAGAGCAAGGGCTTTCCTTTAAAAGAAACATTATTACTTGCTTTATGACAGAAAGTACTTGCCTTTTGTAAACCTTAGTGAGTTCCTTTGTTACACTTACTAATACCTGATGGAATGAGGAAATGAAACTGAGGGATCCTATTTAATTTTACTGAGAGGGCATGAGAGATCAGAAGAACCTTGATGAAGTTCTGGACTATCCTTAGATAAGAACCAAAATTATGTTAGATTTGCACTGAGGGTAACAAGTAAGCTACAAAAGAGGAAAGAACATAAATATCTGTTGTGCAGTCATATAGAGTTGCATGTGTAATGACCACACACAAGCTAGTAGTGATTCATATTCCCATTGCACTATATTGCAGCAAGCAGACTTGCACCATCAAAGATATGTGCAAATAACAGTATCATGACATGTGCATTAAACTAGGAAGGGAACTAAAGGCATAGTGACATAAATATATACAGGGTGATTGTAATCTTGATATGTCGTTGTAAGAGGGCAGTATATACAGCAGTGTGTGCTAGACTATAAAAAGGCAAAGCATGCTGAAAATAACAAAACTATAGACAACAAAAGTGCTCAGGATTGCAGCATAATGTGTATGCATACAGCATCTAACAGCCATCAGCACTGCCACATCCTACCCATTCATGAGAAGAAGCAAAAAAAAAAACATTCTGGGAGAGGGTAACTTCCATTACTTTAGTGACCGAAGGTGTTAATTGATTGGTTATGAGTAGACTGGAATATTGTACGGAGCTTGGTTGACATGGATCTCACACATTTGGGTTGCACAAGAATTTGTGGTTCTAGAGAGGCATCAAGTTTCCCAGCATTATGCATCCACATACGTAGTTTCATAGCACACCACAGAAGAATAGCCCCCACCCACTGCGGTTGGCTTGTATGACATTGCTTGCCTCTTGAGGTACTGGATACCATAGATTGCACATGTACCAATAAAGACCCAGTATGGCCCACAGTCTCAAAGGTATTCAAACAGGAAACGTTACCATCCGTTGAACTTGCAAGTAGTGTGATGCACAGAACATGATATCCAATATGTCTGCATCACACCATAATCTTAGCTATATCACAATTTCCTGTACAGTAACGTTCCACAAAGTCATCTAGTTGGCAAGCGCAGACACTATGGCTTAAATAAATGAATATGCTAAATATATAGTTTGTCCAAATAGAGTAACCCTTTGCATGTGTTGTTCCTGTGTTTATATTTATAGTGTGTTGAAATGTAGAAACCCACCACATAAGTTGATACTCTTTACATATGCAGTGTGTCAAAATGTAGCAACCCCTTACATATGTTGTTACTGTGTTGCAGGTGACACTGAATGCCTGTTAAAGCCCTGGATAATGATGACTGCATGGAACATGTAGAGCATTACTGAACTCCAGTAAAACACAGCACATGCACAAACCCATGATATAATTGAGGGTGTTTTCTGCCAACTCAGAGCCTGATTTTGCTGCCTTAACACATCTGGGGGCACTGCAATATGAACCTGCCACAGCCTGCATGACGTTTCAAGCATACACCATATGATCTTATTCAGTTTGTTTACAGAGGTAGAGCTCTGATGATTTCTGACCAATTTCAGTTTCAGCTCAGAGATGAAATATAAAAAAGCAATACTGAAAAATAAACAGAGGAAACAGACAGGACAGGCTCATAGTATAGATACATCTGGGCCTCACACACCTACAGTTGAAACAAAAGGCATAGCAACAACAACTGCCAATGACAGTGAAGTGGAACAGGCACAAGTTGTTGTATCTTTTGGCTTTTCCTGGTTAGGGGTTGCCACAGCGGAACTCCGGTCCACTAATGATTGGCAGTAGATTTTTACATACCGAGTTGCCAGCCCTGACACACAACCTTCAACGAAGGTATGCCCATTCACGCATGTCTCCACACAGAAGACGCTTTAGCTGAGAATCGAACAGGACATCTTACTGTGAGGCGACACAAGTAGCAGTTGTAAAACACTGTCCCAAAAAGTGATGGGCACAATACTTTGCAGCACAGTAATGACAAGTAGTGACATATAGTTTAGAACTACGGGCCCTGCAGGGCACAAAGTGAGACTGCAATGTCACACAGAACAAGCATGAGGCATGCAAGGTTAATATCAACCTGTGTTAGTCAGTGTGCATGGTCAGCACATAGTACCTCTCAACCTTTCAGCTCAGGAAAGCTGGAAAAAGCATAAAACAATGGGAGGACAAAGGTCCCAAAATAGGGACACATTTTAAATATTGCTCTTATAAACTTAGAAAGTTGCTACAATAACAGGATATGTATTAGCATATATTTTCTGAAGGATATGAAGTCTGAAACTGAAATGTATGTCTTATTTAGTGATGTTAATCCTGAGTGATTTGCCAGAAAACCACAAATTTTCTGAGAAACAGACCAAAAATATGAGGCAAAAATCTGGACATTCTGCAAAAATATGTACAGTTGAAAGGTATGGGCCACACTGTGCATCATATTATATTTTCACATCTTCCACAGAGGAAGGAGGGTGAAATGGGTTATAGGTACCATCAGGCAGAATGACATATGGCTGTCCATACATGTGCACTGGGTGGGTGGAACATGTCACAGGAAACAGAGACGAGTCTTGAGATTTCATACTGATGCCTGTACCTCACCCCTTAACTTAGTGTACCCTTCTTCGTTTTATGTCAAGTTTCTTATGCTTTGCATTTCCAGCTCTCTCCATCACCACTTATCTGTCCTTTGCTTGTCTCTGTGTATCTCATATTTCAGCTTCTTAGTGTGTACACATCTACCCATGTTTGTTTGTGCTGTTCTATGCATGTCTGTCTGACTCTGCAGATTAACATTTGACACCCTCTTTCCTTTTCCTGTTTTCCTACAGTGACGACCCCTCTTTGGGCCAGTAATTAAGGAGCCTGAATCCTCACCTCTGACACTGGAGAGGGACATTCACTTGGAATACAAATGGATATACTCAGTATTTCTAGATGCACCTCTCTATACCAAATACAATTTCCCTTAAGAGCACACAAGGAATGCAGTCAGCTCAGGGTCTGGATTTCTTTATTTCTCTCTTCCTCCAAGGCCCCATTAAGACTCCCCACTAGCACAGCTACAGGGTTAAGTCCTCAGCTAAGTGTCCAAGTGAAGTCCTCTAGCATCATCTCTGCAAAATCAGTGCTTCATATCCCTGCTCGAAGTAGCTGACACTCACACACGCACACAGACACACACACACACACACACACACACACACACACACACACACACACACACACACACACACAGAGTGAGATTTGATTTTTCATACATGCACACACACACACCTGGGAAAGGCTGGCACAGATTTACCTGCTGTGACCCCTTCTGCCCAGAGTATAAGGCAGTTATCACTGCCACCAGACACTCCACAGTCAACTTCTCTAAGGCCCTTAACCAAGGGTGTCCAATTATACGTTGTAATATTAATGCTAATACAAATGGTAGTAGTTGACGAAGACAGCAAGGCCTCCTGGAGTGGCCCATACAGTGTTATTAATAAATATAAGCATGCTCAAAGGTTAAATACTTTCTAAAAGGACCAGCCACAATAAAAGTTTTAAATATATTCAATAATAAATAATAAAAGAATAGAAAAATACAGAATATATATATATTTACAGTAAACCACAGAGTTCAAATCACAGGAAATATTGAAAATAACACTGATGGACAGACTCACACAAATAAAGAAAAAACAATACCTAAACTAAGCTTCTTTATATTTTGTTGCATGAATCTAGGAGAATTACTATTCCCTACTTACTTAATAGACCAAAGTGATGATGTGGTGAATAGTTCCTCTTGTTGTCAGGTCCAAGGCAGAATACTCAATACTGTGAGTTTTCTCTTTGTAATATCTAAAATTTCCAATATGACTGGCAGAATGACCTTATCTGGTCACCTGACTCTAGGTTCTCACACTATTCCCCTTTGAAGCTTGAGACGGGATGTTAGCAGAGATGTGATAAGATGCATATCTAAAGTTTTGCTAATGCTTATGGCAGTGCCTAGGGCTTCCCCTCTTTTTACTCAGCTAATGAACAAAGGCTTCTTTCAGACATGCCATCTCCGGTCCTATTCAGAGCTGTGAGATAAGCACATCCATGGCCCAACTGCTGGTCCAATTAACAGTATTTTTCTTAAATTTAGAAGTAAGCTAGTTATTTAACCCCTTATCTTCCAGTGCCCTTTGCTAACATATATACATATAGACTCACATGTATATTCCTTCTCTGTCCAGCAGGACCCACTGTTGATACATTTTTTAACACAAGCAACTTTATAAACACATTTTGATTTTCAAATGCCATAGTGTTCAAATACATTTGTAACATAAGCATTTGTACATATCAGTTCGATATCCAAAGGACATATTCTTTACAGAACTCCAGCTGTCTATGCTGGCACTAGCCAGTATCTTAACACCTACCATCCATTTCTCTCTCTCTCTCTATCTTCACTTTCCTCTGCTGAAAGAAACAGGGACACTGGCCTGACAAACAATAAATGATGCCATGTTTCGTCTCTAACATGCACACTGCTATATATGACCCTTCTGTGTGGTCCTCTACTTTTTCATACAGCCCTTTCCTCCTTATTTATACATCTCACAGATGCCCACGTATATGGATGCCATAACTCTGGACCTGCAGTTCCTCTATAACTACATATACTTAGCACTACTTCATATAATCCAGCTGAGAAATGCATTGACATATGCAGCACAACCTCTGTATATACTGCTTTATTCTGAGATGCAGTGTACTGTAAACTAATATGTTCATCTCTCACATTTCTGCAAGGTAGTGTATGGCTGCTCTATCAGTCCTTCTTCATTCTTTTGTGCACAGGTTTCACTGCACACATATATCTGTTCTCTTATTTGTGGTTCTGCCTTCCTAGTACAGAGTGTAGCTGTCTACGTGAAAGCTCTGCTTGTCTTACTTTAGATATGAAATAGTGCATGGGCTGTCATTCAGTGCCACCACTGTGCAAGCATTGAGTAGATGTGCAGGGCACGTCTATAAGTCCCAGTCGCAGACATCAGGAACCAGTCTGATTTTAGCAAGAAACTGAAAGAGAGTTTCAGGGTGTGCTTTAAGTGTTTAAGTCATACATTCTGCAAATATATGAACAAGTTAATGTATTTAGCAACCAGGCTGCAAATAAAGTTTAAGAGATCAGAAATATAACTTTATGCAAATCATGTAATCTAAGTGGTGCTATAACTTGGCAAGGCCAGACACCAGTACAGAGTATATATCAGGGAACATAAAAGAACAAATTAGGACAGTAATATGAGCAACACTGTGGCTGAACATGTAAACATCATTAGATAATTTTAATTTTAATTTTACAGATAATGAGCATTTGGCATATTCAACTAATAACATTAGGGATGCTTTGTTGCTGAGGTAGGAAAGCTATTGACAATGAAAGGTGAAAGCTTTAAAGACTCATGGCAAAGGGCTGAATGATTCTTTCCAGCTGATGCCTTTTTTGGTTAATTATTCTAACTGAAGGTTATATTACATGATTGATTTTTGTAAGCTGATTTTCTAGTTAGGACTTTGACATTAACTACTTAAAGATGTGATGGCACTGATGAAAATGCCAGTAATTCAAGGGAGAATATTTTTCAATAAGATTGTGAAGCACTTGTTTTAAATAGGCATATGTCATCCTGTATAGTTTTTTTAAGCCTTGAAAAGGATGATCACGTATATGCAAATATTTGGCTTTGAAATATCTCTGTGTATTCAATAAAGTAAACAATACCACTTAAAACCTTTTACATTCTTTTTGCGTAATAGCCACACATTTTATTTGTTTATAAGTTGACCATGAATTTTCATTTCCCCCTGCTTTTTACTCATTTTGCATTGACTCTTGCAATTATTGGGAACATTAAAATAAATCCATATGTCTTCTTGCTGCCTAGGTGAATGTCCAAAGATCCCTCAGATATACAATATTGGTTGCCTTAAACTATGTTCAATGACTTATTTTTCATGATAACTTGTTTGACCAGGTTGCTGTTTTTCTCTGTAAGTTTAAAATTTAACACTTCTTTTTTCTATTTAAAAACTTTGCTTGCCTTATGAAAGCACTATTCAATTATAACAGTAGCTGTGGCTCTCTTGGTATTTTCCTGCATAGAAAAATAATGTATTATGTGCTTCCTTAGCTTGCCAAACTTGTAAACTAATTATTCCATGTCTGCCAGTTCTTTTTTGATTGAAAACAGGTAGGACTGTATATAGCCATAAAAGTTACAAATGAGCCCTCCCTTGAAATTATCTGTCTATCTATCTATTTATCTATCTATCTATCTATCTATCTATCTATCTATCTATCTATCTATCTATCTATCTGTCTATGTTTATTTTTTTAGTTCCACCATTAGACAAAACCTTTCTTTACACATACCATTCTGTAAAAAGACAGAATGACTCTGGGAGTAGTCAGAGCTTCTCGTATGTTTTTCAAGTTAAGGTATAGAACATAGCAGATATGATTCTGCACACAGAATCCTCACTGCCTTTTTAGAAGTTGTGGTACCATAACACTATACCTACTGCTCTCTTTTCTATACAACATAAATTCTCCTTCAACATTTAAATTAACAGGTGCAGTTCCACACAATGTGTTAAAACTCTTATGAATTTATTCACTTACAACTTAAATTTGAAGTGCAAGAAGTTCATTTTTAGGTCGCTTGCTCTTCAGATTGCCTCTAAATAACCTGTGCCCTTTTGAATGACCTTTTATTCCACATCCCTGATTGCCCAGTGCTTGCTTATGACTCTAACCACTTCATGCTTTTAACAACTCTTCAGATCTGATTCACTTCATTTTTTTATTTTTGTAAAGAAGAATGATATTATTAAAATGCCTAAATTTGTACCCCTTGCCACCCACCAAAGCAAACCAGATAGGAATGTATTCATTTCAAGTCCTTCAACTTTTCATAAGTGAGCAGGTATACTTTTTATTGTGATCTTATGCACATACTTTCCTACTTTCCATTGTTTATTCTAGGATGGGACTGTTACTACACTGGCATTATCTGACTTTGCTCACTTGTCCTAGCATTATTTAACCATCATAATAGATCTCTGGATGAAAATTTCAAAACATAACATACTGTTTTTATTGAAGAAGGCTTTTTATTTTGTTATTGATTCAACATAACATTGCATATATAAACGTCGTTTTCTCCCTTGCCATCTTTATTTTGGGGAGTGACTTCAATGCAAAGTTTGCCTTTTGGTCATATGAAATCTATTGGGTCTGAGCCTACCTGAGTCTTTCATATTTGCCCGCATCTTTCTCACACTTCTGGACACATGTCCCAGTGTCAACACTTCACTTTTACTGTGGTCTTCACACTACTGTACCCCCTGCTACAGTAATTATTCCCCTTCATATTTACTTGTAAAGTAAAGATTTGACCCTTCTGAACTGACATCAAAAACTATACATTATTTCCAAGTTCTTCATCTACCGTGGGTGGTATTACCACAATTCCATTCATGATACATCACTTCTCATCTCTTCTACAGTTACAGCATCTAACTTCTGTTTATGGTTATGTGTATAAGCTCATACTACACAGCTACACTTCTCAGAGAACTGTTCATGTCCGTCAGTTCTCAGAAGCTTACATGCAATAGTGCTTGATTTTCAAGGGTATCCCTGTTTTTGCCTTAACTTTTGTTCCTTTTCCTTGAAAAAAAATCTGCTGTTTAACAGACACCATAAGTAATGATACAAACTAGAGTTATTAGTCTTCATTTATTTATTGCATGTATCTCATTATATGCTAACACTTATTTAATCAGCTGAGTGTTTATTACCACTATTTAAAAGTATCAATAATTTTAGGCCTTGTTCCCTAATTATGTTTTTTAACTCACATTCTGAGTGCAGAGGACTGAAACTTGAGCTATATCTGTATTGTTTTGCACACACTCTCTATTTTCATGAATTAAATGTGTATCTTGTGTTACAGTGATCTTACACAATATGATTATCTGTAATTCTATTTCATTAACGAGGCTTTGTTAAATCATTATCTTGCTCAAAGGTTGTGATTAATCTCTAAATAATCAATCCATTAATAAATCAATCTAGTCAACCAATCAATAGTTGAGCAGACTGTTAAAGTAAAACCAGATGATTGTAGAATGAACATTTATTAAGCTGCTTAATAGAAGGGTAAAAGTGGGATAAACAGAGGTGGGTAGATAGAGCATTCTAAATGCAGATAAAAGTCACAGCAAAAAGTCTCGAGTCATTAAGTTCTGGTAGAAAAGGACAATGATATTCTAACAGTTATGTGACAGGCTCAGGAACCTTAAAAAAATATTAAAGATATTTGTATGGGAAGATCCAAGATATCCAATTTTTTTCTGTTTTATTTGAAAATGTAAATTTAATTTTGATGCAAAAGCACAGTGAAAAGAGTTTGTACAAAGAACATCACATTATCTTTACAGATGCTACAGAAGCCCATTGTTCTTTGGAGACTGACACGTACCTGCAATGTATAAAAAAGGCACTAAAGTCACAAAGAGTATTTTCCCAAGGCACATTTGAATTATATATCTGATGACAGTATTTCATGGTAGACAAGAATACGGAAGATCATACTGTGTTTGTAAAAATCAGGTGCAGAGCTCTGATATTCTCAAAAATCAGTAAGCTTTGGCATATCTGTAGATAATGAAGTAACTATCTACTTTGCTGTAGCAAACACATAGGAGAGGAAGTTTGAGATTCACTGCTTAACTGGTCTTGGTAATGTTCCGATTGCTTATACTTTTGTCTTTCATCTGTGTAATGAGCTTAAACTCTTGTTTACTATAACCAAATTTAACATGTGTTTTTACAAAGAGTAAGTCGACTTATTCTATCCATGCACTTAGTTAAAAAATACTCTGTTTCACAAAACACATGCACGTACTCCTACACACACACACACACACACACACACACACACACACACACACACACACACACGTGTCAGTGTTATGTCTTTCTTTTAGTTGCTTACCTGGGTATCTTTCCACTCTCAGCCTTTCACTGCTTAAGTACCAGTCAGAACACTGCCCTTTCTTGTACCTACACTTATTCAAAACTTTTGTAGCTTCTTACCACATTTAACTTTCTTTCCATGTCAGTCTTTTCCATTCCAATATGTGTCCTTATGTGATATGTCTCTCTGTTTGCAAATCATAGATTCTTTTACTTTACCTAACAAGACTATCACATAGCTGGCAAGTTTAACTTCAACTTACAAGACTGTCACATAACTGGCAAGTTTCAATTCCACTTGCCCTGTTAACTGCTCATTTCAGGGTGTATCTTAATCCTCTCCCTCAATGATTTTCTGTTTCAGACATTGTATGAAACAGGACTAATTCAGACATCTTCCCATTCCGAAATTCATGAGCAGTGTCTGCCAAATGTCCAGTCAGCATTATCAAATTTGCCAACAGTACATACTAGATGTTGTTGTGTTTTAGTACACTTTGAAATAAAATAATTTTAATCTTTCTGTGTGTGTGTTGTAATCTGCAGACTGTGGTTCCATTTACACTTTAAGGAGGTCCATTACTGTAAAACAGAGAAAAAATGCAACTCTGCTCTTTCTATTAGTTTTGAAAAAAAAATGTTATACTGTTCTGGTCCTGAAACTTGTACACATTAGGATGGGGAATATCATTATCAGTCTAAAACCAGCTCTTCACTAGATTATTTTGCCTTTGTGGTCAGTGAGGAAGGCAAGACTGTGCATGTACTGTTTTGCATGGATGTTGCTTGTTTTAATAATATTGTATATTAATAATATATTAATAATATTACAAGCAGTCCTCATGCCTCTAGTGAGTCCTGCCTTTATATTTAGTGTTTCCATGTTTCATTTCCATACATATTATTGTAAACATAGTTCAACATGTTAAGGCTGTACCTTGAGGATTATTTGTGATAATGTGTGCAAATTTGATTCCTATACATCCTTTGTCATTTTAGAAATGTATTTATACTGCCTTCCATTGTTGTGCCTCTGTGGGGAATGTATGTCAGAGCAGCACTTGGTCTAGCAGTTGGTGTAGCAGATTAGCTACTTCCTGTAGTACAGGGTTTAATTCCTTTAGACTACAGTTGTGTTCCATCCTTGGTCATTTGGAAAGTGTATTTGTACTTATTTCCATTATAGTACTTGTGAGGAGAATTTATATCAGAGCAACATTTGGTCTGGAAGTTGGCACAGAGGATTAAGACTATGAGATGTTACTGAGTTACTTCCCATGGTACAAGGTTTGAGTTGCTACAACTTCATTTGCCTACTGTGTGACCTTGAACATGTCACTTAACCAAATAGTGATTTAGGGCAACTGGGAATTTCGGCTAAGCTCATTAATGATATCCTGGACTGCATGCCTAGTGACTAGCTATGAAGAAGTAGTATATGCCATTCAGGCAGCAATTGCAAGAGTATGTTTTTAACTTTTTTTTATGCTGAATGGATATGTTCTGAGTATCCCTCTTTTCCTGTTATTACTTTGGAGTAATTTGTCTTCCTAACGTAATGTCTTTTGGGTATATCTGCATGGCTTCTACACTTCCTGTCAAAAACCACCTTTGCAAGTAAACTGATATCATGTGGCTCATCTCTTATCTCAAGTACTTTTTTTCTGTATTTTTCTAAACAGTGCCATTTTTTTGAAGTTCCTGAGAAAGGTGGTAGGATGTACAGTGTGGGACAGACAAAGGGATTATGACATTAAAGCAGAATCCAAAGCAGCTCCAATTGCAGAGAAGGCCAAAAAGATCAGGTTATCATGTTTCAGACACATGCAAGAAAGCAGAAGATGATTTTCTGAAGAAGATTTGGTAGAGACAGGAAAAAGGCAAGCGGAAATGAGGATAACCAGCAAAGAGATGGTTGGATAGATTGTTTAAATGAACTGAGACAGTCAGGTATGACATTTGAAGAAGGTAAGAGAGTGATAATGAGAGAGATGGTGACAATTGACATGGCACTCAGAAACTAAGTACAAAATGGGGAAAAGGGGGTTGATGATAATGGTGTCAATGATGCCATTTTACTAAGTACTACAGATGCTTACCTGTGATATTTTTCCTTGTTAAGTGTGCTCTGGACATTTGAAATCTTAAAGCTGTGTGCAGTGCATAAGCCTCTATTATGCTGCACAAGACCTTCATTCACTTAAATTTGTCTGACCAAGGTCAATCATGTTTCCTGACATTTCCCAGTTTCATTGTTTCTACTACTGCAATGTGTGGCCTTCTTACTCCGGATCAAGTTTTAGCTGTTTCTAAACAATACTGCTCCTTTAGATGTTTTACTTTTATGACCAACCTTTCACGGATCACCAAAAATTGCCATTTAATCAATAGAGTATATGTTATTTTGCTTTCTTATTTTAGAAATGCATGTTTAATGTTAGCATACAATTCCACATCTGACCAAATGACCTTTAACATTTTATTTAGTTTTAGGATGTAGTTTGTGGTTCTATGGTATGCAGGTCTTTCTCCTACCTTATCTGTATAGAGGCATACATTAATGTCCCTGACCTGTCTGAAATTGCTAATGTAGAATTAGATGCCAAACAGGACCAGGCCCAGTATGAAGCCATGGGGTACTCCACTTGTGACAAGTCTCTTGGTGGAAGTAGTCTCACCAGTCTTGACACATTGGGTCCTGCCTGAGAGTCATCCAACAATCCAGAAATTTCTGTAGGGATCTATGCCTAGCTCAGACAGCTTGTCAACAATGTTGGAGTGGGGTATTGTATTGAATGCCTCGGCCAAGTGAAGATACGCAGTATGCATTGCTTTACCCTCATCCATTTTCTTGGTGACCTTCTTAAAGACATCTGTCAGGTTAAGTAGGTACTACCTTCCCTTAGCAAAGTCAAATTGTGAGGGGTCCAATGTCTGTAGGATGCCGATGCCCTTGTTTATCATTTCTATGATAATCCATTCTGTGGCTTTGCATATTAGACTTGTTAGACTGATGGGTCTGCAGTTCCCTGGGTCAGTTGATTGTCTGCCCTTGTGGAGGAGAATGACTGTTGAGGTCCTCCATTTACTTAGAATGGAGCCTGTTTTGAGGTTGTAGTCGAAGAGTGCTCAAGCAGTCCTGATAAGTCATGTTTTAGACTGTTCAGGAGGTGAAGTTCACATTTTGACCTTATGTAATTCCCAGGGCATAGAGCCAAACTAAAGCCTCCTACATTCACACAGAAAACAACTACTTTGTCCCAAACTAATGTTTTGATATAATCTTGTTCACCAACATTACTAAACACTCTCGTACCAAGCTTGAAGCAGCATATAATAACATAGCCAGACTTGCCATGTTTATTATAAAGGAATATCACAGGGTAGTTCTCAATAACTTAAGCTTGTTGAATTTTAATGATCGTCTGTAGACTGAGCAACTAGGTTAGTTGTTGACCTCCTTTCTGACACATTCAGACTGTACCTAAGTAAACACTAAACGTAGCACAGCCTTAGCAATAAAATAAGATGTCTAAGTTTTTATTACATTTTTTTTAATGTTTCCAGTTCAAGTTCATGGGGGAGATGAGCTTGTTCTGTCACTCAGTGGGCACAAGAAGAAACCTAATTTCAGAGTGGATGTATTTTTATCACAGGATACACACACACATTCTCTAGTATATCCATATCTAAGAGCAGTTTGGTGGATTGCTAGTTTCCCTACAACATGCCTTTAGCACATGGGAAGAATCTGAAGCACCCAGCAAAAGCCCATGTGGACAAAGGAAGGATGTGCAGACTTGTCACAGAAGGCATGCTATATGAGAGCTTAACTGGACAGCCAAGAACTGTGAGATAGCGATGCTAGCAACTGTGCTAATCTGGTCACTCAAAAAGCATTAGCTCCATCAGAAGTCACACTGATGACTCCTCATGAAACATTTGGAACAAGCTGCTTTCTAAAAAGAAAAAAAACTCTAACCAGCAAAAACCTATACAAGGCCAAAGTTCATAGCCGGTTTCTGAACCAAAATATGTGCTTAATCAATTACCGAGTCATCCAATTTTTTTAAGTGCATCTCACATGAAATGTTTTTTGCATGTGGTTTGACTAAATTCATTTGGAAAGTGAGATCCCCATAATGCTGGTGTAGTTCACTGGGTTTATGTAAGTGGCTCGACAAATGACATTGTCGAAACCCACATGGTTGAGACCACATGATCGACAATGCAGTTTGGCAACCATTTTAAATGAGATCACAGTACAGAGGAGATTGGAGACTGTCCCCTTTTCCCCACTGTGGTGCTATTTCAGAGTCGGTATATATAATTTGCAGGGGGTGTGGGGGTGTAAGAGGGCTTGCCCCTCCAGCAAAAACAATGCTTTTTGTAGTGTTTACATTGATCGACAAACTGCATTGTCGATCATGAGGTCTCAGCCTTGTGAGTTTTGACAATGTTGTTTGTTGATCAGTTGAAATAGATCCATAGTTCACTATATGAAACATAAATAAAAGCAGGTTATATCATTTCAGAAATTTCACAATATAGCACAGAGATCACCACTGGATTGCTTGGTGCATCATTAGTCTTGTAGGGAGATTTTCTTATTAAATCTATCATTCTGTGTCCTGCAAAGTATATTTATAATGTACCTCATGAATATTTTAAATACGTACATTAAAAAAGATTTTAAAGAGGTAGTCATATCGTTTGAGTAGCTGCTAGTAGGACTATACATCTGACATTGCAGAATATCAAAACACCACCAAGTCTGCAATGCAAATAACAATATATATAATTTTGTATTATAGTTCTCTGCTTATGAGCCTGGTTATGAGAAGTGCCATGTAAGGAACTGAATGAATCAGAGCAGAAAGGGTCTTCTACGTCACATGTATTTTTATGTGAAATGGAAGCCTCTCATCAGAGAACAAAGGAGAGTAATCCAAAAGAGAAGCCTCTGACCTGGTGAATTAGAGTGGAGAAAGTGTTCCCATCTTCTTCATTATATCTGATACAGACTCTGAGAAGCACAATCTATGGTAAACCTGAATCGAAACAGAAACCAAAAGGCTGAGACCCCAGGTATTCTAGGGAAGACAGACAGTGAGAAATGAATGACAAGTAATAATGTAAGTATATCCTTTTTAAATTAGTTGTCTTATGATGAAAAGTGAAACGCTGCTAGCTGATGGGAGAACCGGAAATATAGCACATTTGTTGAGAAGAAAGATAATATTGTATTCACAGATTGTTTGATAGAAACCTATTCTTGCATGTGAAATTGAAGCTTTTTAAAATGCTTGAACTAGTTCACAAAGAAATGAGTAATCTGAACGTTCATGCATTTTCTGTTACACTAAATGAAAGAACTTGATATGTTTTATTTGAGATGACCATCAGCAAAATTTAACTATCATTTAAACTAAAGTGGGTGTTTTGCTGATATTCCCTAAAGTGTATATAAAGGCTAGGAATAATTTCAAAAGTACTTACTGACTTGAAAGAACTCCATAGAGAAGTAAACATCGAGGCCTTTAAAATCACACAGTAGTGTAGTATGCAGACGTATTAGATCCTACACTATTAAATATCTCAAAAGTGGTCCTACAACTACTAGAAACACTAGCTAAAAGTGTTTTTAAGTTGCAGACATTTGATTCTAAGTTGCTATGTTTGTATTACCCCCCTCACTGAGACTATAGAGTAGTGTTAATTGTGTTTGGAAGGGGCTAAACAGCAACATGTGCAGAAAAGTGAAATGAGTTAGGGGAGGGGTGTGTCAGAGAACTTGCAAAACCTTGTTAATGTTTTTTAGTGTCACTAAAAGAAGTGCTGAGAAAACAATAGTGAATCTTATCCAGAAAATGAGTGTAATTGTTTGAAATTGTGATGATAGTTGGTACAGCAATAAGAAACTACTGTAGCTGGGAAGAGTGAGTAATGTGAAACTGTATTACATTCCTAAATTATAATAAATTGCTTATTGTGTGAAGAAGCCAAATAAATTGTAAAACACTGTTGTTCAAAATTGCTTATGACCTGCGGAAAGATAAAGGGGAAAGTGATTCTGAATTCTGTGTCTCAACAAAATATGTTAAAGGAAGGATGCTGTAATGAAATGCTGAAGTGCTTTAGGGAATACATACAGTTCAGAGCTATTGCTAGAAAATTATAAAGCTTTAATAAACTGATAAAAGTTTGTAGCCTGGCTATGGAAGGTAATTCTGTGAAAAGAATAATATATATGAAAAAACTGAAAAAGCTAAAAATGCTGCTTCTTTCTGACCTGACCTGCTTCCCACAAATGAGGTATATAGGGGATGTAGCAGTTATAAAGGTGTTGCTACAAGGAATGTTGTTTTAAAAATACATATTACCGATGGAAAGCTATTGGATGTTCTGCAGTGCAAAGAAGTTATTGTATAATTGTTAATGGTGTTCTTAGCACTTCACAAAGTTATTCAGTAAGAGATGGAAAAATTGTGTGATGTCCATATATGGAGCAGTTGAAATATAAACTGCATACCAATATCTGTGCTAAAAAACCTTGGGGACAATAAAAATGTTTTTTCTCTTTAAGCAATATAAAATATGCAAAAAATTCAGTATTTGTGCTTAAGGCAAACACTTGTTAGGCCCAAAAGAGAGAAAAACTCTTGTAAAGTGCAGACCGAGACTGCTCAACAAGGTAATGGTGAAATCAGGCAGTGTACTAATTACTGATGGTGTATATGTATAACCAAAGACAACTGACAATAAAAATGCATCCCCAAAAAGATCTGAAATGTTAATACTAAAATGCCAAATGCAGTTGGAAAGCTGAATGTCATTGATAAGCGCAATGTATCCCAAACTTTTACTGGAAATAATGATGAAGAGATATTTCTGAGTGAAACTGGAGAGCAGATTGTGATGGAAAAAATAATACTTATTGTGTTTGAGCACAATGGTATTGAACAAATGTCAATAAAACTTTGTATCAGGGTGTCCTGGCAAGCTATCAGAAATGGCTAGAAATAGAAGGGCAATTGCATCAGGACAATACTACTGTACAGACCTTATCTCTAAGTTTATCAAAGTGTTTTCAGTGTATACACCCTCCTCGATAAAATGTTATTGCCCTGCATTGGATGCATTTGTACATAAAATAAAAGGAGTTTATTTGCCTCACAGGCAAAGGACAACCACAAGACCTTCTTCAGATATGTCTGCAACCTCAAATATATATAAAATAGTGGGCTGAGCTAACTGCAAACAGAACCACCTATATGGAGCTAGAGGATACAGCTGGGCGATAAATTTAGCTCTGATTTTATTCTCCTGTTGACATTTCTTTAGGGATGCCCTCAGACATAACTCCACCAGCTATCAGTAATGAACAAGTCCTCAATGCACTCTTCAAGTATGGGCCCTGATACTATCCTGGGATGTCTCCATTTTTTAATTTCTCCAAGTCTGTTGGGTTTCTAATACCATGATGGGAATAGACCTCATTCATAAGTCAAAGTACAATTAAAGTTCATGAAATTAGTATTGTTTTAATCTTTGATGTTAGCCAGAAGTGCTCTTCGCAGCACCCCCAATGTTCTCAGTAATGACTCCTGCAATTTGTATGGAGTTACATGTATCAGTAACATATCTAAATAAGATTGTAGATTCTTTTTTTATAAGACTTGTTGCTCCTACTACTACTACTGGAACTGTTTGTGTATCTTTCTTCCATATTGCTCTCTTTTCTGCCTGCAAATCGAGATATTTTATGACTTTGTGTCTCTCTCTGTATGCAAGACACTGCAGTCTCTGGGTGTAGTGATTTCAATGATCAATGCTACTTTTGTCTTCTTTTCATGGACCACTATATCTGGTTTTCTCGCATCTATCTTTTGAACTGTTGGTAATAGGTCATCCCATGTGATGTAGATGTCATCATTTTCTGTGATGCTTTCTGGCTCATGTTTCCAGTGTTTTTCAGCTACTTCAATATTATAATGTTTGCACAATCCCCAGTGCAAGAGTCTTGCCACATTATTATGCCTTTCAATATACAGTCCTTCTTCCATTAGTATGTCACAACTAGCAACAAAGTGTGCAGCTGTTTCCAATTCTGTTTTACGAAACCTACATTTGTGTGTTTCTCCAACATGTTCAATGGACTTTGTAAACCAACTTGTATGCAGCCCACTGTCTTGAGCAACCAATATTAACCTTTTCGTCTTTTGGTTTGAATTCACCTCTTCTTGCCCATTCTTGCATTTGATCCTGATCAACATGAGGTTGTTCCAGGAGTTTTCTATACTTACAACTATATGCATTTTCCACATTTCTTGACTTCTCATCTGATCCTTTACCTTATATTCTTTCTTTTGTTTTTTTGGCACATTCAGTTGCTGCCCGATTTTATCTACTTCTGGTTTGATTTCCATTCCCGCTTGAGGCCGATATGCTTCTGCTAGACTAAGCAGGGAAGTCATCTTAGATTTATTCTCCTCATGTTTCAAAACGTTCACTATGTTTGGGTCTTGTGAGGTCAGCAGATATGTATGCAGTCCCACGATTGTGGATCTATACATGTAATCAGTTTCAAGGAGGCCCATACCTCCTTTGGAATGGGGAATATATAATCTTGCTATGTACTGATTTTTATAAATCATTTGATGAGCATGAAGCATCCTTCTTGTTTTCCTATCTAATCTATCCAACACCTTTTGAGGCCTGTCAATCATTCCAAAACTATAAGAATAGGAAGAGAAAATTGGTTTATAGATTAAACTTTATTCCTAGATGTCAATGCTGTTTTCAGGATTACTTTAAGTCTTCTAAAATATTCCTTACTAAGTTTTATTCACATTTGTTCATGTTTTATTGTTGATCTATCATCAGTTTCCAAATATTTATACACTTCCACTTCCATTCTTGCTCCAAACTGATGTTTTCTTGGTGCTGCTGCTTTCCTGCTTTAAAGGTTGCTTTTGCACATTTATTAAGACCAAATGACATTCTTATATCATCTGAAAAAGGTTTGACTACTTTCAATTGTGCTTTCGGTTCCTCATCTGATGAGCTATACAGTTTTAAATCATCTACAAAGAGAAGACGAGAAGTCTTTATACTTTGTTGCTTTCTGGGAGCCAAATTATAGCCATGACTTAATCTGTTAAGCAGACAGCTTAATGGTTTAAGGGCAAGGCAAAAGAGCAGTGGTGACAGAGAGTCACCCTGGAATATCCCTCTTTGAATTTTTATCACTGGAATAATAATTTGTCCTTTATCATGGCTTAAGTGCAAAGTGGTTTGCCACTGTTTCATGGTCACTGTGATGTCATTTATATATGTAGGGTATATCTTATACATTTTTAAGCACTCTTTATCCACGAATGTGGGATACTGTCACATACTTTTTTGCAATCTAACCATACCATACTTAGATTCTTCCCTTTTTTACAGTTCTCCACTATGACTTTTTAACAACAAATGAGCCTTTGTTCCATATGACTTTCTTTTATTACCCTTTTATTCTATTGCCATAATTGGGTTTTTGGGTCTATTGAATGTTCAAACATTCAAAATTTTGAGTGTCATATGGTCGACACCATGTGATCGAATTTTTGAATGTTCGAACGTTGTAACAGAGATCTCCGTACAGCACAGAATGGGAAGATTTCCCTTTTCTGCACTGTAGTGCGATCTTGGAGTTGGTATATTTAAAGACCGGGGGGTGTGTGGGGTGCAGGAAGTCTTACCCCCCTGCTTAAAACGTTCAGGTAGGTGTTTTGTGTAGTTTTTTTTTTTTGTTAGATATTCAAACTTTTGAAAGTTTGATCCTATGGTATCGACCATATGACAGTCGAGCTTTCAAAGTCCGATTATCTAATATAGACCCAGGTTTTCTTCTAAATGACTATAAACTCTGCCAGCATCAGTTCCCATGTATTATTTATATGTCGTCAGAAGGCAAGTTATTGGTCTTTAGTTTTTGGGGTAGCTTGCATGTTCACTCTTAAGCAGGAGCATTGTTTTTACTGTTGTTAGCCAGGCTGGTGTCTGTTCAGGGTATGCATATAGATAGTTATTACCTATGGCTAAATCTTCATGCAAAGGTGTTAATACCTTTAGCCATAAGTTAGGTAATGCATTTGGGGGTGGGGTTTTACAATCTGAGGCTTTTCTTAACTTTATTTTAATCTCTCTGGTTGTTACTTCATCCCATTTCATACCTTGTACATTTCAACTTCTTATTCTTTCTTTTACTTCTTCTATACATTTAGCATCTTTGTTATGTTCCATCGGCTCTTCATAGTTTAGTTTCATAGTAGTGTACTAGGCTATCTGCCCTGGGGCACTTACAAGCCTAGCCAACAATGATGTGGCTTACGCCACCCCGTATTATACAGTTGCGCCTCTCTAGTAGTGACACATGTGGGACCCCATTATTTAGTAAACTATACCTCTGTCTAGTAGTGACACTGAGGTGACTCCCGGGGTAAACTTACGATCTCCCATCCATGCATCGAGATTTTTCTTGAACAGTGCCAATGAAGGGCTCTGTCTCACATGAACTGGGATTTTATTCCAGAGTACGGGTAACCTCTGTGTTATGAATCTATCCCTCCAGCATGTTTTATTCATATTTGTGCAGAGGTTGAAATCTTTAGCTCGCGTGGTTCTGGTGGATCTGGATTTTTTGAGATGGAGCATGTCCATCAGTTCTTGGTTGGATATGGCCCTATATGTTAGGCAAAAATCACCTCTGAGCAGGCGGTATGCTACTGAATAGAGCTGGAGTTTCTTTAATCTAGCTGGATAAGGCACATGTTTGAGACCCATGATCCTCTTGGTGAGGTACTTCTGGGGTCTTTCCAGTTGTTGCATGTGCCGGGTGAGATACATCCCAAATGGAGCATTATATTCAATCATGGGCCTGACAAGGGAGGAATATAGAGGTACAATGACCTCCTTTGATCTGGATGAGAATCCCTTCATGATGAGATGGGCAAGGTAGAATGTCTTTCTGACCACTTTGGCAACATGGTTGTCAAAGGAGAGGTCACTATCGACTTGAGTCCCCAGGTCTCTGATTACTTCTTCCGTACTCAGTGGGTTATTGTCTATGTGATAATTTGTGGGTACTTTGTTTTTCCCAAAGGGGATGACTATACATTTTTGGCGTTAAGTTTGAGGCCATGATTCCGGCACCAGTTGTCCGTTTCAGTGAGACCTTTCTGTAGGATGTGTGTGTCAGCAGGTGAATCAACTATGGCACCCAGTTTGCAGTCATCTGCAAACTTTGTCAGCCATAATCCTCCCATATTTGCTTTCACATCCGAGAAGTAAATGCTGAATAAGAGTGGTCCCAAGACTGAGCCCTGTGGGACACCACTCGTGACTAGTTTTGAATCTGACATGGCTCCAGCAATTTTGACCTTATGGGTTCTGTTTTTTAGCCAGTTTGCTACCCATCTTGTGACATATGGATTTACATTTAGGCTGCTGAGCTTGTCTATGATGCCAGAGTGTGGTATCGTGTCAAAGGCTTTAGCCAAGTCCAAGTAGGCAGTGTGGACAGCCTTGCCCTCGTCGATGGCACTAGTGACTGTCTCGAAGAAGTCAACCAGGTTTAAGAGGCAGGATCTGCCTTTTACAAAACCGAACTGGGTGGGATCAAGGGTCTGCAGATCTCCAATATCGCCATTTATGAGTTCCATGATGATTCTTTCCATAGCCTTGCAGACCAGGCTGGTCAGACTTATGGGGCGGTAGTTACCAGGGTCAGTAGAATTTCCCCCTTTGTGGAGTGGGACCACTGTTGCTGTGTGCCAGTGTTCAGGTACATATCCTGTAGTGAGGCTAAGACTGAATAGCGTTTTTAGGTGCAGGTTGAGTTCATCTTGAAGTTCACGTAACACGCAACCGGGGATACCATCGGGTCCCATAGATGCTGTGTTTTTTGCTTTGTTGAGTGCTGATTTCACCTGTATGTCTGAGATGACAGGTAGGTTACATTCAGCAGGGATAATTACTACATCTTTAGTGGGTGAGGGAGGGGAGAAATTTGCACTGAACCTATCTGCCAGAATATTGGCAATGTCGGTAGGGTCAGTGAATTTTCTGTCATTGTGTACCAACTCAGAGCATATCTGAGAATTTCCTCCCAAGGTTCTGACATAATTGAAGAAGGCCTTGTGATTGTCTTTGGTATCCTTGGCAATCTTTCTCTCAAAGTTGGCTTTAGATGTTTTTATGAGAGAACGTAGTTTTTTACTTGTGTTGATCAGGGAAGCCTTTCCCTTGTGGGATTTGGCTTTGTCCTGCAGTAGCTTCCTTCTTTGTTGTACAGTTTGTTTATAGCCGGGTCCACCAAACTGGGCGTTTTCCTTGGTGGAGAGGGTCTTGGTTTTAGTTGGGATTGCTTGATCCATGCATTCTTGGAGATGTCCGTAGAAGGCTGTTGTGTAGGATTCAGCATTTTGGGATGTGGTTTCCATTAACCCAGTAGGCTTAAAGGATATAATTTCTGACTTAAGGAGTGTAAAGTCAGCTTTTGAAAAATTTTTCACTGTAGTCTTTTGTTCTGGGGTGGGGTGGGATATGTACATCCAACGTGATCAGTTTATGGTCAGATCTTACTAGTGAGGGGTTTATATCCGGTGCGGAGCATTTGGACCCCATGTTTGTGATAATCAGGTCAAGTATATTATCTCTCCTCGTAGGAGAAGTGACCAGTTGCTCCATAGCATTTGAGTTAATGAATTCCAGGAATCTTTGGGCTAGGGTGTTAGGGCTAGAATAGTGGGCCCAGTCTATGTTGGGTAGTTGAAGTCACCCAATATGATGGTGTTTGGTGTGACATTCATATCCTCCAGTGTTTTCAGGAATGCTTGATGGGATTCCTGGGATTGGGAGGGTGTTCTATAACATGCGACCAGTTGTATGGCAGTTTTGCCTATGGTGAGTAAAACTTGTATGGTTTCTGATGCTTCATGGGTAGCCACCAATCGAGAGGTGTAGGTGTCCTTTATGAAAATGGACACTCCCCCTCCCTTTGTGGTTTGGCCTGGAACTTGAGGCCGAAAAGCATGATATGAGGTATAGCCTGGTAGCGCTGGAGTGCTCTCAGGAGCCTTGAACCAGGTTTCAGTTACTGCACAGACATCAGTGTTCTCCATACTGAGAAGTGCTTCGAGTGCCTGCATCTTGAGATTTAGACTTCTGGCGTTGAGCAGCATTACCCTTAATTTTTTTCCATTTTTGTTTTTTACGGAGGTTGATTTGTCTTTTGAGCATTGCCTAAAAAAGGCACTATGGGGGTGGCAAGAGCCTTGGCCAGTATCTGGAAGCCCAGTGGTGACAGGTGCAAGCCATCCCTTGCAAAGCAACGCGGCTTGTCCAGCATGTCATCCCAGGCTGACAGACATTGGATCCCCCTAGAATGACACCAGTGATTAAGCCAATTGTTAAAACTGATCATTTTGTCTTTGTACTGAGGCATCATTCTTGGTGAAGGCAGGATGCTGCTCAGGGTCAGGGTCATACCAGTCTGGGCTACATAATCGGAGAGCACCTCAATGTCTCTTTTCATGTAGTCCAGGGAGGTATGTCTCAGGTCATTCACACCAGCATGGACAATGACTGCATCATACTTGTACTTGCTTTGGAGTGACCTGAGTGCGTGTGTAATGTGGCGGATCCTAGCTCCCGATAGGCAGCTCACCGTTACCCTCTCCTTATTCAGCCTGGTAAGTGGAACGTCAGTGTGTCTGACTATAGAGTCACCTATTACTAATGTCTCTGGCATAGTGTTTTGCCTTAGGGGCTGTGATTGTGTGACACACCTGTTGTTTGAGGTATGTGTTGTAGGTGTTACGTTTTGTGGGGGTGTATTTCTGGGTGTCTGCTTTGGAGGCCTCTGTTGTTTTGGTAAGTTTTTATAAGAGCCTCGAGTATGTCTTTGTGTTCTTATGTGTTTGGTTTGTAGTGGTGGTGGTTTTATGTGTGACCGGTTTTGCTTGGTGTGGGTACCTTCTCCTCCTGTCTGGTCTTGCCAGTCCTGAGTTGAGAGAGTTCAGCCTCCAGTCTGGCTATATAGTTGCATCTCTCACAAGTATTTGTGTTAGTAGGAAGGAGGAGAGGGTTGTCTGTGTACATGAGACAATTGTAACATTGTCTTAAGATTCCCAGGTTAACCAGCTGAACAAGAGAGGATGCTAGTGGTCTACCACTCGACATACTAGAATATTATAAGGAGTGCTGTGCCTTTAAGGGAAGTGGGTATTCACAGGGGTAGTGGATGGCTGTAGTGCTTACTTTAGTATAAGATTGCTTACTTTATTATAAGAGTGCTTGCTAAGACTAGAAGTCCCGAAAACAAGTGCTAATATATACAGCTAAATAGACTGAGTAGAGCTTTCTAAGTGAAAAATTGAAGAGCAGACTTGGCGGAGCCAGAAATAGTTTAAACCTGTATAACCGCTGCTGCGCTATGTGCCCAACCAAACAAAAACGCCCTGAGGCGGATTTTTATACAGGGAACTTGAAAAGAGCTAGAAATGGTCCAAAGCAACCAATAATTTACAGCTCAAGTGCTGAGGTCACTTCCCCCAGGGACAGATAGGCTGCTCAAGGCTCCCCACTCCCACTGGTGAGCTCAGAAACTTCCTTCTATCCAAGTAAGGCAATGGCCAACACAGGAACTACACACAGCCCAGAATACAGCAAAGCCTGTATACTGGTCCAAACTAGTCGAGCAAAGGCGGGAAAACAAGGAGTATTTTTTTTGTTTTTGTTTTTCAGGAAAGCACACAGAAATGCAATTAAGCAAACAGTAAAATCAATTTACACAGGCTAGCACACTTTAGTGGGCAGCCTCAGCAGTTAAATTAACAAAAAAACAGTATTAATTGACCAGAGTCGACCAAAATGCTACTTTTAAGTGCAGAAACTTCAGAAATCAGCAGATAGACACAAAAACAGTTATAGCTAGTTAAATGAAAGCCAGAGAGGACAATGCAGATAAAAAAAGCCAAAAAATACTTAAATCTGGAAAGTGGTCGCTTCTTTCAGTTCTCTGTTGCCAGGACCCCTCTGCAGGACCACGTGGAGCTCTGCTTGGGTATATAGCCTGAAAGAAACGCCCTGAGGTGGATTTTTATACAGGGAACTTGAAAAGAGCTAGAAATGGTCCAAAGCAACCAATAATTTACAGCTCAAGTGCTGAGGTCACTTCCCCCAGGGACAGATAGGCTGCTCAAGGCTCCCCACTCCCACTGGTGAGCTCAGAAACTTCCTTCTATCCAAGTAAGGCAATGGCCAACACAGGAACTACACACAGCCCAGAATACAGCAAAGCCTGTATACTGGTCCAAACTAGTCGAGCAAAGGCAGGAAAACAAGGAGTATATTTTTTTTTGTTTTTCAGGAAAGCACACAGAAATGCAATTAAGCAAACAGTAAAATCGATTTACACAGGCTAGCACACTTTAGTGGGCAGCCTCAGCAGTTAAATTAACAAAAAAACAGTATTAATTGACCAGAGTCGACCAAAATGCTACTTTTAAGTGCAGATACTTCAGAAATCAGCAGATAGACACAAAAACAGTTATAGCTAGTTAAATGAAAGCCAGAGAGGACAATGCAGATAAAAAGCCAAAAATACTTAAATCTGGAAAGTGGTCACTTCTTTCAGTTCTCTGTTGCCAGGACCCCTCTGCAGGACCACGTGGAGCTCTGCTTGGGTATATAGCCAGAAAAAAACACCCTGAGGTGGATTTTTATACAGGGAACTTGAAAAGAGCTAGAAATGGTCCAAAGCAACCAATAATTTACAGCTCAAGTGCTGAGGTCACTTCCCCCAGGGACAGATAGGTTGCTCAAGGCTCCCCACTCCCACTGGTGAGCTCAGAAACTTCCTTCTATCCAAGTAAGGCAATGGCCAACACAGGAACTACACACAGCCCAGAATACAGCAAAGCCTGTATACTGGTCCAAACTAGTCGAGCAAAGGCGGGAAAACAAGGAGTATTTTTTTTTGTTTTTTCAGGAAAGCACACAGAAATGCAATTAAGCAAACAGTAAAATCGATTTACACAGGCTAGCACACTTTAGTGGGCAGCCTCAGCAGTTAAATTAACAAAAAAACAGTATTAATCGACCAGAGTCGACCAAAATGCTACTTTTAAGTGCAGATACTTCAGAAATCAGCAGATAGACACAAAAACAGTTATAGCTAGTTAAATGAAAGCCAGAGAGGACAATGCAGATAAAAAAAGCCAAAAAATACTTAAATCTGGAAAGTGGTTGCTTCTTTCAGTTCTCTGTTGCCAGGGCCCCTCATTTCTCCAAAATGTATCTATTCCTTCTTTTTTTTTTTGGTCTTTCAATTCCTTTTACTTTGCTTCTCAATTCTCTACAAAACATTTTTGGGTCATCAATAAATTGCTTATTTTGTATGTTTCATTTATATTTATCTATGCATCTTCTAAGTTTTTTCTGCCCGTGCTGATATTTTTAGTTTATTATTTGCAATAGTGCATGATAAATCCTGATCTGCTATAATATTGTGCATTGCTTTTATCATGTCTAGCTTTATGAGTGTTTTTGTTGATCTATTCCCTCTTTTGTACTCTTCTAACAGTGACACCTTTTGTCTTAATTGCTTTATAGTTTTCTCTATTCAATACTTCCACAATGGCATTTGATTTCTCCCCATCCTTTCCCTTACTAACCTGTGTTCTTTGTGGTAGGACTTTGTCTGTTATTAATTTGGCTGCACAATAATGTATCCTATTTACTTCTATTATATTACATGAATCTCTATGGAAAGGCCTAATTACTATGTTCATTTGTTTTATCAAACTTCTAACTTTTTGGGTTTTATTGACCTTCTGCAGCCTATTTCTTTCATTGGTCCTAATATGTTTATCCATCTCTATTAAATCAAGCAACTCTTCTCTTAGATCATTTTCTTCTAAACTGAAGGAACATTGTTTGTTCTCCATTTCTTGGGGGCATACTATAGAAAGTTCCAGAGCATCTTCTTGTGCCACGTTCTCTTCAGTTTCGCTCTGTGTCATCCATTGCTCTTTCATATGGGAACTCACTGGCCTACCACTGCACGACATTGACTGTGTTAGAGTTGCCACAGTTTTCTGTTCTTTCCTTTGCTGTATAGCTCCAACTGAATAGTATGTAACATGACCTATCAAACCAGCTAAAATCACTGCTTAACATCAACCTCCAAAAAGGCTTCATGCTTTGTGAATGGAGGACTGCAGCCCTCTGCATTTGGGCGAGCCATCTACTGAAGATTTTAACTACACACCCAAAAGTCTGACTGGTGTCATATGTAAACATGGAAAGAATTATCATGGATATTATAAATAAAGCTATAAGAAAACTTCAGATACTGGATCCAATGCAGTTTATTTTTATCAAAGTCAGATATTACCGTCTCAATTTAGTGGACTTTTTTTTGAGAAAGTCAGCATAGCAGTGGATGAGAGCAAAACAGCACAAACTACCATTCTTGACCTGACCAAGGCATTCAACACTATTCCCCATTCGGGTATTGCAGACAAACTCAAGAAACTAGGAGTAAACCTGTGTCACCTGTTGAATAGTCTACTGGCTCACAGATTCTGTCTCCACAAAGAGGTCAGTTACTGGCGGATTCCCACAGGGCTCAGTACTAAGGCTACTCCTGTTTGGCATCTACTGCTCAGAAGTCAAACCTAATGCCAAAGGCCTCTGGTTGACCAAGTCTGTAGATGACTGCAAGCTCAGGACAGTTATAGATATCCCTAAGGACACTATTATCCTCCAATAGGGCTTGTTGCAAACTAATACTTGGTGCCAGAGCCATGGTCTTAATCTGAATGCCAACAAACGTATAACAGTTTCCTTTGGAAAGTCATTCAACTCTGAGAATTACCACATAGACACTACACCCCTACGATTAGACAGCAACATATGTGGATAGTGATATTGCCTTTGAACATCATGTGTCTAGTGTTGTAAGGAAATTATTCTATATTGTTCAACTTATAACTAAGGAGATGGCCTCTAGTTCCAAAGAAGTGATTGTACCATCAGAACTGCTACAATACACCAAAACCAAATATATTTAAAACCATCCACAATCCATACTAACTATCAATACATTTTCAACAAAGCACCATCCTGGGGATTCAATAAACTCTGTGTAGGTTAGAGCAAAGCCTACACAGAGTTTACATGTTTAAATTTTGAGCATCAGAGCTAATTACATATGCAGGCTGTGCACTACATTTAAATGTAAATAAGCATGGTTTCTTGGCCAGCAATAGTGTTGCAGGCCAGGAAACCATGTAAAGCAACACAGACGCTAGCACACATGTAAACCTGTTTACCTATGGGCAAACTAGGTCTGCAGGATTGCAGAGAATGCCACAATGATTGCCAGGGTTATCAATAAAGCAATGTATATAGTTCCAACACATTTCATGAAAGTGAATATAGTGCAGAGTATTGTGGAAACCTGTTTCTAGCATATTGAATAAAAGTTGTGTAAATGATCAGTAAGGGTACATAGACTGCATTATAAATAAATAGTCAGGGGAAGTGTGTGCATTGAAAAGGGACACACAGATGAATTGTAGGAATGAACAATGGGGAAGAGGACAGGTGAAACATGGTAATGTATAGCAGATGAGGGCATGTCAATGAAGACAGTTGTAGCATGATACAGTACAGACTGCACAGTTATATATTATGTGACTGTCACGCAAAGTGACATATCAATGGAGAAGATTCTTTGTGATATAAGCATCCTGACATGAACAATGGAGAGGACATATATCAGGGATAGTATATACAATAGGTGTTAGGTGCCTATTGTGAAGCTGTGCAAAATGAGTTGCCTGAATATGAATGTAATGTCAGCACAGGTCCCAACCAAGTGGGGCACATAGTAACACACTAATGGACAAGAGTAGACAGAAGCATGCACAATCATGGATAATATCAGAATAATACCACCAGTAACCCCATGTCTTTGACATAACATATATGATTGTGAGTGATCATAGATGGTTCTGCAAGATCACACCTGTACAACTGTTATGATTTGTCAGCAATCTATGTGGCGAATCAAGCACACCTTCTTCAAACTTTAATATTTGCTGGAGGTGTTATGAGGGACAGTGTTATACCTGTATTTGAGATTATGTGCTATTCTGACTTGTCGGGTGTGCATGGCATATATGTGGCACAATCCACACTGTCACGAATGTAACCCATGCCATCAGTGTTGTCAATCAGCTATGTATTTACTGTGTGAATCACAGGAACGTGTATCACACATGCATTTTGTATAACACCTTGATGGGGGTTCTGCAACATCAACCACAAATGTTTATGTAACAAAAAGAATACTTATGTATTGCCAATAAGATGTGTGGGAGCTCAATGTGGCAAATATCGTACACTTGAGTAACTCATCCCTGGAAGATGTGTTGTAAGGTACATGAAAAAGGGTACATTTTACTCAGTTATTGGTGTGATAAGGGCTGAGAACTATGGAACTACAATGCCCTTTGATGTGGATGTCCTGCACATACATAGGAGTTGTGTTACTCAGGAATTGTGTTGTATTCAAGGGAGTAGTCACCACTGTAGGCACATGTTGGTGGACATTCCACATATCATCTACCCGAGTACACAGGTTACATACTACTTGGTCTGCTCATAGGGTGTGCTGTATATATTATAATTAGGTTGTGTATTTGCTTTGATAACAGAACTAATGACCCCATTATTTTTGTTCATCTACTGTGTCTCTATGACTGTGGCAGAAATCCTTTGTGTGTGCTGATACTGTCTATATTAAACCGATACCATACTTGGATTCATTGATTGTACACAATCTATAGTCCTCCACAAAGCTGGTAGAACAAAAAATGTGTAAGTTATTCTTGATGTCTGAGAATTAAATAATGAACAGGAAAGGGCCCAGCAAAGAGTCTTGAGGTACAAACCTGATTACTGGACTCTAGATATAGGTCACTTCACACACTTCAGCAAATTTATCTGTCACTTATGTGATCCAGTGGTCTACCCACTTGGTGATATAGATGTGTATGGCTGTTTGTGACAGTTTCTCAGTAATACCTCAATGTGGATTTGTGGATTTGTGTCAAATGCCTTGGCTAGGTTAAGTTACGCAGGATGGTACCATTGTCATCATGGATGCCCTTGTTGACCTTCTTGAGGACATCACACAGATTGTAAAAGACATGATATAGCCTGAAAAAAATCACACATGTATTTTGCACACAGTTGGGATATTACCTGTGTCCTTTTAGAAAAGGTCCATGATGTCTTGTTGGTCAACCTCATAGATGAGGAGAGTCAGGATGGGTCTATACATGCAATCATCAGGTGATTCCCCATCCCAGTCAGAAGGATGCATGTTGATGTACACCCTTCTATGGGAACATAGTACATCTGGAGGCTGTGTTCAAGTATGGAAGTATGGATTCAACAGTGTCTGGTAGGTCCATGTTTTGAGTTTCACTATAGGTAACCTGTGATGTTGTCAGGGCCCATTGATTCTGTGTTATTAGCCATACACAGCACACAAACAAACTGCCCTTCTTAGACTAGAAACTGAGTAATGTTTGCTTTTATACTTTGGCTGATGGCCAGTGGTGACAGGGGGTGATATGTGAGACAAACTGTCAACTAGTGGATTGCCTTTTTCTATGGTTGAGTATGTCTGATGGCATCCACATACAGATCTGTGCTTAGTTGTGTTTTCCACTTAACATGTCACATTTATTGGAATAAATGATTTATGAAAAGACCTACAAATACAACATTGGTCATTCATCACATTCCATACATTGATACTAAGCACACAGTCAAACAACTGTACCAATGTACTTACATAATTGCACAACATATGCCTATGTGTGTTACATGGGCAAGCTGTGTTTGAGTGGCCTGATGCCATATTAGGATACATTAGAGATCAGTTGTTTGCAGCTCATGCAGAACATTTCCTGACACAAATGCTAACAGTCACAAAATTGTGTTGCTGACCACCTCAGTAATCCTTGGGTATAGCAACACAACTGCACATACAATGAATTCCACAAGGTTGCAATTGAATCAAAAACATGTGATACACTGGTTGTGTATATCACAGCATAATAACA
Source organism: Protopterus annectens (assembly GCF_019279795.1). Lineage (NCBI taxonomy): Eukaryota > Metazoa > Chordata > Ceratodontiformes > Protopteridae > Protopterus > Protopterus annectens. The sequence continues at coordinate 14,879,457 of NC_056738.1, read as the reverse complement.
AGTGTTTGAGACAAGATCTATGTGATCATGTGATCAATATGAATTCATATTGAAGTCTGTCACAGAGCATTTAATGATGGTATGTAGACACATGAGCATCTGTGCCATACTACAAGGGTCACTGTGATGGTGGAATGAAAACTGTGTAGAAGGTTGATCTGCTCCACTACAACAACACATGTTCTAATTTGCCAACAATATAAATAAAAGTGTATCATACCATGTCAACAGTTCTCAGGAGGCATATTACTACAGCTGTTATAGAAGGAGCATGTAATGCAATGGCAGCAAGGGCCATCACTACATTAGGTCACATCACAGATTGTAAAACTCTCTTGTAGCCATACTGTACATTCACACCTCAATATAGGACATGCCAATGATAGCAACATTCACATGTCAACTGTTCATAGGGTCATAGGACATTATTAGGGTAATGGTCAACATCACATGAAATCCTAGCCAGTATTATATCATGTAAAAATAAGTCCTTATATCTATATTATGGAAGATAGTAAGACTATTGTGCATATGTGTATATTGTTGGATTGCATTACATCCTGCCACTGTGCATATGAGACATATGCAAACACCATAACAGAATTAGCAATCACACATGCAGTGGTCTGGAGATGGCTTGCAGAGGCTCACGGAAGGACTGTACTTCATGATGAGTGTATGCATATTTCACATGAGGACAATCTCTTTTCCTCTGCAGGAAGGATGTCATATGGCCAGAGGAAAAAGAAGGATGCATGAGGCTACATGAAAGGTACCCCAAGTGGTAGTGAAATGAAGAGCTATTCCAAAGATCATACAATGAGCATAGTGTACCACCTGCCACACACCCATACGAGCATGTGTGTGCGCACGCACACACACACACATACACACACACACACACACACACACACACACACACACACACACACACACACACACACCCAGACACACTTTGAACATTAGACTTGTGTAGGTATAGATTATGAATGCCATGCAATGTCACAGTAGCATCACCACATATGTCTTACTGTAACACTGTCACTTTGCATTTTATGGAGTCCATTTGCATCACTGTATTATGAGGAGAACATGTTGGGAAGAGTGCAGGGCATGGATGTGGAATCACATCCCTGTGTCAAATTGTCTCAAAAGTGATAGTTGCTTGCAGACACACAAGTTGCCTGCTGTTAGATTAGGACACCTATAGGTGTAGGTAAAGTATCTTGCAAACACAATAGTTAATGTTACTGCCACAGCACAGAATTGTCTTGAATACTGTCAGAGTACATGTCATACAGGATGACATCATTATTGTATGCTACACCAATATGTTTGGAGGAGGGTTTGACATAGCTGTGGACTTACATATCCTTTGAAAATTATCACCATAGTGATTGTTGAATGCACACACAGTTGACTGCAGTGAGAACAGAACCCCTACCTAACTATTTACAGAACACAGTACTTTTAGCAAGCACCACAGAACAAGTCTGACATTTAAAGTGTTGGACAACATTTTATAGCTGATGACATTAACAGTCTGGTGAGAAGAAGATGGTAATAGTAGTGTTCCACATGCAGGTATAAAATGGTCTTTTAAATGTCAACCAACTGAACAAACACATACATACACATTAACTGACTGTAGTAAGAACAGAAACCCTACCTATCTACTTACAGGTCACAGTACTTAACGCATGTACTACAGCATAAGGCTGACTGTTCTAATGTTGGACAACACTTTAAAGCTGATGACATCAGCAGAGTCTGGTGAGAAGGAAATCATAACAGCAGTGTCCCACATGCAGATGTAAAATGGTCTCTTGAATGTCAACCAACTGAACAAACATGCACACACATACCAGTGTACTTATTGCAAGTGTCACAGCACAAGTCTGACTTGGAGAGTGTTGGACAACACTTTATAAGTGACAGCATCAGTGGTATCTGGTGAGAAGAGGATGGTAATAGCAGTATCCCATATGCAGGTATAAAATGATCTCTTGAATGTCAACCAATGGAAAAAAACACACACACAAGTTGAATGCAGGGAGAACAGAACATCTACTTAAGTAAGGTACACCAGCTAGAGAACTCAATATTTAACACAAGAACCATGGCACAAGTCTGACTTTTGCAATGCTGCAGGACAATTTATAGTGTATGATATCATCATTGGATGTTTGAGAGTAGATGTTGTTAAGCCTGAATTAAGTGTATGCATAGGCATGTACAACTGTCAAGATATTCGTACTCCATGGAATTGTACTGATGACTGAAGGCTACACAATTATACTATTTTGACTAGACAGATGCACACACACCAGTTGACTGCAGTGAGATTAGAACATCTAACTAAGTAGGTACAAAGCTAAAGCACTTAGTACTTAACACAAGCACCATGACACAAACATGTCATTATAATGTTGTCATACAATTTATAGTGGATGAAATTGTCATTGGATATTTGAGAGAAGATGTTGAGAGGCCTGAATTAAATGGATGTGTAGGCAAGTACAACTGTCAAAATGTTAGTACACCACAAGATTGCATGGATGACTGTAGGATATACAGTTATGCTCTTCTGAATAGACACACACCAGTTGACTGCAGTGAGATTAGAAACCCTACCTGAGTATACCAGCTAGTGAACTCAGCACTTAATGCAAGCACCACAGCACAAGTTTGAATTTTGCCATGCTGCTGTGCAATTTATAGTGGATGACATCATCACTGGATGTTTGAGAGAAGATATTGGAAGGCCTGTATGAAATGGATGGCTAGCCATGTACGACTGTCAAGATATTAAAGTTCAGCGTGTTACCAGATCGATGAGTGTCCTCCTACCACCCAACACTACAACCTGTGAGAGATGCACTTATATGTAGCCATACTGGAAGCAAAGCTCTCTTCACCCAAGACTGGACTAGACAGTCAAGAGGAGAAGGTAAACACTTGCACCACACCACACTCATCACATAGTCCCTCAAAACCTACACCACCACAACACACACATAGAAACACGAAATACACACCTACATTCACAGAGGCTCTCAATAAAAATCTGCTCAAGCAACAGAGACATCCGAAGCAGAAATGCAAGCAATCTCCACCCCCAACACAACCCAAATGACACATAGCCCACAAACTCAGTGTGCCACTCAACCACAGCCCATAAGGCATAACAACATACCCAACAATCTAGTCATAGGTGACTCTATAGTCAGGCACACTGATGTTCCACTCACCAGGCTAAACAAGGAGAAAGTTACTGTCAGCTGCCTATTGGGTTCCAGGATCCACCACATAATGCACGCACTCAGGTCACTCCACAAGTACAAATATGACTCTGTCATTGTCCATGTTGGTGTGAATGACCTGAGATGTACCTCCCTGAACTACATGAAAAGAGACATGGAAGAGCTCTCCGATCTTGTAGCCCAGGCAGGTATGACCCTAGCCCTGAGTAGTATCCTGCCATCACCCAGAATGATACCACAGTACAAGGCCAAAATGATTGGCTTCAACAATTGGCTAAGCTTCTGGTGTCATTCTAAAGGGATCCAGTATCTGTCTGCCTGGGATGACATGATCAACAGACCATGATGCTTTGCCAGAAATGGCCTGCACCTGTCACCCTTGGGATTCTGGATACTGGCTAAGGCTCTTGCCACCCCATAGTGCTTTTTTAGGCAAGATTCAAATGACAAATTCACCACCTTAACAGGTACAAGCAAGCAAAATCTGAGGGTAATACTACTCAATGCTAAAATTCTAAACCTCAAAATGCATTCAATCAAGGCACTCCTTAAAATGGAGAACATTGACATCTGTGCAGTGACAGAGACCTGGTTCAAGGATCCAGAGAGCACCCCTGCATTACCAGGCTATAATTCATACCACACCTTTCGGCCACCTAACCTGGACCAAAACACTAAAGGTGGAGGTGTGTCCATATTCATTAAGGATATCCACAACTCCAGGCTAGTTGCTCAGCATAATGCATCCGAGATTATCTAAGTGCAACTAACTCTGGGCAAGACCACAATCCAAATTGTAACTTGCTACAGATCCCCCACCATGCCCCAGGATTCCCACTCCTCATTTCTTGATACACTGGAAAATATTAGGGTACAACCCAACACCCTAATAATGGGTGATTTCAACTATCCCACCATTAACTGGGAAAACTACTCATGTACCAACTCTTTAGCTCAACGTTTTCTGGAATTCATAAATTCCAGTGCCTTGGATCAACTTATCCACACCCCCACCAGGGGCAGCAATATCCTAGACCTGGTCATTACCAACATGGGTGACCAGTGTTCCACACCAGGGGTCAATTCTTTGTTGGTCAGATCCGAATCACCCTAGACATCCACACCCCACCCCCAGCCCCCATTAAGGAAACCACCGTAAAAAAATTCTCTAAAGTCAACTTCATGCTTCTTAAGACAGAAGTGGCAAACTTCAAGACACCCATGCAGACAGATAATAGAGGTACGACTGCTGAATCCTACACAAATGCACTTTATAGGCACTTACATGACTGCATGGATCATGCTATCCCTAACAGAACCAAGATGCTATCCTCCAAAAAAGTAAGCCAGTCTGGTGGTCCCCTGCCATAAACAAACTCTACAACAGAAGAAAGAAACTGTTGCAAAAAAGAGTAAAATCCCATGATTGGAGGAACTCCCTGGTCAGGCTCAGTAAGAAGCTGAGATCCCTCATAAAATCCTCCAAAGCTAGTTACGAAAACAAAATCGCCACTGATTCTAAAGACAACCACAAAGCATTCTATAGCTATGTCAAGAATCTCAATGGCAACACTCAGATCTGCTCTGAGTTACAGCACAATGGCACTAAATATACAGAACTAACTGATATTGCCAACATCCTGGCAGCTAGGTTCAGTGCTAACTTTACCCCCCTTTCACCCCCTAAAGGGCCCATCTCTATACCAAAAGAATGCAAAGTTCCTGTAATCACAGCTGCACAGGTAAAAAGCACACACTCCAAAGCCAAGAACACAACATCCATGGGACCTGACAACATCCCAGGCTGCATTTTGCACGAATTGCAGAATGAACTGCCACCCCACCTAAGCACCATATTCAATCATAGCCTCACCTCAGGCTTTTTGCCCACTGAATGGCACACAGCAATGGTTATCCAACTCCACAAAGGGGGAGCCACCACGGACCCCAGGAACTATCGCCCCATTAGCCTAATGAGCCTGGTCTGCAAGGCCATGGAAAGTAACATCATGGATCTTGTACACAAAGACACTGGTAATCTCCAAACTTTGGACCCACCCAGTTCAGGTTTATAAAAGGCAGATCATGTCTTCTAAACCTGAAAGTCTTCTTTGAAGCAGTCACCAAAGCCGTAGATGACAGTAAGGTGGTTCACACAGCCTATCTAGATCTCGCCAAGGCTTTTGACACCATCCCCCACTCTGGAATTATAGATAAACTCACTAAACTAGGTATAAATTCCTAGGTCACAAGATGGGTTGCCAACTGGCTCACTGACAGAACCCACACTGTGAAAGTAGCAGACTCCAAATCCGACTTCAGACCAGTGACAAGTGGAGTACCACAAGGTTCAGTCCTGGGTCCTCTCCTGTTTGGTATCTACTTTTCTGAAGTACAGGCTAACACAGAAGGTCTTTGGCTAATGAAGTTTGCAGATGACTGCAAACTAGGAGCCATAATCAAAACTCCTAACGATGTGGACATCCTACAAAAGGACCTCACGGAGACAGATGCCTGGTGTCAAAGCCATGGCCTGAAGCTCAATGCCAAAAAGTGCATTCTCATCCCCTTTGGTAAAAACTCTGCACCCATGAGCTACCACATAGGTGGTAGTCTACTTAACAGCAAAAGTGTGATAAGAGACCTTGGGACACAGGTAGACAGTAGTCTCTCCTTTGATAATCACATGACCACAGTAGTCAGGAAATCACAAAAGGTTTCTCATCCAGGAAAAAGAGGTCATTGTTCCCCTGTACTCATCACTCATTAGACCCATTATAGAGTACAATGACCATTTTGGTATGTACCTCACAAGACATTTACAACCACTGGAAAGGCCACAGAAATACCTCACAAAGAGGATTACCTGCCTCAAACAGATGCCCTATGAAGACCGTCTCAAAAAACTCCAGCTTTACTCCGTCGCATATCGCCTATTCAGAGGTGATCTCTGCCTAACATACAAAGCTATGTCAAACCCAGAGCTGTTGGACATGCTCCACTTAAAGAAATCCCAATCCCTACGAGCTACACACTCTAGGGATCTAAATCTTGTCACTACAATAAACAGAACATGCTGGAGGGATAGATTCCTGTCCCAGAGACTTCCCATACTCTGGAATAAACTAGCTATCTATATCAAACAAAGCTCCTCATTAGCACTCTTCAAGAAAAATCTTGATGATTGGATGGGAAATAGGAAATTCACCCTGGGGATCACCTCTGTGACTCTGCTTGACAGGAGCACAGGAAAATAATTTTCTTGGGTGGCGAAAGCCAGGGTACCTTTTTGGTTAGGCTTATATAGGCCCTAGGCCCAATACCCTATTACCTAGCTATGAACCTGAGAGTAGTGTTTGCTGCTGTGTTTCCAATGTGCACGTGTAGTCTAAGGGATAGCTTTACAAATTATATGCAAACAGCTGTCCACCTTACTACAAGTAGTGGAAAATCTGAATGTGTATTGTCAGTATAAAGATGTACATGGTATATAAAAAGCATTTTCATTTATTTCTATAGTGTAGTTGATATACTTTGGAACATATAATGAGACACCAAGTTTCAAGTGCATGGGTGCAGGTAACACATGGTTACAGTGTAAATATGTGTTCTTTCCATAAAAAGTGCTTTCCCTTTTGTTGTATTTTTATGTGTACTTTCATGGGATGAAGACTAAATGGACAGTAAGGATAAGTAATACATGCTAATGTGCACTTTCCATAGCATACTCCCAAGTAGCTGGTTTGTGCAATCGATGGCAAAGTGCTTGTGCATGCGAGATACACATTTATAATGCTTTCCCCATTTGTGTGTAGTTAAGCCACAAGCAAACGCAAGCACTGTGGATAGTACTGACTGAAAGAAACACACTTGCTGCTTAGCTAACTCTGTGGCAGCAGGTGTAAGTGCATTGAGATATTTCTTTTAAGCCCAGATGATACAGAGTTCAAATCCAGGTGTATCTAATACTTTTAAATATGTATTTAGAATGCAATTAAATAATTCCTTATTCTACTTTCACTCTGTGCTGCCTTAGCACAGCATGTTTAAGTAACATTGTGTGGAGGTAACTGCACAATTCAAGAGCCATTTACCATTCCTTGGCATTGCTACATGATGCCGAACTCTGCACAGACACAGAGGACAAGAAGTGAAGGGCTTCACTGGGTGGTTTTCACTTATGCGTGTGGTGTGTGATTCTATTTTTTGATGAGATTAAAGGTGTTAAAATGGGGTAGATAGGAAAGTGGTGAAATAGGGGGCAAGCAGGGGGGAAGAACAAAGGGAAAGCAATAGAGAAATGTGCAGGAGGGAGGTAGGAAAGAGACATAGCTATCCACTTCTTCAACAATGTAAAATGAAAATATGGATAGAATATTAGCTGAATTTGGACTGTCACCTCAGCAAAGAGGGGTGACAACAATGCAATCATGTTGTATAGCCAATTGGACCAAATCAAGTGTGCTGAGAAGACACCCCATGTGAAGTGGAGAGCTATTTATGGGACAATATTTTTGGGGGGGACAGGTGCCCATTTTTTTATTTCTTACTTCAGTAAGAGAGGAATGTTGGGTAAGGGATGTAGGTATTTCTGGGTCAGGTAAGTGGGATAGGTGACGAAGCAGATGTAAACAAACAGGACAAGCAAAACAAGACACAGGAATCATGAGGGGTGCAGCAGGTTGGGTGACACCATGATTGGGGATAGGGAGGGAACACTGGATGCCCATGACCATCAAACACGGGGACAGTCAGAATCTAGTCCTCACCTGCAGAACTATCATCACTGTCCCCTTACTCCACTGGCTGTTGGAGTGCTTGATGTCTTTTTCTATAGACCATAACAGACTGCATCCTCTCCATCCAGTATAGGCATGCGCCAATGGTGCTGTGCATAACCCTACCCACAAAACCTGGCAACTGATGGCAGGTGAAAAAATCCTCACATCCACCACTACTCCCAGAGGGTACCACAGCACCAGCTGCCAGGGGAATGTTACCTGATGTGGAGAGCTGAGGTAGTGCAGGAGGCAGCAGAGGAATACAACCAGGTTGGGTCTCAGATATGCTGGCCATCAGTGCAGAAGCCGGTGGAGCAGGGGAGGCTAAGCTATAGTGGCTGGCCTACCTCCCTGTGCTGTAAAGCAATTTGTGAGTTGTTAGAAACTGATGACATGAAAACATTTTGACCTCAGATATTAAAATAAAAATAGGGATAACGGTTGTGGTAAGAAAAACAAGAGATAATTAGTATGATCATATGTGATATAAAATCAATTATTACAAGATAAAAAATTTATTTCTACTTTTACATTTAAGTATGGTTGTTAACATCTACAAACTGTAACTGATAATTGCTCAAAGTAATCCTTACAATGTGTATATATTGCACATATTCTTCACTGAATTATACAGATTAAGTTAACAGCAGGGCATTTATGCCACTTTTATTGAAATTGTTATGTAATATTTTTAAATGATTTGACTATATATTTGTTGCTTGTGGTATATGAACCCACAACATCTGCCTACAGTATTAGAATTGACTCCTACAGTTGGCTTGTGCTACAGACTGACGCATGCATGCTTGATTTTACAATTATAATATGCATGCTTAATTGCAGCTGTCTGTCTAGTTTAAATTCTCTTTTTCTGTATACTTACAAGTCTGTGAGACATCAGCAGTCCTTATTTCAGCCAGCCACTGGCTGGGTGTATCCTGCTTGTGCCATATGAACTCATAAAAATGGTCCCTGCACTATCTTTAGTGTGTGGAATGTCAGTTGCACTGGAGACAGTCTTAACCAGGCTATTCCATGCCTCATACTTGTACTGCAAACTGGTATATTCCCCCTGAAGAGCCTTTGGCTGTGGCATTTTAGAAGAAGTCCAATAAAGATTTTAGGCTCTTGACACTCCACCTTTGTGCCCTAAGTTGGGCACCTTCATTTCTACCTCCAGACATGTCCACTCAGGGCAAATAGCAACAGATAATAGGGGTTTCCCAGCAATTTGTGTTATAGTGTTTACTGCTAGTGCACAAACCTGACCAATGACGATAACCACATTTGCATGATGTTAAGCAGAGAGCAGCAGTGCCAAGCAGAGAGGAATGCAATTCTGACAGTTGGCATTAGGTTATGGGCTGATTGCCGCTGTAACTGTTAGTTGATTAAACTTTGCAGACATGTATTGGGGGCATAAATTTTATGACCTGGTGCTTTGTATTTGTAACTATTCTAGCCTGTTCTGCCTGCTGTTTTGGCATCTTCCAGTAGTATGACCTCCATTTGTCAGCTAATACAAACACTGTGAGGCATCTATACAGCAGTTCTCTACCAGCAGCTGCATCTGCAAAAGTCTGTGAACAGTTTACTTAAAGTACAGGAACATTACAGTTTGTTAGCTAATAGAAACACTGTGAGGCATCCCTATAGCAGTTCTGAACCAGCAAGCTGCATCTGCAAAAGTCTGTGGCCAGTTTACTTAAAGTACAGGAACATTACAGTATATGTTAATACCTCAACACATCTATGATTGTAAATTTCATTAGAATGTATTCAGAGAGTGCACACTACTGGTAACACCCACCCCCACCCCCACCCCCACCAGAGATCTCTCTCAACCCAATACTTTCCAGTTTGAAATCATTGTTTTACTCAGTCTTCTCCTTCCCCAATACATTTGTCCATATTTCTCCCACTCCATACTAACTCCTGGCATGAGGATTCTATTTCTCTAAGAATTCATAGTCTACAAAATTGTCAGCTGCATAGATACTTTTCACAGCACCTAGTAGTCTAAGTGACTGTTCCTTGCTGTGCAGTTATAGAACTTGGCTCGGCCAGCTCCTTTCCACCCTCACTACGTTTGGGCTCCACTTCTCTCCGGTACCCTGCCCCCATTGTAAATTTCATTACAATGTATTCAGGCAGTGCACACTACTGGTAACTCCCACCCCCATCAGAGATCTCTCTCAACCCAAAACTTTCTAGTTCAGAATCATTATTTTACTCAGTCTTCTCCTTCCCAATACATTTGTCCATATTTCTCCCACGCCATACTCACTCCTGGCATAAGGTTTTTATTTCTCTAAGAATTCCTAGAATACAAAATTGTTAGCTGCATAGATACATTTCACAGTACTTGCTAGTCTAAGTGACTATTCCTTGCTGTACAGTTATAGAACTTGGCTCTGCCCGCTCCGTTCCTCCCTCACTAAGCTTTGGCTCTACTACCATGCCCCCTCTGTAAATTTCATTAGCATGTATTCAGGGAGTGCACACTACTGGTAACCCCCCACCCCCATCAGAGATCTCTCTCAACCCAATACTTTCTAGTTTGGAATCATTGTTTTACTCAGTCTTCTCCTTCCCCAATACATTTGTCCATATTTCTCCCACTCCATACTCACTCCTGACATAAGGTTTCTATTTCTCTAAGAATTCATAGTCTACAAAATTGTCAGCTGCATAGATACTTTTCACAGTACCTGGTAGTCTAAGTGTCAGTTCCTTGCTGTGCAGTTATAGAACTTGGCTCTGCCTGCTCCATTCTGCCCTCGCTATGCTTGGGCTCCACTCTGCTACCTACCCTGTCCCCATTTCCTCCCGCCCCTAAATCACTCGAATTTATTTATACCTGACCACTCCCACTGACACGTATCTATCAATCACCACCTGTACAATTTTGAATAATAATGTAGCTCACATTTCCACACTAATTTTGATCAACACCCATCCATTAGCACACATATATTAACCTTTTACCAATCCCTACCCTTTTTACCATTACAAAATGCTATCAATACAATCATGCTATCAATACAAACAACCTTCGTTTCATACACATCTAACAGTTTTCACACCCTGTAATCAAAACAGGCCAATCTCCACTATACCCCCTCCCCACCATTACAATACAACATATATCCACCTACACATTCAGCTGCTCTGACCTCCCACATATTCAACCTCCTATCTGATTTAACTCCTGCTCTTCCACATACCCACAGACTCACAACTATCACCTCCCCCTCCAACATCTCACAACACACTCTAACCACACACTGTTAGTCCCACTCTGACATCCTAAACACACTAATAAAGCATGCTAGGTTACATTCACTAAAACACACATCATTACATCCACTAAAACAAACACTATTTACTATCTTATCTTTCTACATAGCCAACTTATTCACACTAGCCCTTCTTCATCATTTAATTAACTTCCACACCCCTATCTACTATGACCACCCCACCAACTCCATCACCAACTGTCCACTGCCCATAACTCACCACTGCAACTCCCAAATTTCACCCAACCTCTACAACAACACAAAAATAGACTACTGCCCACTTAAATACCATCAAACCAGACACAAAAATAAAGCACTATTTAGAAACCACGAACAACTAAGCAAACTTATAACAACTTTATTTCATATATTATCAAAATTAAAACTCAGTGGTGACATCCACCCCAACCCTTGCCCCAAGACTACCAGGAAACAAACTACCACTTACACCACAATCGATTCCACCATACCCTCTCACCCCAAACAGCACTTCCTGTTGCTCCTTAATATAAATCTAAGAAGTATACTAAACAAAATCAATGACCTCCATGCACTAATTGACTTACATTCCCCTGAAATATCTATTTTGACTGAAACTTGGCTTAAGCCACATGTCAAAAACAATGAAATGCTTCTCCCAGGGTTCAACATATATAGACTCGATCGTCAAAATCTAGCCCTAGAAGTTATCAACACCACACTTCCTACATCTAACAATGCAGAATTACTCATCACCAAACTGAATATCAACAACAAGAAAACACTAATCATAGTGGCTATCTATATCCCACCAGAAGATAAAACTAGCACAGTTGAAGGCATACTTCACTGGCTATCCGCAACCTTCCACCAAGAAACCATCATTATGGGTGACCTCAACATTGACTGGTCCACCTATAATTCCAATAATCCATCCAATTTCATAAACCTATATGGTTTCTCCCAGCTCATACAAAACCCCACAAGAATGAACAAACCTCCAACAAACAATCCATCCTGGATTGGACTCTCACAAATAAAAACAACATACCCCTTCTAGCAGGATGCCTCCCCAGTACCATAAGTGACCACCTACCCACATACCTAATCAGAAACAATCTTAGTCCACTCAGACAAGTAGTCTATAGGCTAATCCGCAACAAGAAAAAATGTAATACCCACACTTTCAACTTCCTTCTCCAACAAATTAACTGGTCCCCCCCTCAAAACACTACCACTAGATGATGCTGTTCAACACTTTAACGCCATCTTCCTCAACATCCTAAACAGCCTGGCCTCCTGCAGAATAGCTAGAATAAAACATCACCACACACCCTGGCTTACAAACAACACCAAAGACCTACTAAAAGAAGGGGACAAGGCATGGGAACACTGGCTAACTAACAAAAGCAATGACAACCTTCTACTTTTCAAACAACTTAGTAATAAAAACCAAATCCCAGATAAAAGCTGACAAAAAAGCCTACTACATCACTGCACAGCAAAGAAACAAAAAACAACCCCCAAAAATTATGGGCCACTATAAACAAACTCCTGCAACCTGGTAGTACGTCCACCCCCAATCCTACCACACCCCCATCAAATGATAACATCACTACACAAGTCAATTCCTTTTTCATAAACACAATTCACTCACTTATTGACTATGACCAAAACATCACTACTACAATCCCTGTAGCCAACAATGAGGGTGTAAACTCCTTCCCCTTTAACCCCGTCCCAACCCATACCATAAAAAAACTACTCAGCAAGCACAAGCCCACCAGCCTAGCTGCTGACAACCTCCCATCCAAATTCCTCAAAGCTGTCTCTGAAGTCATAGCCCACCCCATTTTTATCCTCATCAACTGCTCTATCTCCAAGAACAATGTCCCATTAATCTGGAAAGTCTCCTATATCACCGCACTGCATAAAGGTGGCAACTATACCGGTTTTACTAATTACAGGCCCATTGCCATTCTTTCACCTCTCTCCAAAATAGTAGAAAAAATGTATTCGCTCTCAGCTTCTAAACTACCTTCTCTCCAATAACCTCCTATCAAACACACAACATGGTTTTCATCCCCACCATAGCACCACAGCCGCCCTCCACCATTTGACTAACACAATAAATGAACACAGAAATCAGAATAAATATGTTTCATCTATCTTTCTAGAGCTCTCAAAGGCATTCAGCACAGTTTCACACCAAAAACTGCTGCCAGAACTGGCCACATTACATCTCAGTCATTCTTCCCTAGCTTGGTTCCACAGCTATCTAACCAAATGCCAGTAGGATGTTATATGGCAACAGGAACTATCATCTTTGCCCCCTGTTAACATAGGAGTTCCACAAGGCTCCATATTAGGCCCCCTACATTTTACCATCTTCACAAATTAACTCCATAAATCCACATCTCTTGCCTCTCTCATCCAATATGCAGATGACTCTGCTCTGATATGCTCTGTCCCCTCTCTAACACAACTACAGGCTATAACACAACAATCATTCCTAGAAGTAGAATCCTGGCTAACTAACACTAACCTCTTACTGAACCCAAACAAGACCAAACTCATGCTCTTTCTCCCCACCAAAACACAGAGGCCCTCAACCACTTTTCAAATCCACTCCTCCATCAACACAATCATAAACACCAGCTCACATACCAAATTACTAAGTGTCAAAATTGATAGCAAATTAAAATTCGACCTACACCTCTCTTAAACCATTAAAAAACACACAACAAACTAGGCTCTCTTTACTGAATTAATCCTTTCCTAACTAGCCAAGCTAGACTAAGCATCACCAGGACTCATCTCTTATCTACTGTTCTCTATGGTTCTCCCATCTTTACAAACCTTAACAAAACTGACCTTACCAAACCTGAATCAGCCTACAATAAAATAGCCAAATTTACCACTAACTCCCCATATAGGTCCCACCACTGCTCTGCCCTACAACAAATAAATTGTCTAGAATTCCCACAACAGCTAACCTATACCCAACTTGTCTTTACTCACCAATATACTAGCCAAACAGATCCCCAGCCCTACAACAATTACTCCAACCATATGCCAACACTCAGCAACTCTGATCCTCACACAAAACACTCCTCCAAGTATCCAAAAGCAACAACAAAGCTGGGGATGCCCTCTACTCCCACCACATTTCTAAACTTTGGAACTCAGTCCCCCAACACATCCTAAATACTACCAACCTACACCAATTCAAAACTCTGCTCAAAGACCACCTCACTAACAACTGGCTCTGCTCCTGCACCAATCCAGGCTAATACCACATAAACCCACATCAAATTTTGTCCCCTAAATTTTATAGTCTCCATGTATACCCCACTCCCACTTGTTAACAACACCTATCAGCTACCTACAATAAGAGTATAATTTGATAATTCCTTTTCTTTTGTAACGGTATACATATGTACACATATTAACTCATTCCCTCCGGTACAGCTCTTTTGAGTGTGTGCCTTTAACTCCCAGTGGGTGTAGCTTAAGCCTTTAAAAAATGAAGTTATTACCTTACTGTTCTAGAAAATACTCATTGAGAGAGGTCAAATATCAATACAGTTGTGTTTGCCATCACATATGCTTCAAGACAAATATCCTGGTACCCTTGTATGTAGCATGGTTTTGGAATTATTAATGCAAATATGAACAATCAATATTTGACGCCTAGAGGAGCAGTAGGTGTTAACTGCAGTAGATGCCTGGAGGAGCACTCGGCTGTAATGAGTTAAAGTATACTCAAATGATCAACTAAAGATGGACCCCTGCCCTCAAAAAATATATAGATATATATGACTTTACTATATTGTAATAACTTTCTCCTTTTCACTAAAGTGTCTATTGTATATTGTACTTTCTTTGTTGTCTCTAAATATTTCTTATAAATTCTATGTAAAATCCACACTGTACCTGTCAGTGCTGTTCTTGTTTTAATGGAGATTTTATCCCCAGACCTCTGCTGAAAATGGGTTCATACCCGGATGGACTATCCTGATGAACAAATGTAAAATAAATAAATAATAAATAACATTTGAATGTCTGGCTTTACACAGTGATGAAATTAATTTGTACAATATGGGATTCAAACCTATGCATCAGGGACAAAACATATTCTTTGACATAGGTGAATTTTCATTCTTGCCACAGAAGAAGTGCTTGTTGGATGTGTTCATTAATTATATATAAATACACATGACACAGTGAGGAGTAAACCATATATGTTTGTGACCTGGCAAGGTCTTGGTTTATATATTCATGTGTGTTTGACTATCATTCAGGTCTGAAGGCCATCCAAGGCCAGAGAAGGCAATTATACTTACAGAATCAGAGTATTCAGTATACCCTCTCTGTCACACATATTATTATTATTATTATTATTTATAATTGTTTTACTTTTTTATTTACATGCATCACAAATAATGATATTAAAAAATAAAATAAAAAGCAACAACATTACAAAAGCAGTGTTAGTACACATTAAAGATTTTTACACAAGTCTGGATTTGAACTGTCATACCAATAGACCTACAAAACACAGAGAGAGTGTCGTGTCCCTCTTTGCCATAGAAACAGCTTTGTGGCAGGAATGAAAATCATTGTGTATACAATCAAGTCCCAAATCATCCATAGTATTAACAAGACATATGAGACTTATACACTCTAAGTTGTTTGTACGTGTTAATTTCAGATTTAGTGCAATGAATGATCACACAACCATTTATGACTATTGTTTGCAGCAAAGTAGCTCTGTCTTGTCTTGGAATGGTGTTCATTCCTCTATTATCTGAGCAGTAATCTGAGATATGCAACCTGCAAGGCATTTTGTATCATTGTCCTTAAACTGTTTGAGAATATTAAATGGCAATAATATTCAGTTTTCAACAAAGGCAGGGGAGTATTGCTATTACTGAACAGAAACTGAGAAACATGTGCTGCTTACTTACATTTAAAACCTTGATACATTACTTATACACTTTGTAAGTGTAAATGGGTGACACAGCCACTGCAGGTAAGGCAGTATGAATTGCTGTTGTATTTTCCTTCTCCCTACCAGTAATCATTCACAGTTGCAATACATTAGCAACAAACACTGCACTATATTTACACCTGCAACATGGAGCCAGTATTTTGGGATGCAGCAATTCTAATGAGTTCACACCTCATTTGCATCTTTACCATGCTTACATGCCTGAATCTACACTATAAAAAGGTAACCATGTAGCTAGGGAACCTGAAGGTGAGGAGAGTTGTGTACGTGGATAACATAGAAGAATATTGCTATTGCTTTGGATTTATCTGCACGGAAAACTACTGATCTTAATAAGGTATGAATGAATTTTTCAATTACATACTAGATTTACATTGCATTCACATGTAACTAGGAAATATATATATATATATATATATATATATATATATATATATATATATATAGATATGTGTATATATATATATATATATATATATATATATATATATATATATATATATACACATTAGCAAATGCAACTTTTATCTGAATGCACTTCTTAGAAGTTTACTGTGATGCCATATGCATTTTTGTCAGGGCATTTTACTTTCTCTGATATACAGCCTTATTAACTTTCACAATTATCACTGTTACAACTGTTTCTCTTTACACTCATCTATGTTATTTCAGTAAAATGGAAAATGTCCTATATTGTCAATGACATGGATGTTAGCCTTCTAGGATGGCCCAAAGATGCCTCTAGGGGAGTTCTGGGCATAAGTAACAGTGACTGGCAATTGCATAAAAATGACTTTTTGTGGAAAATGTGCACCCATTTTTCTGTAACAGCTTGTTTGAAAGCATTTATAATAATTGACTGATGTGTTATTCCTTGTTTGGTACAAACTGTCATTTGCCTGTTGTTTTGGGGGTGGGGGAGCCAAGTTCCATTTCTGTGTTGCACAATCAAAAAAAATTTACAGAGATTTGCTTTGCTCGTTAGTCCGTGTTTTGGTTCAGACCTTGGTTTGTGCATGACTGTAATATGTTACAAGCACATAACCCTTTTTTATATTTTAATAACTGAAGTTTTGTGTTTCTCCATTGGGTAATATTGAAAATGAATAATATATGTTATATCTAAGCAGGGCTTTTATTTATGTGTAATATCCTTCTTTTGTGTTTTGTATCACCTAGGACTATGCCACACAAGTGTCCCAATCCCTGCAAAACCCCTTTCAGTGACTCTGAGAATTATGTGATTGTTCAAGCTGTTTGGCAACATGGTACCTTTCTGCTTGAGAGAGGACATGGGCTACACCTGGCAGAATGCAGATTTGGAACTGGTCAGTGAACAATGTCAATGCAGTTTGGGGACACAGTGGGACATATGATCAGGTGCATCATAGGGCCACTGATATGATTTCATTGGCCAGGAGGAGAGCAGCTGCAGTGGCCTGTTCACAGCTGTCTACCAGGGGGGCTGCTACAGAGCTACCACTCACACCAAATGAAGAGTTCCTATCTACTGTTAGGGATCTAGAAAGCTCAGTGGAAAGTGCACAACAACAACATGTGATTGATGTTGGTGCTGCTCTTTCAGGAAGAACAAATATGTCCCAGGAGGAGCTTCCAGGTAAGCTTACATATGTCAATTTTTAAAGATTTCTTGTATCATAAACTATTGAAAGCAATAGTTAAGTTGGTTTAATAATTTTTTTGGGGGTGGAAACTATTTATAGATTGATACAGTTAACAACACATTCTGGTTCATTACACATGGGCTTGGGATTGACGTGTCTTCCAAGTTTCAGTTAAATGTATTGTTAATGAACATATATAGGCAATAAATTTTTCCCGTTTTATTTTTATTGTGACAATGATGCTCTTATATTTTGCTTAACTTCTTCTTGAACCACCCTCCCTAGCAAATGTGGAGTCATCTGCACATGGTAAGCCAAATGTTTTTATTTCAGTAATGATGAGCATTTGCTGTAAATATGCATTTATCCGTATGTGTGATATAGGTGTCAGGAATGTGTGTGTATTACTGTAGCATCTGTGATAGTAGCACCATTGTTAGTTTTAAAATATATTAAATTGTAGCAGTGTAGCTAATTTATTTTTGTTTGTTGTTTATTATCACAGGTGATCCTGACAGTGTAAGTGTAAGACTCTTACTACCTGATGTCAGAATCGGCAGACTCTGATAATGATGGTGGCCAAACACATGCACAGTCGGGGGGGTGCAGAGATTGAATCTGACACTGAAGTTGACATTCAGCCATCCCCTGTATTTCCATCAGGCTCAGCTAGTAAGATTATGCAAACCTTTTCCAGTGAGCTCTCTAATATTGGACAGGTGGAGGGTGAGACACTTGATCAGGGTAATGTGGTTACTGTGGCTTCAGTGTCTGTTGACTCTGGCTGTAGCCAAAGTGTGGGTGAGGTGCCACACAGGAGGGTTGTTAGGGATGCTTGGAGGAGGCCTGTTGTCCAATCTCCACCTGATCCTGGTGTGTCTTCCTGTGTGCAGGCACTTTCCTATAGGGCTTCCAAGGAAATGCTTAGGGTTGTAGATGTGGCACAGGCTGACACACATGATTGCATCCACTGTGTTGCCAATTCAATGGAGCAGATGAATGACACATTGGAACAGGTGGTGTCGGTGATGGAATGTCTGTTGGTAGTGGGACAGCATGACATAGGTCAGCCACATCATCTGATGTTAGCCGACATGGCAATGCATGATCACAATCCTGAAGTGGCACTACTTTTACTATTCCATCAGTGGTTGAGGTGTCCATAGGTCATAGTCCTGGGCTCGTCCAGCAGACATCAGTTATATTCAGGTAGCAGCAGTGCATCTGACCATGGGCATGGATGTGCCAGTGCAACTCCTGGCAGAGTCAGTTCTCGGTGTCGGGAACAATGACAAACTGTCACCTCTACCATGTATGGCTCACACCTGTCTGACATACCAGGATGTAGAGCTAACACAGACCTTGACTGTGTTCTTGCAGACATTCACACAGCAGTTTCACCTGGAGTGCCTATATAGATGCATACACATAACAGTTACATGGATCAGTCATGACACTTTCAGCTCATTTTGTCCCAGTGGCTATTTGATAATTTATCCAAATGTCTGACTGTTTCTCTTTCTTACTTACATGCACTCACTTACCTTTTGTGTCAGCCTAGGCCTCCTACCTCACCCCCCACAACACTCTGTTCAAGTTATGATAACTGTGCCATATCCCTGTTTTCTATCTTTTGGATTCAGGGATACATAAGTCTTTTGTCTAATGCTCAGAGTGCATAGCAGACTTAGTGCTTAGTATATCTGTGTTTGTGATGCTGTTTTACAACTATTACTGTTTTCTTACAAGTTTTTGTAATGTGTACATCCCCTCCCAAACTCTTAGCCCAACAAAGCTGGAACT
Source organism: Protopterus annectens (assembly GCF_019279795.1). Lineage (NCBI taxonomy): Eukaryota > Metazoa > Chordata > Ceratodontiformes > Protopteridae > Protopterus > Protopterus annectens. The sequence continues at coordinate 14,859,693 of NC_056738.1, read as the reverse complement.
AGCCATAAAAAAGTGGTACAAAGGCCCAACAATAAGGAGAGTTTTTAAAAAATTTGATCTTACAAATTTAAACAGTTGATAGATTAACAGCTTTTGCATTACTATTTTTATGATTTTTCTGAGGGATATGAAGTCTGAAACTGAAATCTGTGTCATTATTTTTTAACTTCACTCTTTAATTATTTGACAGTACAAAAGTATGAAGCCAAACTGTGGACATTGTGTATAAATCTGTATATTTGAGAGGTATGAATGCATGACTCTTTGATGCATGAGGCCTAGTAGCTGACATAGAACACATGTATTCACATAAGTCACTGTTGTCACATCTTGATCTCGTTGTAAAAATCACCCACCATATACTTACTTATATTAGCAAGTAACAGTATGCAAGGATATGCCATTCATTTGTATTCTTAGACATTTATTTTTATATTCCAGATTCAACACTTACCTTGTAATCCAGCAGTCGCAAGAATTTTAGTTCAGGGCTGACTCTGTCTGATGCTCGCAATACACAGCCATTGCATGGCTAAGTAAAGGTTGTGAGCATTGCCTGGCATCAATATATTTGTGCATAGGATGAAGGTTTTAGCCCCTTAGGTGGTAAGAGTGTGTACTATCCATTGCCTCTAGGCCAGTGCAAGGGCATATTGTGCATGCTTACGTCTGCCTACACCCACAGCAACTGCTGGTTTCCCCTCTGACTCCTCACCTGTGTGTAGCTGTGGTGACCTTGCCAGTGGTGGTGGGACGTGTGGCTTTTCCCCTTGGTGTCCCCGCTGAAGCTGTTTTCTCAGGATGATGTTGTGGAGTATAGCACAGACAGTGAAGATTTCAGCACATGTATGGGGATTGTACTGCAGGGCTCCCCCATGTATCCAGGAACTGGAACCACGACTTAAGCAGCCCAAACACATGCTCGATATTTCTTGATTAAGCACGTGGCTCATTATAGTGTTTTTCCTGTTGGTGTGTGTGGATTTCTGATGGGAGTCATCAGCCATGGTTCCACTGCATAACCTGCATCCCCCAGTAAATGACCTTGTGGGATATATCCCCTAGAAAACATCTCATACAGCTGACAGTTGTGCCAGATATCTGAGTTGTGGTAACTGCCTGGGTTGCCAGCACACACATTCAGGATGATTCCCTTAGTGTTACACACGATCTGGTAGTTAATGAACTGTTTTTATTTATGTACACCCTTCCTTGTTCCCCGGGTGGTGCTTTGATTTCTACATGTGTACATTCTATGGCAGCCAGGACGTCAGAGTAGTGTGTTACAGGGTACAACTCCTGCAGAGTTCTGGCTCTGTTTTCAGGTGTATGAGGAAAATTTATGTAGTCATTGACATGTTGTAGCATGGCATTCAGGAATTGATGTAGGATCCTGGATGCTGATGCCTGTGACATCCCCAGCACATCCTCTGTTGGTCTCTGGAAGGTTCCTGTAACTAATATTCTAAGTGCTACAAATACCTTAGTCTCCACTGGTATTGGTTCCCCTTGCTTTGCCCTTGCTTTCAGTTGAGGACGACAGAGATTGCAGAGATCCTGTAGTGTGTCTCTATCCACCCTGTTGGGCTCTACATTTTCCACATCCTGCAGATTGTGAAAAGTTAAACAGGGTCTAAACACCTTTCTCCTTCTTGACCATGGTTGATTAGCAGCAGCAGCATAGACTTGGGCCTGCTGCACCTGCACATAAATAAGAACAGGAGCAGTCCTTATCATTCTTTCTGTGTGGACTAGTTTCCGTGGCTGTATTACAATAAGTTTTGGAATTAACTGGGAAAATCAGCACTGACTCTACACAGTTGCTTTATAGCTTGTTGAATAGCTCGTCTATCTTGGATTGGTTGATTAGCATACAATTCAGCTGCTTATCTTAATTAGCATGCAGCGATGCCGCTTACTGAATACAAAACAGTGCGCTATTGTGTGCACGTCAGAATGTGTAGGTTTTATTGAATCCAGCAATGTATTTTAAAACAAAAGTTTTATTTCTTTTGGTTACTGAAAGTGTAATCTGCATCTGTGAAGTAAAGATCTCAACCATTTGTTGTTTGATTGCAGCTTTTATGTTTAGTTTTATTTTGAATTATGCCATTCAATAACAGGAAAGTGATCTTCAGATTGAACTCTTACTATCAGTTATGATTTGAATGAGTATAGGTAATTCTTTGTTTGAAGTCTCAGTATGAAGTCTCATTTCACTTACTGGGCCGATTCCAAAAGACTTGTTCTCACTGTAAGTGACCACTTTCAGTGAGAGCAGGCTGAGAGTAGGAATCTGGTTTATGTGGTAAACCTGTTTATAGATAGACCTTACACCAAAGTAAGTCACTTATGCTTAAAGCAGGTCTTTTGGAATCTGGTCCACTATTTCATTGTTTAAGTACAGCTTAAATTCTAGTTACTGATGAGGTATACCCTACATATAAATATTAGTTATGTTATGAAAATGCAATTTGTTTATTTCATGGCAGTTTTATATGTTGCTTTTATTTCTGTTCTGAAATATTTAGGATAAAAAATGATAATTAAATATTTACTGATAGATAAATATGCATCAACTGTAGTGAAATTAACCTTATGATGTTACAATATTTTCATCCTAAATTTATAATAATTTCATTTCTGCAGAGTTTCTCACAAAAGTAGAGTTGACCACATAATCATAGTATTATTATTTTTTTTTTCTGTCTGGCACTGGGTTCTTTAGATACATCTATTTTTTTCCAGGAAGACCTGTTAGGGAAATAATTCCTGTATTACTTTTTATTGGCAAAAGTGAGTCATATAGCAGTTAACTGTGTCATCTAAATTTGATAACTGTGTTGATAAATTTACTGTACAAATAACGCCTTTTATTTATGTACTGTCTTAAAATAGTGCACATTTGTAAGGGCTACCTATATTTTGGAATTTTTATAATCAAGTGTTTAGAATTCCGCGGTGGAACAGCGGTAGCATTGTTACCTCACAGCAAGAGGTTTTCCCGTTCGATTCTCGGCTTGGCTTGGGAGTGCCTACTGTGTAGAGTCTGCATGTCCTCCCCACGGTTGGGTAGCATTTGAAAGACATGTGTGCGTAAATGGGCGTGCCTTTGTTGAATGTTGGGCGTCGAGCTGGCACCTAGGCGTTTCGTAAAAATCTACTGCCAATCATTAGTGGACCAGAGTTCTGCTGTGGCGACCCCTTACTGGGAAAAAGCCGAAAGACAAACAACAACAGCTGTTGCTGCATTTATCCATGTCAGAGATCCTGCAGATCTTTTCCGTTACATACCAGTCTGGAAAGCTTGAGAGATCAGAGTGCACATTTAAAATAAGGAGACACTACTAAGACTTCAGGACAGAAAACTGTTCTATTTACGAAGATTGGAATAACATGGGAAGTTGTATATTGAAGCCATTTACCACAAACATATGGCATACTAACTTCAAACATTTTTAGGGTGTCAGGTAGCTGTACAAATATGTATATTTAATGCATTGTTTCTCTTTAGCCCCTAACTCACTTTTTGAACCAGAAGATTTTATTTTGAAATGACTAGTGTGACCACTGCTTTGCTTGTAAACATGATTAGCTTAGTCTAGTTTGTTTTGTAAAAGTTGTTAGTTAATTTGATATTTTTATTTCTTTCTTAAAACCTGTTTTCTTTTGATTTTTTAAACTAATTTTAATTGGTGATAACTGATTATTTTTTTTTTGCTGCGTAAGACTTTTTAACCTTAAGCCTTGTGTAATTTTATGAATGTCCCAGAATGAAGCACCAGTACCTATTAAAGGCTTTCCCCTGAATTCACTATACTTCTGTGCAGGACTAGTTTAGTCCTGCATGGAAGCAGCCGTTTAGGAGCAGGATGGCAGCGCGCCAGGCATATTAATGAAGGCATGCTGCCTAAGCTCCTAAACGGATATGGAGCATGTACTTGTGCAGGGGGCATGTCTGAGAGCAGAGCTCACAGAATATACATGCTCCTGCAATCAAGAACAGTGGTTTAGGAATAAGAATGAGTGAGACTGCTCATAGGTGTTTGCATACCCCCAGCAACATCTCCCAAGTTTATAAGAGCAATAGTTAAAATATGAACTATAAACAAGCTTTTTTTTTTTAAAACAGATAAAATTTAACCATAGGTGCGCGGGTTTGCACATTGCTTAGCTATGTTTATTGCAGCTTAAATGGCACAAGAAGATAAAAATCAAGATATATGCAAATGAAGCAGTATTACAATAGTGTAGTGGGCAGAGCATTCGCCTTACGAGCAGTCATTCCCAGGTCGAGTCTCATTCCAGTATATTCCATTTTCCATGTCAAATCACTTTATGACCAATATTTTTTGTTACATAACCTACTAAATAACATATATTTGTGAACTGGAGTACTGCATTAAATGCAGATGTGAGGTGTCATTGTCATAATGTTGTAAAATCCACAGATAATCACAAGTGCCCCATGCAGTATATGTACACATGAATCAGGGATACAAATCGAAGGTACAATGTGTAATAAATGATAAATCCATAGAGTTTTCAAATCCACCACCTTCCCAAAAAACATTTTACATTACTGTCTAAATTAGTACGGGGTTAAGCAGGAGTAAGCACTTCTAAGCAAGAGTAAGCATATTTAAACAGTAGTAAGTGGGTTGAAGCCTGTTGGTGCAGGAGAAAGCAATGAGCACACAGGTTAAGCAATATTGAAGCTAACTCTCTGTAAGCATATTTAACTGGAGGTAAGCATTGCTTACCTTCATGAAAACGCACACAAACCTGCTTACAATTGCTTAAAAGTGCCTTAATCACTCTGTATGCAACAGCCGCTGTTCTGGACAGAAGCAAAATAAACAGCTTTTGCAGGTCTTGAACCCCGGATCCTGTATACTATAAACACACTAGTTAACCACTAAGCCATCATAGCAGTGCATACAATTGAGGTATCACCAAACAGATCCCCACTATAGGAAAATCAAACTGAACATGTGAAAGGAATCTATATACAGTTTTATATTGTATAACCTACTACATAACATAAATATGTGAACTGGAGTACTGCATTAAGCTCAGATGTGTGGTGTCATTGTAATAAAGTGTTGAAATCCCCTAATAAACAGAATGGCCTCATACAGTGTACATACACATGAATCATGGATACCAAATACATATATAACATGTAATGAATAATAAATCAATGACAAAAAGCAAATAGTATGGAAATTAAAAATTAAGCAATGCTAAGCATTGCACAGGCCAGCTTACTAGATGTAAGCAATGTGTATGCCAGCTAACTCAGTTTGCCCATTGGTATACCCCCTTAAGTAGTGGCAGCCTTAGGTATGCAGGTTTGCACATAGCTTAGCATTTTCAAAACCGTCCAATCATGGCAAAGTGTGGGAAATTGGCCCTATTTAAACCCAACAGGCAGGAATACATCTCATAACTGGTTGCAGCTTCCTCCTGTAGGCACTATGACTGGTATGGGAGAGGGTGTGCATTTTCGGGTGCAGCGCTGGGGCATCTAGGAGACCAGAGTCATGGAGGACTCCTTGTGAAAGACAATGACCAGAAACTACTGCAGGGCTAGTACCAGGGTTCCCAATACAAAGCGGAAGCCTGGGACTGTTTCGCCTGTGACCTCAACAGTGCCACTGGCACACCCTGAACTGGTGAGCAGGTCAGGCATCACTATGTTGACCTGAAGCAGAGAAAGGGGGATCTATTGGATCAGTGGATCCAAGAGGCTAGGAGGATGGGCATGTCCCAGCCATGTGTAAGTATCAGTCCACTACTTGTTTAATAATTGCCAGCTCATGTATATTATGAATAGGTATGGCTAAATATTCCTCTTATGTCTTTCATAGTGGCAGATGAGCAGGCTGCGAACCAGGAAGCCCATGCCTGTAGAGTACAGCTGTTGCAATGGGAGGCAGGTTAGTAATACTCTTGCATGTACTGTCATAGGAAATAAATCTAAAAGTAGTAGTAAGTTAATTGCCTGCATAAAACCTGTATTAAGGCATGTACTGCATACACCAGAGAATATGGCAGGAAGAGTCTCATATAGGTTGTATGTAAATAAAAGCATAATAGCTTGACAATAAAGATCTAACTGCTGGATTGCATGTGTTTACTCTGGTATCATATAGTAATGTAGTGTTGCCATCTCTTAATAGTACTGTTGTATTAAGCACTGTTACCCACACTGTGCTATATAAATAAAAGGTGTAGGAATGTCTGCATATCACCTTTGTAATCCCAAGAGGTCATATAGTACAACTGAGATAGACTTAGACAGAAAACAGTGCAAAGGCAGCCAACATAATCCAAATAGCCCACTCAACTGAGATGTGAACTGTTGTATTTTTAGCACACACAGCCAT